>NC_087437.1:17378938-17698938 GCF_036321535.1 Camelus dromedarius | reverse complement strand
CTTATGGTGAAAAAGAATATGAAAACAAATATATGTACGTTCCTAAATGACTGAAGTATTGTGCTGTACACCAGAAATTGATGCAACATTGTAAACTGACTATACTTCAATAAAAATATATTAAAAAAACAACTGAACCCAAGTGAAATAAGTCAGACAGAGAAAGACGAATACCAGATGATCTCACTTACATATGGAGTCAAAAAACAAAAAGGCAACAATAATAAATACAAATTCATAGAGACAGAGAACAGACTGGTGGTTGCCAGAGTTGGAAGGGGTGGGGAGAGAGAGCTGAAGGTGACCAAAAGGCATGAATTTCCAGTTATAAGATAAATAATTCATGGAGATGTAATATACAGCATGGCGACTGTAGTTAGTTATTCTATATTGTATATTCAAAAGCTGCTGAGAGTAGATCTTAAAAGTTCTCATCACAAGAAAAACATTCAAACTATGTAGTGATTGATGTTAACTAGACTTATTGTGGTGATCACTTCACAATAAATACAAATATCAAATCATGCTGTACACCTGAAACTAACATAATGTTACATGTCAATTACATCTCAATTAAAAAAATAAAACTCAACCCATACCAGAAACAAAGATGCGACAGCCCCATGTTATATAAGCCTTAACTTTGCAGGTTAAAAAATAATACTTTAATTACAAAAGTAGTATCTGTTCATTGCAGAAAATATTGAACATATCTTAAAATATAAATGTGAAAATTGAAGTCACCCTTAATTTCACTTCTCATAGATAACCACAATTAACATTCTTACGTATTTCCTTCTAATCTTTTTTTTACCATGAACATTGAATACAAAAAGTTGAAAGCGTTTAGAATTGGCCATAGTAGAGTTTTATATTATATCCTAAAAATGTTTTCTAGTTTTTGCATTTACAGAATAAATGAAACTGACTTATATTACAGTTTGCTGATCTAATCTCATATATTTTCAACAGTTTCATCATATTTCTTGAAAATGAAAAAGTTTTCACTGGAAAGTTGTCAGGGAATTACAGGCACCCATTCTTACCTGTTATACATATTATTAAATAGTGTAGTCTAATTGTTTGTTCATTTTATGCCATTAGCATTTCCCCATGTCATTAAATATCCTTTAAAATACGATCTTAATGAATGTGAAACATTTCAGTGCAAGGATAATCTCTTCAATATTTCATTGAAATAGTTTTCTATTCCTCAACATTTAGGATATTTTCAGATTTTTAAAACTATATATAATACCACGATGATGTGATACTATATATATAATACTTATATATAAATCTCTGACCACATCTCTGATTATTTCATTAGGACAAACTCCTAGGAATGAGACTCGTAGACTTTTACAGGATTTCCTCTTAGATTCCAAGGGAACCCAGTGTTTCACAGGAAGGGCAGCTCTCCTAGAGCCTTGGTCCTTAGTCTGTCCAAGTATTGCTGTTTGGTTTAAACCTGAGATTCCATGAAATCCTAGAGCATCTTTTCAGTCTAACAAGCTTGTTGACCATTTGACTTTCATCCCTTTATAGACAACTGCTTTTTGAGTTTTCCTCTTCATCTGTCCCCTTCCTGTGCCCAGCTCAGACCAATTGGAAATAAAATGGGGTAAGATCTGCCTGTCTGCCTACCTCCCCTTTCTCCATGTTGACTCCTCTCAGCTGCACTTTAATGCCTTCCCTGCAGAGACTCCAGTGCCCAAGCATAGGATAGCCAGGAACTAAGCACTTAAGGCTTCTTAAGTTCTGCCTCCAAGAGTACTGAAGGATCTCATCAGTCAGGACTTCCATAATTCCTTGCATTTTGAAAGAGGATCATAGAGAGAGGACAATGTTTAACTCAAAAGAATGAATCACTAATGGTGGAAATCACAAGAACAAACAGACAATAAACAAATCAGAGAGAGAGAGAGATTTACATTAGCTCAACGGGAAAGGAAAGCTATTGAAATCATGGGCTTGGCTGAACTTGCCTGCCAGGAGTGAGAGGAGGAAGAGGAGTGAACCCAATACGAAGCCCCGGGGATATCACCTTCGAGTCAGTGGCTTGGGCTTTCAGGAGAGAGGCTGAGGGGGAGCAGACAGGAAGTCCAAATAATGGGGAATGACCAGAGTGAGATGGTGGGCTAGGAGAACAGTGGGAGCCTTTGCCTGCCAGGTGAGCAGCCTGGCATCACACCTAAAGGCAGCAAGTGGGCACCACTCTAGGGTCTCAGGCAAGAGGATATTGTGCAGAAGCCAGGGTCTGAGGATTCTTCCAGCAACTGTGGGCTTGATAAATGGTGGAGGAGAGAGACCAGGAACAGGAAAACCAGCCAGTAAACTGCAGCAACAATAGATACTATTTACTAAGTATTCGTTGTGTGTCAGGCACTGTGTTGTGTCATGTATTGTCTCATTTAAAAATCAGCCCAGATTTATGTTGGAAGTATTATTATTAGCCCCATTTTATAGATGAAGAAACTGGGAAACAGAGAGGTTAAGTTACTTGCCTAAAGCTACACAGCTAGTAAGTAGCAGGGCAAGGATCTGAACCCAGAGGCTGAGCCCCTGCACTGCGAACTGCTGTGAGGATGACGACCTTGACTGTGGAGGCCATTCTGGCTGTGGGAAGAAAGAGCATGCATGCGCCACTCTGGGTACAGCTGTGTTCCGGAGCATGAGGCGGCAAAGAAAAAAATGAAGACTGTGTCTCAGGAACGTTTCAGAGATGGCAAAGGGGCCAGGAGGGGAGAACTGGGTGGTGTCCCAGGACCACAGCCCTTGTGTGTCTGACAGTACAGCTGTCTTCTGCAACTCACCAGACTGCTGTGTTACCCTCGGCACAGGCTCCGCCGGACTCCGTGCAGCTGACGTATGAGGAGCGCTAGTTTCCTCTTACTGAGCATCTATTCATGCCAGGCGCTGGGCTAGCAGCTTAACATGGATTGTCTCATTCATTTCTCATGGCAAAACTAGCTTTACTTCTATTTTATAGATGAAACAACTGAGACTCTGGAAATTTATGAGACTTGCAGAAGGCATGCAACCCTGACGGCACCAAGATTCGAGCTTGGGAGATGCAATCAGCTCCAAGGCCATCCGCATTCTGTCCGCTCCTGGCTAAAGATGACATTTCACCTTCTAGTCTTTGGGTCCTTCTTTCTCCCACTCCCCAGAAGAGGCCCCCTCCTCACCAAGGAAGAAAGGCTGAGCTTTCCCTTACTCAGACATGTCATCAACACTGCTCCCCACCTCCCTCCCTTCTCCATGCCCCCATCAGAAAGAAAATAACCTATCAGTTCCTGGACCTGTAGGCTGATGGATGGTTTTCCTCAATCCATGGCCTTGTCTGGATATTTCCTCCCCTTTGATGGGCTCCCAGGGAGCTAGGTCACTTGGGAACAAGCACAAGATGTGGAAGGTTGTGTTGCAGTCCTGGCCTCTCAGCTCAGGGCTGTACGATTACGAGCAAACCTTAATTTCCTCATTGGGTTGTTGGAAGAACCAAGTGAAATGATGCATGGGAAACACTTTGTGAACTGGAAAGCCCTATGTATCTATTCCACAACACCAACCCATCCTCCCCCCTCGGTCAGGATTGAGTCCAGAATAACTGTCCCCCGAGTTGCCTCCTCCACATTAGGGGAGATGGAACTGTGGACAGGGAGGCCTGGGCATCCATCAGGCCGGCCGTGAGCCAAACCGCCTGCCTGCCGAGTCAGGGCTGGAGTCGGGGCCGGGCAGGACGGCTCCCATTTGTACTACAAAGTACATCCCCATCTGTTACTTGGTTGCTTCACAACCACCTTAAAAGGCAGAGGCTTTATCCCTGCTAGTCCAAAGAGAAAACTGAGTCTTCAGAGAGGTGCGTAGTTGCCCCAGGTCACCTAGTCATGGCCTGGAGAGCTGGGCTCCAGCCCTGGTCTGGAGCCCCCTGGGCCACTGCTGCTTCTGGCATTTGAAAAGCGGCCTGGGGTCAAGCGCGCAGCCTCATCACAGCTTCATGGCTCAGCTGAGTGGGTGCAGTGGAAGGGGGCTATGACGGTGCACTGTAGCAGTTACTTATAAATGTACCATTTTCTATAAATTGTGGATAAATGTATAATCCTGAGTTCAGCAGACGTTCACTGTGATTCTGCAGTTTTTTTGTTTTCATCTCAAGAACATCTCAAACCTTTTGGAAGACCCTTGTAAACCCCTGTCGGCCCTAAACGTGGTGCAATTGAGCCTAATGGTTTAAAGTGCCTGCTCCCCGGCCAGCCGCCCACGCTGTTCCAGCTCAAGGTGTTCACCTATCTTCAGTTCACACCCCTTCCCTCAAGCCCAGATGTGGGATCGCCTTCCCCTTAGTGGACCAGGAAACCAGGGGTCCCCTGCAGGTGGAGAGGCAGCCAAGGGCTGTCACAGGGACCACTCACAGCCTCCGTTCCTTCAAGTCTTAGTCTAACAGCGACCTCCCTGAAGGCCTGCCTGGTAATGCCAAGCGGATCAAAGCGCCCCTTTTCTGTGTTCCCACAGCGCCCAGTAACGGGCTCCATCACTTTGCAGTGAGTGTCAGCTGCTTGTGTGATCCCCTCCAGACAGTGAACGGCTGAGGTCAGGGATGATGTCTGCGTCATCGCCACCTCCCCCCAGCACAGGACCAGCTGATAAATGCTTCCCGAGTGAGTGAGGGAACGAAACAACCAATGGATGAATGGAAGGGTATTTACCTCCCCTCCAGCTCTTCAATTCTTCTCTCCTCCTCCTCCTGTCAGAAAGGTGAGGGGGAGGGGCGCAATTAAGGCCAGAGAATTAATAAATTTTTAAAAAGCACTGATGAGGGTGGAGGGTGTAGTTCAGTGGTAGAGTGCATGCTTAGCATGCACAAGGTCCTGAGTTCAAGCCCCAGTACCTCCATTTAAAAAAATTAAACTTATTAAAATTTTAAAAATTAAAAAATGGAAAGCACTAACAGAAAGTTTGGGTTTTCTTTTATGGGCCCAGCTCTTAGGAGCCCCCAGATCGATGGCCCACAACATGGCCAGAGAAGTGAAACGTGTCAACGTCCTCTCTCCCCTCCACGATCCTCTGCACCTGTGAGGACAGAGGATCATCCTCTCTCTGGCCCTTACCAGGTCACCAATGTTTCTGCTGCAGTGACCAAGTGTATTCTAGGCAGCAGTTTCCATTCATCCATTTCCTTTGCTAACTGCAATTTTTTAACATACCTTAGGGCTTTCTCCTTGACCTACAAAGCAGCACCATGTGCTCGGTGTTCTCTGGGGAGAAGGGCCCCCGAACCTTTATTTGGAGAAGCGAGTGTGTGCCGGAGCTTGTCGTCCTCGGTGGGAAGTTTGATTCATCTCACCAGGGGACGGTTGGGGGCCATGCCAGCCGGGGCTTCTGCGTCTTCCTTTAATGAAGTGGCACCTATTTGGATGATAAGGAGCCACTGAAAATTGGGGACATCTTACAAATGCAAAATGCCCTTTATAGAGAAATGTATATCTCAACTTTAGAATGTGTCCTGTAATATTATTCTAATATAATAAGGATTCCTACAAGGAGTTTATAATAACTTGGGGAAATGTTTATGAAATAATGTTTAACTTTAAAAGCAGAATGTGAAATTATACATACAGTATGTCCTCAATTCTGTTTCTGAAAAAGTGTACACAGGAAGAAGAAAGGCCATTTTCTCTTTGACTCTTCACAAAAACCCTGCAGTATTATGTGGAATTATTAAATCCTTTGCCCAAAGCCATCCAGCTCTATGTGCTGCCCAAGGTCACAATGCATGAACAGAAGTTTGATGGTGCATGTGTATTTCATCCAGAAGGCAATCTGGGGAAGGGGGCGGGGTATGTGGGGCTCTGCTGGAAGGCACGTGGCACAATTGCCCTTCCTTCCCACCATGGAGCCCGATGTGGCAAATGATTGGCTTTAGCCAATGACATGTGACTGAGGTGATGTATCCCTTCCAGATGGAAATTTGAAGAGCCAGGGTCCATCCCCTAATGCTCTCCTTTGCTTTTGTCCTAAAGATTGGTAGTCCAAAAAAAAAAAAAAGGACACAAATGAACTACTTATTATTTATAACTTAGATGATTGATTTCCTGAATATGTGTAAGTCCTTTATGATTGGATTACTGCATTCTGTTGACTCTTATTTTGTGGTTGGCTTTATTCCTTGGATAACTGTGTAAGTTTAAAAAGCTAAAGCTCTAAACTGTTCTTAGAAACAATGAAGAGTACATATATGTCAATTAAAAAAAACTGATTTTCTATTTGCACTATTAAAAAATAAATAAATAAGTAAACAATGTTTTTTTAATGATTGGCAGTCGTCCAGAGAAAGGCTGTGCTGTCAGCTGGATCCTGGAAGGAGGACAACGTGAAGTAGAATTCATATCACCCCCAGCATCAGCAACAAATGGTCCTGAGTTGTTTCAAACCACAGGGATTTGGGGGATGATTGACACCACAACATGCCATGGGAAAGCCTGGCCTACTCTGCCAGATTCAAGGGCACTGAGCACTGAGGCCAGGTGACTTGAACGCTCGCACATGACTTCTTACCGTTTAAACAGGAGGTGGTGTGATGCCATAGAGGAGGTTGGGTCTCAGAACCAGACCTGAATTTCAATATGAGCCATTAACCTGGTTACACCTACTTTCACAGTTTGAAAGGAGGATAGTAATACACTCTACAAAGAGTTACTGTATTAAATACTGCAGTGCATACAAAGTGCCTGCTACTTAGAAAAAAATAAAAACTGGCTATTCTAAAATTTTTCTACATGATTGATTTTTATAAAGATGCCCTGATCCTAATGCATTTGTCACTCAGGGTATGACTGTATATTTTTGATTCTTAATTTGTTCTCTCTACTGATGAACAAAAAATTATGATGTCTTTAGTTTTCCCTCTACCAAATAGTAATAAATACACAATGTCTAACATTAATGTTCATACATATCTGAGAGGAAAAGCCAGTGGTTATCATGATTTAAAAGCTTAATAAAAAATTAAGATTAAGATAAAATTAAGAGAAGGAAGATAGCATAATTAAAAATACATTTAACAAATATACTAATTGATGTTCAATTGTACATAACATCAATCCAAAGAAATAACAGAAAAACATAGGGAAATAATAGAATTCTAACTTCCTTTGATGCCTGCTTTGCCATACACACAGTCCCTGAACCTCAGCACACTGCCAGTCTGAGAAAATTAAATACATACCAAAGACTTGGCTCTAATGCTGTATGAAATTTTAGAATATTATGCTGCTCTCTTGCTACTGTATACTACTTATATAATGAGTCTACTCTTTTTTATCTCATTCCATGCTCCACCCACACACAAAAAGAGAACATACATGGGTACGTTAGATTGTGGCTATAATATAATACATATGAATAAAAATCAGATCACAAAGTTGTAGAGATTTCTGTAGGAAGAAGGAAACTTTCATCTCCTTTCCAAGGCTAGGTCAGGTCTTTGCACATCCTTCTTAGGACTACCCCAAGAGAGTGGAGTCCACAGGACCCCCCCGCCCCCCAGGGCGAGAGGCTCCTCAAGGAGCCAACTTACCATGCCCCATCCAGGAGACATGCCAACAGGAAGGTCAACTCTAGGCCGGCCAGCCTCCTCCCACCCCTACCCTGTGCTCCTGCTTTCTGAGCTAAGCTTTACAGAAACACAGCTTTTACTCTGCTCATTCAGTTCTTTTCTTCTGTCGTGGGGAGCTGCAAAGTTCTTCCACTCAACACTCCTTCCTTCTGTTCCTCCACACCCTTTTGGAACCTATTTCTATATAAAGGTTAGTTCCCCCATCTCCCAGGGAGCTAGTATTTGTAATGTTCATAGATATTGAAAATTATAAAACAGGTGATTTTTTTTCTTTTTTTCTTTATCTGCCAGAAAACTCAGAGCCAAACTTACAGCTCAATTGTGGAAACTGAGTTGGGTCTTTTAGCTCACATATCCACATCATGTTTCTAATTTATACATCCCTCACCCAAATTTCTAATGTGTATTTCACTATTTTATTATATGGGTTTTGAAATGTGTCCTCAACTCTTGCAAAATCCAGAAAGGAATAGAGATGATATGTAGCTAGCTAGCTAGCTAGGTAGACCAATAGATAAACAGATAGGTGTTAATAGATCAAAAGAAATTTCCTACTCACTGGTCACCTTCAGCAAAATTTTTTCACTAAGTGTCCCATGATCGTCCAGGTAGTGAACCCTTGTTTTCTTCATTTCTCTCCCTCCCTCTGGACTATGTTTTCTCCTTCAGGAACTCATAGTCTCAGAGAAGGAATATTGCCCTTCAAGGCAAAGAGGTGAGCATCCTGTTCAGGGTCACATTTGTAGCAATGGTCCAGGCAGGGCCAACTCAGCTTGCCTGGTTTCCAGCCCAGTGATCTTTTCACAACATTGCTCTGCTTTTTGTGTGGTTTAGAGCATGGAAAGCCCACATTAAAGGCAGTCCAAACTAGGCATGTCTTTTTTGAGTCCTGGTCTAACACCATCTCTGTTCTTTCCCAGGTAAGGGATTTCTCCTTTCCTTATCTTTTCCTTGAACATTTTTACCTTTTGCAGCACATTTCTCTCTCTTCCATTTTCAATCCTTTACTTGTAGTATTTCCTGCTAAAAAAAAAAAGGGGGAAAAAAGGAATCAACAATACTCATAACTGTCCAGTTGGCCTGCTGCCATAGGTACTCAGTAAATGTTACTTCTCTCCCAGACACACTTTGACACATGTTAACGGCTCCTCTCCCTCCTTCTACGTCCCCCTGACTTCCTGTACTTACACTGCTCTGGATACACTGACCTGTGAACTCTGCCAAATGAACCAGCAGAGACACAATAGGTAGATGTCAAGTTCATTCTGGGGAGAAAAATAGACACAAACAAGGCACCAGTCTGCCACATTGGGGTATCAAAAAGCATTCCCTGTTTCCAGTAAGTCTTTTCTTATCTTCAGCATATCTGACATCTGTTTTTGCATCGCTGGGGAAGTGAGGTCAGTCTTCATCACTTGATTTTCATTGTAGAAACTTGATTTCAATGAGGTCCTAGGGAGGAAGTTGATCATTTGTAATGGACATTTGGAGTAACTTCTTCAACATCCACTCCTTCCGTGTGTCTTTTCTTCATGTGGGGATTCATGTGGCTCCAAAGAAGCCAACTCTCCTCTCTGGCTTCAAGGGTGGAGCACATGACTTAGCCTGAGCAAATCATCACCTCCCATCCACCTGGCCATACTGACTCATCAGGGTGTGTGACCTGTGACCTCAGGGAGCCCAATCAGAATAAATTTCAGGACTTTGATTAGCATTTCTGAGTCCAGGGCTTTCTCTCCTCCTGTGGAAATAGGAAGTCTGAAACTCCTCCAGCCATCTTGCTACCACAAAGCAAACCCACTTGAGAATGAAGCCAAAATAAAGAGAATTGCAAAGAAATGAAGCCAGGGCCCTGATGACATCATGAAACCTTAGGTTCGATCTTACCTAAACCTAGCCTTTTTAGTTAAATCAATTAATACATTTTCTTTGTTGTTTACACTCATATGTTACTCGCAAATAAAAGCTTTTTAACTAATACACTGATGTTACCTTAAAATTTGTGTAAATTACCCTTGTTTTTTGATAGATAGTTGTGATTCATCTTTGCCACTTACACCCTGTCCAATGTGCTAAAAGCACCGGGCAGGTGGAGGCTATGGTGATGGGTACGTCTCTGGAAATGTGTTTTCCCAGATGATCCACACCAACAATCGTCATTATCCCCATCGTCACTGCGGATGCGGCCATCATATGTAAATCAAACTCAGATGACCAAAGTTTACAGCAACACTTAAAATTTAGTGTCTCAGAAGCATTTCATTTCAGCCCCATAAAAGTTATGGTGTGCTGATTAAATACTGACTGGAGGCTGAAAGAGTGCTTCCTTGAGGTTTATGGGCATGGAAAGGATGCATTCTGTTGCCACCTAATTTTTTTCAAAATATTGCTGCCCAATGACAGCCAAATGCATGTATTTCAGATGTTTTAAGGGAAAGAGGTGTCATACTTTTTATTTTTTATAATGGTATTTTCTGCCAATAATAAAATAGGAGGAAGAAGAAATGTTGATTAAAGAAGCCATATTCCTTTTCCAAAGAAAGCATTTGTTGTCTTCACTTTCCTCACTTCTATTTTTGAGGAGAGAGAGGGAATTCACTCCCTCTAGTAAACATTTTTCATGTGGGAGTCTCTCAACTTCCCTTTTTGTAACTCCAGTCCAGAGCTTCCAGTATTTTATACTTAATTCCTTCCTTCTCTTTGATTCTCTAAGACAAAAGGCAAGGGCCAAAACTAAACAGATTTTCAAGAAAAAATGAAGAAGTAAAAAGATGTCTCATCATGGGAACAGGGTATGTCCATAAGCACCTGCCAGAGGGGCTGCTCCTTACACAGAAGGCAGGAGGGAGAGACCATGATGCCGTGAAGGACAGAAAATGGGTTTTGTGGGTAGGAGACTAAGAGGCTGCTGGGAGTTCCAGGTGTAGAGGACTAAGCGTGCACAGGGGCTTTTCAAAGGATTGCTGTGGCCAAGTAGCTCTTAAGGTTTTGAGCCGTCTTTTGATGCAATATTGCTCCAGAAGTATACCTGGGGTTTCTTCACTCTGTAAACAATAAATACCTCCTTTGATGATTTATTTCCAATGTTTTACTATGAGTATTTTCAAACATATAGAAAAGCTGAAAGAATTGTAAAGGGTACACCACATCTAGACTCTACAATGAACAGTTTGCTGTATTTGTTATCCACTTATCTACGTATTTATCCATTTATCAGTTCATCTTTTTTTTTTTTTTTGGTGCATTTCACAGTAAGTTGCGAACATCAGTATACTATACTCCTGAATACCTCCTCATGCCTATCATTAACTGGAGTTCAGGGTTTATTTACAATACTTTTTTTTTTCTAGGTGAAATTTACATAGGGTGAATTGCATGAATTTTAAGTACACTTAAAATGTACGTGCCTGTCAAAGGAAAACCCCCATCAAGACACAGAACATTGTCATGGTGATTTCTTTCTAATGTGAACTTTCAGTAGTGTTAGTTCTCCACTGCATTCATTTATCCAACAAAGATTTTCTGAGCTCCCGTACAGTTCAGGTATTGTGCTAGGTGTTACAGAGGTAAACGAGACATAGCCCTCCACAGGAGCTGACAGTTTAAAGAAAGAGATGCTTATAGCATTTGAATTAATTCATTAATTAATTAAACTAGAGTTGCTGTGAAAATCTGTTGACACAGAGGAGGGGTCAGCCAGTGCACCTGACTTGAGGTCAAGAAGGGCTTCATGCTGGACATACTGAAAGATGAAAAGGAACACCAGACATCTGGGGCCAAGAGCACAAAGCAGCCTGAAGTCCACGGCCCCTCATGGCACGACTGGGGTCCAGGGCGAGGGGAATGGAGTGAGGTTGGAGACACCAGAAGGGCAGGTTCAGGAGGACCTTGAATGTTGAGCCATTATCTAGAAAGAGACGGGAGGTTGAAGCGCAACCTGCCGGATACCTGCGCCAAACTGACCTTGGTCAAGTTCACTTCATGTTGACCTTGAGAGAGATGAAGAAAGGGACTAACATGTATGTGCTGGTGATATAGAGACAAACACTTTGGATTACGTGTTAAATTAGGGAAAATTCTAGTCCATAATCCAGGCTGCTGGACCCCAAGGGCCATGGAGGCTCCAGCTGGCTGGATTTTATTATCAGTATTTTCAAACATATTTAAATGTTGAAAGAATTGTAAAGGATGCACTCCATGTACCCGCCATCTAGACTCTACAATTAATAGTTTGCACGGCCAAGGAGCCCTGGAGACAGCCAAGCCCCCGGCTCCTCTTCCCCTCTCAGCACCAGAGCCTCATGGACTAAGGAGACCTGCAGAAGCCAAGCTGGGAAAAGCCGGATTCTAACATATTCTTTTTTAATGTAGCCAGTTGCATTACAATCATCTAATAATGATCATGGAACAGCTTGTTTAAAGTATTGTAAAAGGTCCTGCCAGACTCTGGTCAAGAGACAAATCTTGTGGCTAAAACCATTCAATCGCTTTTGTTTATACTGAAATTGAATGATCGCATATCCACAACCTGCTGCAATCAGGCAGAGTATTCCTGTATGTGAAAACCCTGCTAAGTAGTATGAAATAATCCAGGGTAAAGTGTCAAATTCTCTTTCAATAGAATGTGAAATAATTGTGCTGTTGTATGACAAGCAGTAAAATCCACAAGGACGATTGAATCAATGGCTGTAAAATGTAGAAGACGGCTGGTTTCAGACAAACAGATAGTCAGCATCTCTCCATTGGAAGGGATGTCTTTTAAATGCCTAACAGATTCTATCTGTGATCAAGTTTGAAGGTGCAAGTCACACAGTAAGCAACATCAACAAAATAAAAGGGCAGAGGAGTGGATGAGGAAAGGAAGAGAGGCTTAATGAGAAACAAAGAAGAAATAATTTCAGAAGAAGATATCACACCAATTTTTTCCTGATCTTTTCATAGAGCTAGAGTTTTACAAATCAGCTGGAACTATCTTGCTTAACCTGCCAAGAAGAAGAGTTACTCTTAAGGACTGAATGTGTCCCCCCCAGAATTCATACATTGATACCTAATCCCCAATGTGATGGTGGTATTAAGAGGTGGGGCCTTTGGGGGGGTAATTAGGTCATGAGGGTGGGGCCTCCGTGAAAGGAATTAGTGTCCTTATAAGAAGAGGTCAAAGAGCTAGCTCGCTCTTTTCCGTCACTTGACGCAATGAGAAGTTGGCGATCTGCAGCCCAGAAGGGGGCCCGGGCCGGAACCCAACCATGCTGGCACCCTCATCTTGGATGTCCAGCTTCCAGAATGGTGGCAAATAAATCTGTTCTTCATAAACTGCCCCGTCTGTAGTACTTTGCCAGAGGAGCCCTGAACTGAGATAGGACCAAAAAGAGTAAATGTGCTGAGTTTTAGGACTTCATATCCTGCACAGTGGAAAGCTGTCTCATGGGAAGTTCTCTTCTCCCTTTTTCTCTCTGTGTCTCTTTTAATTTTGAGACTTGCACTGAGCCCTGATCAGAGGAACAACAGGTCTCTAGTTACTTGAAGAAATCTGAGGAGTTGCCTCATGTTTATACCTCATTAAGCCAGAGACCAATCTTCATCAAAGGCAAAATCCTAATACTCACTCCACCTTTTATTTTAACTCTAGGTTGTTAATTAGAAATAATTCTTAATTGACATAAGCACATTTATTGGCCCATGTGCAGGACACAGCTCCTCGCTCTACTTTTCTAGCCTTTGTGTTGACTTTATTTCTTTGGCTGGTCTTTCCAGGTTGAGGCTATAGCATCTCCAGCCTCATATTCTGTGGAGTAATGAAAAAATTTTTGTCCCCAATAATTCAAAAAAAAAATTCCCCATAACTGAGTTCCATTGGACTAGCTTAGCTGGCATGCTGATCCTCAAATGAACTGTGCTGATTGGCCAAGACTAGGTCATGTGATGGCCCTATAGCTGGGGAGTGAGGCTGAGCACATGGCTTGACGTCGGGGAAAGTTTTCCCCAAAGAAAATAGAAGAGTTACTACCAAGATGGAAAGTGCAGTGTGGGAGAGAATGGATTGGAGGCTACCAAAGACAAAGGATGTTCACCAGGCTTTTGAAGACTCAAGTCTTGGAATGCTAGTAACAACAGAGCCCAAGAAACACGCAGACAGCACGTCTGCATCTCTGCTGGTCAAAGTGGGGAGGGAGAGCGTGGGTCCCGGGCTCTGCACTGAGAACCACTGCTCTGCAGCTGCTTCTCCCCAACGTCCATACAAAGTGACCAAAAGCCTCCCTGCTGGTCTTAGGAGCAGGACGCTGCTGGGAAAGTCAGAATGACAAAGTGCACCTGTGGAGTCTGCCCTTAAATTTTGTTTTCATTCCCTTCCAATAACTGTTCTTCCACAGATTCTCGCCCTGCTCACACTACCGTGCACCCTTCTCTTGCCTCTATTTACAAGTGTTCCAGTGATTCAGACGCCAGCCCTGGAAAGTCCTCTGGCTATTAGTCCAGGAATCCCCGTTTTTTCAAATAGTAATTGTGTGGGGTAGTCATAGATGCTGTGCTCAGAAGGAATTCTGTGGTCCAAAATAGTGTGGGAGGTGGGGAGGGTATAGCTCAGCGGTAGAGTACGTGCTTGACATGCATGAGTTCCTGGGTTCAATCCCTAGTTCCTCCATTAAGGGAGAAAAAGTGTGGAAAACACTGGGTTAAACAACATTAAAAGATTTATTTAGTGCAAATCTTCTAGTCCTTAAAGTGTAGGTATGTATTATGAATCTATCAGAGGAAGCTTTGGTAAGGAGCATTTCCCACATTTACTTAAATAAGGGATTTTATTTCAAAAGACGTCAAGAGAAGTCATTGTTTCTACAGAACACATGTTGAGAAAAGCTGGTTTTGCCTCTCACCCCTTCACTTCCCAGATGAAAAACTCAATTCTCACAGAGTTTTAATGACCTGCTCCATCTGTAGCTGGTTAGCAGGAGGGCCACCAGACTCATCTCGCAATTCCAAGTGCCGAGACTTGTCCCTTGCACTGAATCTTTGCGGGGGACACCCTGTCCTTCCAGGGCCATCTCGCTCCCCATGAGAACACGCAGGGTCTGCTCTGCGTCTGGAGGCGGGGCTGGAGTCCCCAGGTGCCCCTACTTCTGAGGCAAGGCTGGTGGGCTGAACTGGTGTACTTTTCCACCAGCACCTCAAAGCTGAGGCAGCAGTGAAATCAGACAGCTGGGAAACAGGGCAACAGTTTAGTAAAGAGATTGCACAGTGCTCAGTACATAGGAAGTTCTCAAAGTTAATTAGAAATAATTCTTAATTGACATAAGCACATTTATTGGCCCATGTGCAGGACACAGCTCCTCGCTCTACTTTTCTAGCCTTTGTGTTGACTTTATTTCTTTGGCTGGTCTTTCCAGGTTGAGGCTATAGCATCTCCAGCCTCATATTCTGTGGAGTAATGAAAAAATTTTTGTCCCCAATAATTCAAAAAAAAAAATTCCCCATAACTGAGTTCCATTGGACTAGCTTAGCTGGCATGCTGATCCTCAACTGGGAGCCCGGACCACAGACAACAGTAAATACTGTCTCAGGTTGGGATCCCCAGAGGTATGCACTCAAAAGGATTTGAGTGCTAATAGTTATTTGGGAAGTGACCCCAGGAAGCAGATAGGTAGGATGTGAAGAAGTCAGCATGAGGGGAAAGAAGCCAGTCCAGGGTGGCTTCGTGTGACGGTTACCAAAGTGGGCAAGGTTGTCTAGGGAAGCAGTATATAACACGTCTCAAAACGCCCTGCCCAGCGTGCAAGGAACTGGAGTGTTTATCACCAACTCTCATCCATGGTTGGCTGGAGACTCTTACTGGGGATGTTAATGCCCCAGCACTCCTGGCCTCCAGGGGACCAAGAACGTTGCTGTGGTACCACGCCGGGTGCTGACAGCATCAGTCAAGCCCTGTGGGGGTGTCCCCGGCACAGGGCTGCGGTGGGACACATTGTCTCGCTCAGCACCAGTGACCCGGCCCCAGCAAGTCCATTGTGGAGGCTCTGAGGATGCAGGCCGCACCCGGAAGGCAGTTCTTGTATAATCCTACCTCAGAAGTGACATCTCATCACTTCTGCAGGCTCATACTGGTTGGGAGCGAGTCAGTAGGTCCAGCTCACCCGCAGGGAGAGGAGATTACAGAAGGGCAAAAATAGCAGGACATGAAGGTCGTTGGGGGCTGTTTGAGAGGCTGCCTGCTACATTGCCCTCTGCCCCCCAGCAATTCCTGACCCTCCCCACATGCAAAACACACATCAGTTGTTCTCACCCACAGAAGCTTTAGGTTTTTCTCAGTTACAATCTTTTCTGCAAGCACTCGCTAACTCCATTGGGTGTTTGGCAAGAAAATCATCCACTTGAACTCTGGGCGCCTTCCATCATAGGCAGCACTGGTTTTTGGAAGTTTTGGGACTCAGATTCGTGGACACCCTTAGGAAACTGATGACAGGGATAATCCATCAAGGTAACATGAGAGTGAGAGGGGGTCATGGAACTTAACTGGCTTGGTAGGACGTGGTCAGACGGAGTGAAGGAGGTGTTATCTGAATTCCCTCTGGGAGCAGGAGCCAAGAGGGGCACTTTGAGGACCAGCGAGCTGGATGAAGGATGCAAGGCCATGCATGGATTGTGCCTGTGCAGTGTTCATTGGGCATATGAGTCATAATGTCCATCTTTCAGGTTTAGACAGATGGTAAAATATAGGGCTAACAGCTGGGACTAAGGAGACAAATCATCCAGATTTGCATCCCAGCACCAACCCCACAGTGTGATCTTGAGCTAGAAGCCCCACTTCATCAAGGTACCGTGAGGATTACATGAATAATGGCTGTAGGGGGCTCCGCACAATGCCTGGCACCTGAGGAAAGAGAAACCATACCAGTTACTGTCGTTTTCACGCATTCTCTCTGCGACTTTAGGTGTGGCCCTGACTTCACTCTTCATTCACATGCTGCAATCAATTGTTAGGGAAGCTGCCAGACGGCAGTGCTGCTCCCGCGGCTGACTCAAACTTCTAGCCTCCTGGAGGGCCTGCCGTGCCTGGAGGAGCCCTGGAGAAGCTCTTATTTGCCCCAGGTGGTCTGCACACCTGCTGCCGGACAGCTGGAGGCCAAAACTCTGATTGGAGTCTAGTAATCATGCAGCTTCTGTCACTGGAAATGAGAGAGAGAGGGAGAGAGAGGGAGAGGCAGGTTCTGGGACTAACCCGAACCCCACTCCACAGAGACCTCCTGCAGGCAGCCAGCCCCGACGTGCAGGGCCCAGGCCTGAATTTTCTATCCTCCAGCATCAAGCAGAACCCTCACGGCTCACAAAAGGGGCAAGGAGCACCGGACGAGGGTAAGTCCCATCTTCTGCCCTATTTGGGGCACCTCCCCAGTCCCCAGTTAATAGCGAGTGCCATCTCCTGAGGGCCATGCCCTGCGCCAAATGCTTTCAAATCCAGTTACACTCTCTGGGTTCCCCAACCAGTCCTCCATTAAAAGGATGTGGAAAATTGGTGACAGTAAACAGTCTATCGGGCATGCACATGTCCCTGTACCAAACCGCCCCGAGCACACTTGAAAATGCAAGATGGAACGTTCTTTCACCCACCTCCCCCACTCTCCCAGGGGTTGGACAGGGACATCCCCTTTACTGGTCCCAGATGTGTTCGCACCCCACCACCACACACACACCAGACATCGTGCAGAAGCTCCTGGAAAACCAACTCTAGGCTGAGCCCCAGGCTTACCTCCGCCTTGACCACAGGCAGGCAGGCAGCTCACATGGGCTGACAAGGGTCTGCATCTCTTCCCACCTCCTCATTAGTAGTTGGAAATCAGCCAGTATGGATTCTTTACACCCTGGAAACTGGTGAAACTACACGTCAGGACTTTTCCTTTATTCCTAGACAGCAGGTTCTTAAACACTGACCAGCACACCGCTGTTACAGATCGATGAGTTATAAAATCCTACCATCCCAAGACAATGTTCTCATCAGTGTGCAAACACTTTACGCTGCTGTGAAAACTAGGAACGTGTCAGATGGAGTCCTACGCGGCCTCTGGGATCCCAAACCTTCCGATTGCCTTGCTTTAAGGATTACAGCTGTCATCTTGGAATTTTTCATTCACCAGCAGAACCCTTAATCCACCTCTAAAATACGACTCACATAATGAATCCAGGTATTTCGCCCAGTGCTAAAATCCAAAAGCAATTAGCCTTTTTGTTTATTTCACGTGGGAGTTAGACTCTAAAAGCTAAATGAACACTCAAAAAAAGGAGCCAGGCATTGGTCCAAATGTCTGAATGATGTACTAATTAAATTGTATAACAACACCGCTATCTTTATACATACACTTTATTACAGGTTGGGGAATCAGCCCGGGCCTTGCACGTCAGCCTCTAGGAGAGGGACGGCGCAGGGCGAGGCGCTGCAAGGGAGACGGAGCTACACGTTCACAAAGAAACTGACAAGACTTTGGATGAGATTTGGAAAAGCTTGGTTAATTTTTTTCTCTCTTCTCTGCTGTAAGATGATTTTAATCAGGGATAAGAGTTTAAAAGACGGCTTATTCAGGTACTCACTAAATAAATATGGTAAAACTTGGAATAGATGCTAAGGATAATATAAAACTAGTAAGGCCTGTTCCAGGCCCTCTAAAAGTCCTCAGCGTGCCCCAGTCTGGCAGAGGAGAGAATGTTGATGACAGCATGTCCCTAAATGTGACAGAGGACTCACGGGTTCCTTGTGGGGCCAGAGAAGGATGGTTCAGAGTGTCTGGGTCGAGGGTGGGAGAGTGGGTACCCAAGGCTCCCCAGTGGAAAGTGGCTTTGAGCCGATTTCTCTCGCATTTCCTTCATCCTACTTCACAAGCTTCCGTGAGGAGCTCATGAAATATGTATTGTTGAAGTAGCTTGTTTCCAAACTAATGCTGGTTGTCACAAGGAAAACCTAGAAAGAGTAGTAATAGCAATAATGGCTGGTGTGCACTGAGATTTTCCACAGGCCAGGCGCTGCCCCGAGAACTTTACGTGGCCTGATTCGTTGAACCTTCACAGCAACACTAGGATGTACAGGTGAGCAGAGCAAAGCTTAGCGAGGAATGGGGTTGGCATTTGAATCCTGGGCTCTGGACTCATGGTACAGGATTACGTGGCCAGGGGCAGTGTGCCACCACGGACCCCCCCCCTACTTATCACAGCATCATCTCTGTATGCTCACTGTCTTTAAAGAGATTGTCTGGTACAGCAACATGAGCCTCGGGGTTCATCTTGAGTCCTCCTCCCGGCCACATCACTAACTAGGCTGTGACATGCAGGCAAGTTGTCTCTTCAGTCTCTGCTGCCAACTACAGCCCAGCTCAGGCCACTAAATCCAAGCCCCCTAACCCACTCACCATCTCCCCAATCACAAGGCTCTGCTGGGTCTCCAAACCTCTCCAGAGTGAGTGGATGACTCTAGCACAAAATTGCTAGCACCTTCTAGCAATGTTTCTCTTTCTGGGGACCAAACTAAGGTAAATCTGCTCCGCCAGCACCCAGCCTCACCCAGAAAACAGCAGTGAATGCTCCAAGTCACTGTGAAAAACAACATGGCAGCCAAGGTTCTGAGGGGAGTGCTCAGAAAGAGGAGAGGTGGTCCCCGAAGAAGAACAAGCCACTTAACCTGGGCAGAGAGGACAGAGAGCTGGACGACAGACTATGCTGCCATATGTGGGGCCCAGCACACAGTAGTTGCTTAATATAATTTTTCAAATGATGACAATATTCTATCTAGTGTCAAACAGGTACTAGGGGCTATTTGCTAGTGATAACAAGGTGTTCCATGCAAGGCGGGAGGGGATGGGGATGGTCTACCAAGGACACGGAGAGAACACACCTGGCTGCAGCAGAAGCAGGTCTGTTGAATAGTGGGGAACAAGATTTGGGCCTGTGAGCCTGACTCTACCAACTAGAAACCAGAGATGGGACAAGAGACAGAGAGAGGGGAGTGGTTCTTCACCTGGGGGGATGCATGCAGACCCCTTGAGTATTAAAATTGGATGTGCACACCCCTCACTTGAGGAATCTCATCAAAATGCAAGTTCTGATGCAGCAGGTCTAGTTTGGGGCCTGAAAGTCTGCTTTTCTATAAAGCCCCCCGGTGATGCTGATGCTACGGGACCACACTTTGAGTAGCAAGTCCTTAAGGGTCCACAACAGGCTTCAGAGGTCTGTGAACACCTTAAAACCATTTGCAAAGTTTAATATTCTGTTCACGTGTGCACTTTTCTGTAGCAAGATCATAGTTTTCCTTAGATTCTCAAAGGGATCTCTTTAGGGTTGAATTGTGTCCCCCAAAAAAGATATGTTATGGTCCTAACCCTAGCACCTGTGAATGGGACCTTATTTGGCAATCAGATCTTTGCTGATGTATTCAAGTTAAGATGAGGCCACTGGGTGGGCCCCCAGCCAATAGGACTGATGTCCTTAGAGGAGAGAGATGTGGACACAAACACACAAGGAGAACTCCCTGTAACAACAGAGGCAGAGACTGGCCAGCTGTGAGCCAGAGAACACCCGGATTGCTGGCAAACACAGGAAGCTAGGGAGGGACAAGGAAGAATCCTCCCCTGCAAGTTTCCAGAGAGGACACAGCCCTGCTGACATCTTGATCTTGGATTTCCAGCCTCCAGAACCATAAGACAGTAAGTTTCTGTGTTTAAAGCAACCCAATTATTTGTGGTACTTTGCTCTGACAGCCCTGGGAAACTAAAACAGGGTCTGAGATGCACACACACAGAGTGAAGAATTAATCATAAAGATACAAGAAATTGTTGATGATTTTGAGATTAAGATTTGCAGCCATAACTGGCAATTGGCAACTGCTACATTTCCCATGTGCATTTGCTTCCTTCCTTAAACCCTAAAATTGGCTTCTTTCCTAATCAAAGCCTTCCCTGAGGTCTCCAGCTTTTCCTTCCCCTTCAGCCTGTAGGAAGACACACGCTCTTTCTGGACTTCCAGGACTGAAAAGCCCGCCATTTTCTTCTTCATATCAAGTGTGGAGAAGCTGAAGCTTCTGGCTTTTCTTCCTCCCCAGGTCCCACCTCTGCCATGGTTTGTCTTCAGCTCAATCCACACAATCTCATTCTTCCTTATTCTCGTCTTTCCTCGGCTCTGAGGAGAGAGGCAGCCTTCCCTCTTTTGATGAGTAGATTTAATCCTTGAGGTATTCTACCCCCATCGCTTACCTGGACACCCAGGCTCTCTGGATTAGGGGGCACGATTCAGATAACCTGCTGTGTTTCCATGGCAACTGCCTCTGCCTCCAGGATGCTTCCTGTCCCCCACCATGTCTGGGCTCTGAGGAACTCCGGTCTGCACATCTGTCATGGTGGTGGCCACTGTTCACTGTTCCCATTACACTTCTCATCTTCTGCTGAAGGAAAGAAGAAAGCAGACGGAGAACTAGCATTTACTGAGTATTCAGTGTGTGGTTTCACATACATTTTCCCCCTTAACCGTCACCTGCACACTTACACACTCAAAATGAGCATGGGTATCAGCATGCCATTGAGCTCATCTTCCACGTTAGGACACTGAGTCATAGGGCTGGCAAGGAACAGAAGCAAGATTCCAGTGCAGCTCTGTCAGCTCCAAAGCCCACGCTCTCCTCACCGCTCTAAGCCGCCTGTCTGTGTCTGAGCTAAACAGCTAAATCAGGGCTATATATAAAGCCAGTCAGGCTCAATTCTGTTGTTGCAGAATATTGTCTTTAAGACAAATATTTTAGTGTCATGTAAACACAAGCACCATCTGTCCACATGCATGCTATCTGTCTGATTCACTTACTCTGGCTGATGCAAAAATAACCATCATCAGCTATTCAACACACGAGACAACCAAAGTGGCACTTTCCCACTGGTTGTTATGGACACAGTCATAGCTTTAGCTTTTCAACAATAATCCCCAACTCTGAATTTGCAACACCCCAGGGTATTTCCAGTCACTGTAAGGGATTTTAAAAGATTCTTAAATATTCCCAGAACCAAATTAGTGTCAACATCCTCTAAGAAATAAAGAAGCTCGCAGCAGACTTTTCAGAAGGCAGGGAGAAGGCTGTATGGTGGAGCCCAGCGATGCTGAGAGCTGCTATAATGAGCACAAGGTAGGGCAGGTCTGTCTCCCATCTCTTCACTCAGGTGGCCTTTCCCTCAAGGAACAGATGAATATGTCATTCTTGCTTGTAAATAGGCATGAAGACCTTGTTGTTATGGTATGAGAATGTTTTATTTAAAAAAAAAAAAAAACCTCAAATGACTGTAAAGATTTCTGCGTGAAAGGTAAAAGGACATGGAGCTAATTTTATCTGGAGAAAGGAAAGCCAAAAAGCAAGGCTGCCAGTTTTAGTTGGGAGGAACACGTAAGAAACACTTACGCCCCTTACCTGTGGCAGCCACCACTCGCTAATAACACCTCTAGCAGGGAGCCAGAGCTGAGCCTCAGAATCCTTCTCAACACAACTCTCTAGGGAAGCACATGAAATCGACTGGCCATGTCCCTGATATGGAGCCGGCTGCAAATCAGCACGCTGGGATTCACTATCACATCACAGATGGCGTAGCAAGTACCCAGACACTCACTCTCTTCCCCTCTTTTTATCTTGCCTTTAACCCACTGATTTCTCACTTCATCATTTCTAGAGAAACCTATCCTTTTCAAATGGTCCTGAATTTGTGTTCATTTTTTACCACTGGGCATCCATCCATCCACCTACCCTCTCATAGGTATGCAACTGTTAAACTGGCATTTGTAAGAAATGGCCCCAGCGCGGGAGTCTGAGGACCTCAGCTTGAATCTACCAAGTTCCAGCTCTTTGGCTCTGGGTGAGGCCATTTCATCATCTCTGATAAAGAGGATACTTGCAGCAACCTCTCCACATGGTTTCTATGAGTATCAGATGAAATACACAAAAAACCTCACACAGTACCCTGAGTGAATAGATTTAATAAACGCTAGCTTAATCTAAAGAACTGGTAGACATAGCTATTTCAAGACAAATTCGCCACCGCCATTGAGGAAGCATCCTGATCCACCATGTCACTGGTATCAAATATTCTCTTGACATCCAGAGTCAGCCGGGGCTCCTTGTCCCTTGAGATTTCAGTAAAAATTAACCTGAGCTCCACCCTGCAGAGCTACATCCCTTGGAAGTCCAAAGCCCTTCCTACAGTCTCAGTGGATTCCAGGGGCTCACATTCTCCCTCTTGGGCTCCTGTGATCTCACATGTAGACTCGGCTCAGAACCTCTTCAGCTCAGACACAAAACTTAGCTCCTTCCCCATCTGCTGAAAAAAAAATGTGTGTGTGTGTGTGTGTGTTTCACAGAAAGCTTTTGGGAACAAAGGAGCCCTTGTCTCTTCCACTTTGTCGCTGACACAGCCCCCAGAAATGTAGGATTCAGCTCTAGCTTTTGTCTTCTGAGCGCCATCATCCCACCCATCCTAGAGCACAGGACATAATGCAGCCTCCTGCCAACTGTCTCTCATCTGCCACTGATATCTGGTCCACAGTGGGCACTCACACATTTTTAGCCCTGAAAACCCATGGAAGTTTGGGGATGACCCCAATATGGCAGTTCAGCCAGCCTGAGCTTTTTAGATTTCTGAAATGTAGTCTGAGAAAGTTGGAGTTCAGGTCACTGTCTTGCCCCATCCCCAGCCACCTGCAACCTGCACAGAGCCTGAGCCTTCTTGAAAGTCATTCTCTCTTGAGATGAAATGGTTGTATCCTGCCCCCCTCCAAAAAATGACTGCTTTAATGTTACTGGTTCCATTTGCTCTTCCTAAACCATGCCACTCCCCCATCAAGAAATGCAGACTTTCCCTCTCCTTGAAATCAGGCAAGCCATTATGATGCTTCAACCAATAGAGTATCAGTAGAAGTAACACTGCATGACTTCTAAGACAAGGACATGGACAGGAATATGGCTTCTTACTGGATCTCTTTATCCAGGATTCTAAATCGTGGTATCCAGCCGCCATGTTGTAAGGAAGCCCAGGCTACACAGAGAAGCTATGTGTAGGTGTTGTCACTGACAGACCCAGCTAAGATCTCAGTCAGCAACCAGCATCAACCACCAGATAAGAGTGAGACTTCAGATGATCCCAACCCATTTCTTCAAGCTGTCCCAAGTGATGAAAAATGGAGGGGAAAAAAACAGCTATCCCTGGCAAGCCCTGCCCTAACTGCAGATTCATGAGCAAAATAAACGTTGCCTTGTCTTAAGCCACTCGGTTTTAGAGTGGCTTACTTTGCAACATTAGATTACCTGCCCAAGTATGCCTACCAATTACTGGAGATGATATAAATGCTGACACTCTATACTTCCACACAAATTGGTTAGTCACTGATCAGTCCTGAGAGTTAGGAGTCAGAACTAGGGAACCAGAATTTGTCCCAGTCCCAGAAACACAAGGGCCAGAACCTCAGTTCATTCATTTATTCTCTGACCCATGCTAGCTGGAATTAACCCAACTCTTAAAGCCAGATAAGACAGGCTCCAATGTCCTCCTTAAGATTTCCATGAAATTCCATAAGACCTATCTTCTCATCGTCCTTCCTGGCTCTGTGCTTCTGTTTTTGCAGACTTAGTTTTGTCAGTGGGTCATTTCTCTGACTAGCACGTGCTGGTAGAGAACAGAAGTCATCCTCTTTCTCTGATATTTACAAAAAGACCATTCACATAAGTCTTGGTCTGTGGATCAGATATTACTGCCTGTGTGAGCAAACTAAGGTGATATATTGCAGAATTAGAAGTGAAATTACAGGCATCCCTATTCCTTCCGTGCACCCATTCCGGCCACCTCACCCCATCCAGAGACCTGAGTCTCGTCAGATTCAGATTTCTCTCTCTCCACTCTCCCCCTCAACATTTTCCCCTCATCACTACTTTTCCCTCCAGTTGCCCCCAGGAATTTCATGTCCAAACACGGTACTTTTCTTTCTGTTGTTTAGGCCTGCCTGTGGCTCTCAAACTTGACCATGAATCAAAATCAATAGGAGAGCTCATAAAACAGATTTTTGGGCCTCATCCCAGAATTCCTGATTTAGTAGGTCTGGGATAGGGCCTGAGAAGTTGTATTTCTAAGCAAGTCCCTGAGTGATGCTGACGCTCCTTGTTGGGGAATCACACTTTGGGAACCACTGGCATACATTATCTGTCTCTCTAGCCCTTATTTTAAAACTTGTCCCCAGGTCTACCTTTGCTCTTCAGCTGATCAGAAAAGAGTCACCACCCAATTAACTGCCCAAAGGATGCTTGACAGCATCCAGAAATCACTTGTGCTGTAGACACCAGTTACGGTTTTAACTACAATCATTTCCTCCTCCAATTTGCTTCGGGGGCAGTATAAGCTAGGGTGGCTGGCTCAGAGCTGGCTCTACCCATTACTAGCTGTGTGACCTTGGCCATGTGACTTAAACTCTCTGAGCCTGCTTTCATCTATAAAGCTATGGATGATAATGCTTACTTCTTAGGGTTGTATGAGCATTAATGGAGGTAATGCACGTATAGTACTAACCGATTCCTGGGCATGTGAAAAATACTCTATACATGTTAGTTATTTCTCAGTTATTCCACAAATCTTGAGCAAGCCCTTGCCATATTTCAGTCACCGTACTCGGCACTGGGATGAGAGCTGAAACCACGCGGTAGGAGAAGGGAGGGACAGTAAACAAAACACAGGCTCTCAGGTTTACACCAGAGATGAGCTTATGAAGGCCTCTGATAATTCAGGACTAATTCTTCTTAGAAACAAATGCAAAATGGGAGCTGTATTCTAGGGGCACATAAATCCACCACATTGTAGAATGGTGTGCTCTAATGCTGCTTTTTGTTTTCTCAGCATTAGCTCTAATATTTTGCAGAGGGCTTGCTCTTACATTAATGGCAGTTGTTGGGGCTTCCTGGTAGCATTTTATCACCTCTAACTTCTATTCCAAAGTTATTGATCTTTTCGGTATGCTTTTCATCACTTGCACAAACGTCACCTAATGAATGTTTGGATGACTTTGCTAAATTATAACAACCAACTGATAAATATGAGGACAACTGTCACCAAAAACGACTCACAGAAGTTCAGGCGTCTGTAAACAACCGCAGGGTCGACAAATGCTGACGTCGGAGATCAGCTAAGATAGCGCCGCCCTGTGGCTGCATGAAAAACACACGTCGTTTCAAAATTCCCTGGGTCCTCCAGTTCATGATGGGCGCTTCCGGTCTGGGTTGTTGCTGCTGCTTATCTGGGGACAGTTGCATAACTTTACATTTTGTGCATAAAGTGAAAATAGTGTCTCTCTGTTCAACTGTTTCAAATCTGTCACTCAGATTCCCATGACATGTGTGTGCCCGTAATCACGATGATTTGACTAGGAGGTGGGAGACCCCACTCTGGTGATCTGATTGCCGAGTGGCCGGTTCCACCCTCCGTGCCTGCAGCTGCCGCCTTTCCCCTTTTAGGTGTGCCCTCATCAGGCAAGGTCCCTTCCGGCCAAAACAAAAGCAATGATCCCAGGGGATACATTTTGTCTTGGGCTACAGTCTGGGGCAACACCTAGCTTCGGATGGTGAAGGCAGACTATCCACTGGAATTCATGGAAATTAGAGAGAAATGTGTATCCTGCCCAACACTTAACTGTAATAAAAGTATTGAAAGTAGTTAACCCTCTTCTGGTTTAAATATAGCCAGCTTGACTTACTTTTCAAAGGGATAGAATCTCTGTGTATGTTTTGAATGTAAGTTTAGGCTTATGATCCAGAATATTGTCAATTATTTAGTAACTAAAATTAGAATAAATCCAGTAGAACTCTAAAAGTTACATTTTATGAATGTTAACATGTGCCGTTCCACTGATGTCTTATATTTTTCTTTAATAGCAGTATTTCAGATAGAAGGGGAATGCATTCTAACATTATTTAATGCCAGCATATTTAAGATACGGTAAAAAGAAGATTACTTACTAAGAGTCCTGATTGTGAAGATGTACAGAATGGAGATAATACTGTGTAAGAATCCAGACATCCTAGACTTTGGGGAGTAATTGATGTTCAATTAAGGATGTTCAACAAGAGTGTGTGGCAGGAAAATGACTGAGCCATTCATCTGTGGCTTGCTTTCATTGTATCTCTCCTCCTCACTCCACAAAAAAAGGCTAAGTTTTTGCGTTCTCCCGTCTCAGGGGTGTTTGTGTTACAGGGCAGAAGGCTGAAGTCAACTGAAAAGGCCCTGCTCCTCACTGCTGTTCTGAAAGCCGAAACTCTTTGAAGAGATTACCACCATCTCCCCAGGGGACGAGGGTAAACTGCTGCCCCCTAGGGGTGGCAAGAAGGAACAGCCAGAGCACCCTCTAGCGGTGGGGACAGGGACTGGCTACTGCCTGAGCTCATTCTCCAACAGTCACATCTTTTTGAGTTTTTTCTTTAGAGTACTATATTAACATGATGTTGTTAAGAAAATGATGAAAATATACTGCACTCAGCGTGTGAAATATGCGATGAAAGTGGTAATGATCAGACATCAGAGCCAGGGAGAAAGCAGTCTCAGGAGAGAGCCTTTCGGGTTTGTAGCGTCACCCTCTGCCGCAGACTGGCCACGGAGGCCACCACTGGGCGCTGCAGGGCTGCTCAGAGCCGCAGCCTGGTGCCTGCCCTGGTGTTAGAACCTGATCTGGCCCCCAGGCAGAGTTGAAAAAGTTTGGCCGAGACTAGGGCCTTTCTGGGGACAGTGCTCTCAACCGAGTGTGGCCCAGAGCAGCTGAGACGCCTGCCTGCAGGGAGCCAAGGGGCCCCGGGGGGTCTGGGCACTGAGCATCTCGGCAGCAATCCGAGCACTGATGATAAAGCTCTTCCTCGTACATTCTGGACCTCCTACAGTCAAGACTTCTCGCACTTTGGACCCTGGCAGTCTGGCAGAAATGCCTACACATTTAACAACTATCTTCTTAGGAAATATCACATATAACTAACCCGAGTTATCTTTCTTAAGAGGGGTTGGGCCCCTTATTACAGTGTCTTAATACATAAAAAGTGGTAAGGCTAGAGAAAAAAATTAATTTCTTCTGTATAGCACAGGGAACTATATTCAATATCTTGTAATAATCTTTCATGAAAAACAATATGAAAATGAATATATGTATATATATATGCATGACTGGGACATTATGCTGTATACCAGAAATTGACACATTGTAACTGACTGTACTTCAATTAAAAAAAAAAGTGGCAAGGCTAATTAATCCTAGACAAAAGACCAAAGGCAAGCACAGTTTATAACTGTCAGATGTTTCAGGTACTGGTGTTTTAGATCCTCAGAGGATCTAAACTATGTTATAAAATGATTAATTTGAGGATATTTGATGATTACTCACTCCTCTAGCATTTACAGGAGCTAATAATGTGTTAAATACCATGCAAAATGTTAAAATCTTAAATGCACAGAAAAAATTTTTGTTCCTGCCCTCAGGGAGCTCCCAGTCTAGACTGGGAGTCAAATGAAAATTCAACAGAACCTAGAAAATGCTTTATAGAGGTAAGAATATATTTCCTCGGGGGCTTTGTTAGGAGCAGAAGAGCAAAAGCTGGACCAGTTCACTGACTTGAGGGACTAAAAGTGAATTCCTAGATTTTATTCAAACAATAATAGAAACAATACACTTTTCCCTCTTGTTTCAGTTTCAGGCCTTTAGGAATTTCCTCAGCAAAATTGGTCTTTCTTTAGATTAAGAGTTCATGGGTCTTTGCCAGAAAGAGAAAGAAAAATACCATGTAAGATCGCTCATATGTGGAATCTAAAAAAAAAAGAAGAAGAACATAAATACAAAACAGAAACAGACTCACAGACATAGAATAAAAACTTGTGGGTTCCAAGGGGGAGGGGGAGGGGAAGGGATAGACTGGGAGTTCAAAATTTGTAGATACTGACAGGCATATGTAGAATAGATAAACAAGGTTATACTGTATAGCACAGGGAAATATATACAAGATCTTGTGGTAGCTCACAGCAAAAAAAAAAGTGACAATGAATATATGCATGTTCATGTATAACTAAAAAATTGTGCTCTACACTGGAATTTGACACAACATTGTAAAATGACTATAACTCAATAAAAAAAGTTAAAAAAAAAAGAATTCATGAGTCTTTGAGTAGATTTTAAAGAATTAGTGAAATAGAGAAGAGAGTTGTCATATTTGAGCTCCTTTCGAATAGTTGAAAGATTGTCTCTGTGGAAAAAATTAATTGTTGTCAAAATTTGTTCTTAAGAAATTGTTTCATACCACACAAGTGTAGAATGGCATGGATATTATATATCCCTGGAACTAAAGTGGTCTTTTCTGGTCTTAAAAAGAAGAGTGAGAGAGAAGATCTTATTCAGTATTTAAAACAGGCAACATCTTCAGGAAATGCTCTTGCAACTTAAAAAATGTTAGTTATAAGCTAAAATTTTCCAATTTCAAATATTGCAAGTTTAAAGAATTCATATTTGATCTTTCTTGATCATCCTGTAGTAAGTTTAACATTTTAAAATAAAGGTTGATCCCTTTTTGGAAAAAAAAAAGAAATTGTTCCCTACTGCACGAGTGTAGAATGGCATGGATATTAACTCTATTTCAGGTAGCAAAGAGTCATCATCATCGACGTGCTTTTCTGTTGATGTATATTTTCAGCTGTAAGCTTCTATTATGATTATGAGCATCAGTCCTTAGAACACAGCCTGGCTTAGGTTGGAAAACATCAAAGAAAATAAAGTAGAAGAAAATGTGTCTCCTTGAGTTTCATCTCAAATGTAACAGTCACCAAAAACATGGTCCGTCTTGTACAGAGAGTTTCTTGCTTAGTGGAAACATAAAGCTAACAAAATCAAAGGAACAGTTGGCATCTGTCTATTGTGGGAACACCCAGTTCAGAATGGATCGTTTTCATGAGAAGATGGGTCGAGTCAAAAAAGACTAGAGAAATGTAACAGCCTGGACTTAGAGCATCCCGCAACAACATTTATTTCATGGCCATGCAAAAGAAGCCTGGCAATTGGGCAGACCTTGGGGTCGTTTGCCCTAAAGCAGTCAGGTGGATCTATAGCCTGAGAAGAGAAAAAAATACTGAGGCAGGGCCTTTATCTAGAAGTGTTGCCCTGTCTAGAGTCACCAGCTTTTCTTCTGTTTGAGGAAGGGCTCAGGGGAATCTAAGCCAGGCCAGTTCCCTTCAGCATGCAGCTGAGTGAATGCCCTGGCCGGTTCTCAGTGGAGTCAGATCCTAGTTTTCTTATTACATGCATGCAGATGTCCATTTGGTGAGCCCCTCTTTAGAAGCATCAAATGCTCAGGGCAACTTTGAAATAATGAAAAAATTCTTTGCCAAGCAAAACTTTGGAAGAAAAATGTTGGTGCTGTGGGTAGAGGTGGACATATTGCTGTTCCGCAAAGCCTCTGGCTTTCCCATGTTGCTGAAAAAGAAAGTCCACACATCATACTGACCTCTTGTTGTCTACATCCACATAATGGAGACAGTAATTCTAAAATAAGTCTTGTCCACATTAACTTAGAGTCAGGACCTTGAATCGTGCCTTCACAATGGGATTTGTCAAGAAATTAAATGGTGAAGTTCACTGGCTTTCGAAAGTACAAGTTTTGAAGCAATTGATTAACTTCAGGCAGAAAGTTTTCCCTTTCTTAAGTGACTAGCAAAGCCCATTCTCAGATTGATTTGACGAAGAAGAGTTCATTCATGACTTGAGTGACTTGATTGACATCTGTGGCCATCTGAATGAGCCATAACTCTTGACTCAACATCCAGCAGATCCATTATAAATGCTGCTGGAAAAAATGTAGTCTCCTGACCAGGCTACCATTGTGGAAGAGGTGTTTGGAGAAAGATGGCTGTGTGCTTCTTGCACTGTTGGAGAAAGGGCATCAGGGGGCCAGAGCCAAGAGTGAAAAGGCTTTGCTGGCTTTTGTGCAGGTGGAAATGAGTAGACAAAGAAACCCTTGAAGAATATTTCTGTTGGATGACTTTAAAATTGAAATGTACGATCCTGATTCTTTCCTTAATGACAAAGACAACATTTATGATTCAGACATTGACAAAGTTGACCTCACTGAATTGAAGACAGAGAAAATAAGGCTACATGAATTCAACTCAAAGTGTTTGAGAGAATTCTGTGTTCCTTGACACAAGCCTACCAGAAAAACCTGTGAAAACTCTAACTCATTTGGTAGCAAATACCATTGCAAATTAGAATTTCCTGTCCTTGGTATGTCAGAAAAGGAGAAGTCTAAACTGATGGTACGTGAAAGACACGTGCATTATCATATTAAAAAAAAACACTCTATAAGTTCAATCTCGTTCTGATCAAACAACAACAATCTTTTTATGAAAGTTACTTCTGGATTAAATTATATTTTACTTTTATTTCACATTTTGACTCACTAAGATTTTTTTAGAAAGCAGCTATTAATTTTTGCATACAATATGAGATTAAGAGGATCATTAGTTTTTTTTTTTTAATGGAGGTACTGGGGATTGAACCCAGGACCTCATGAATGTTAAGTACGTGCTCTACCACTGAGCTATTGCCACCCCCATAAATCTTTTTTAAGTATTGTTTTAACATTCTAACTATGTGAAAGATATGTTTGCAATGCAGCAAATTAAATTGTGTGCAGAAAATATATGTAATGTGTTCACATGCATTTTTCTGGAGAAGGCATTTATAGCGTTCATCAGATTCTTGAAGACCACCCACTCATTCACATATACCCCTAAAAAGGATTAAGAGTCACTGACCTAGTTAAATGTGTATTTTCTGACAGGCTGTGAATTAGTAGAAGGCGCAGACCCAAATTCATGTTTGGTAGCTTGTCATAGCAAAGTGGACTTCTTTTAAATCAACAGTCCATGGACCTACGTTAAAGCAAAGTTCTTTTTGAAGTTTAAATAGATTGAATTTGAGGGGATGGAGGGTGTAGCTCAGTGGTAAAGCACATACTTAGCATGCACGAAGTCCTGGGTTCAATCCCCAGTCTCTCCATAAACAAAATACCACAAAGATAAATAGATTGAATTTTTTAAAATTGAAGTACAGTCAATTACAAAGTGTCAATTTCTGATGTACAGCACAATGTCCCAGTCATGCATATACATACATATATTCATTTTCATTGTTTTATTGAAGGTTATTACAAGATATTGAACATAATTCCCTGTGCTATACAGAAGACACTTTTTTAATCTATTTTTTTACATAGTGGCTAATATTAGGTTGAATTTTTAAATGAAGTTCTTACTTGTTTCTTTTCCCTCATGGTCCACAAAGTCCATGTCTGTATCTTTGAGGTACAAGGCAATACTAGCAGCCTAACCCTAAAATACATGAGATACTTATTAGGGATCTTATCACAACAAAACATACTTAAAATAATTAGTCCTGGAAACAAACATTAAAGCATCATAATATATTGCCTTTCCATTTTCCAGAAGGCTCATAGTTAAATAAGGAAAAAGAAAGACTTAAAGGAAATAGAGACGGATGAAGTCAAACACAGAAAAGACATCACTCCGAACAACTTTCCCAAGGGACTCAGTATGGGTACACACAGACTGGGGGCATGCCGTGTAGCGGTGTGTGTGTGCGCGCGTGTATTTGTATGAGCATGTGAAATGAGCAAACAGCAGTGATTTCTTCCAGCCAAATGCATATCTTTGAAAGTGGAGAGTCAGCCCTGGTGATGCTAATGGAGTGGAACATAAATATTGGCAAGCTAGTTGTCAAATAGAGGCTTTTAAAGGTTGGAATTTTTCAAGGAAAATGTTAACTGTATTTAAAGGGCCAAAGTGGTCTTAACCTGATCTCAGAATCTAGAATTTTCACTTGAAGTTTTAAATATGCAGGACACCTATGCTAAATTTAGCCTTCCCAGCTCTGCAACTGGTATTTTGGAATGTTTGGTCCACGATGATAAATCATCACACTTGCTGAATACAGGGTTCGAAGGGGACTAGCGGACATAACCAATTAATGTATCAGCCTCCCAAGCAGCGCAGGAACAGAGTTAAGGGTGTGGGCCAGTAATGAACTGTTTTGCCGCATTTCAAATACAAGTGTGCTTGCCTCTTGCCAGACCTCCCACCCTCCCCCACACATCTTTGCTTCTCGCTACTTCCCCAGATTATACCCACCCCAGGAACCAGCCTGATTTCTATGTTCCTGAGGCTTTCTTTCCCAACTCCCCACAACCACATCAACCTCAACCTTCTCTAAATTCTTCTACATCCTTCATCTTCGTCCCACTCACTGGCTAACCCAGGCTGCTATCTCTTCTATAGTAACAGCGAACACGCGCCTGGATTTTCACTATGTACCAGGCAGTATGCTAAATGCTTTACAGGAATAACCTCATTGAATCCTCACCACAGCCCTAGGTTGTCATTTTTATTATCATTCACAGAAGAGAAATGTTTATATGAGGAAAGTAAGGCTTAGAGAGGTAAAGCAACTTTCCCGGGGTCCATGACGAATAGTAGTGGACCAGGCAATCAACCAGGTTGTCCTGCTCAAACGCCTGCCCTCTTAATGGCAAAATGTACAGCGCTGATGTCTGATGTGCAGATACCATCCACCCAGCTAGATTTTAAGCTCTTCGGAGCACCTGTATAACCTTTCCTTCATGTGACCCTCAGAGCTGGCATTATGCTATACCAATAGTCAATCAACATTTACTGAGGGAGTGAATGAATTAATAACTGAATAAAAATCAATGCACCAGCTGCAAAACCCAAGAAAATTTAATTGATTTGGACCTCCAAATAGCATGCAGAATCAGGGGAAATGTTCTTGATACTACGTTTAGCAGTAGAAAGCAAATAAATTGCTGACTCACTGCCCTTGGGCTCAGGGTTAGAGCTGGGAAACAGGTCTCTGTAAAGAGACCTGATGGCCCTTGGCTTTGTCCCTGGACGTCCTCCAGCCCCCTAGGTCGATCCTGACCCTCAGAATCCACAAAGTTAACTGGGAGAGAGGAACAGTACTTGAGTTTACCAAGACCAAGGCCAACTCTTCCTAATATCGCCCCCACGCGTGCACATGTGCACACACATACATAAAGATGATACCAGTTCGTTCACTTCAATCAGTGCTTTTGAGTATCTTGCCCAGAGATTCACAAAAGGGGCTGCACATCACAATCATCTGTGAGATTTTAAAGATTGCCAACATCTGGGCCCTATGCCAAACCGAGTCCGAGCCCAGACACTGGGATGCATCAACAACTACCCACGGGAATCTCATGTGCATTTGGGGTGAAGAATCACTAAAATCCATGCCAGGCACTGCCTGCCAGGAGCTGAGTTACAGAAATGTGGGTGTGAAAAGGGAAGTTTGCAGAATAGTAGGAGAGTCACAAAAGTAACTCTAATTAAAATATTTGGACAGCAATAACCACAGGGCACCATGGGAGCTCCAAGGAGGGCTATCTACTCTCCCTGGAAGATGCTGGGAGGCAGGAGTGGAGGATGCTGGTGAATGAAGGAGGTGTGCTTTACAAAATGAGGTGCTGGACCAGGCAGAGGTCTCAAGTTGAAGTGTTATGCGTTCCTGGAAGAGAAGGTTAGATCTCCTTAACCTCTGACATGTAACCTCTGCACGTTTCAAATGCCCCCACTCCCTGGTGGCAGCTGTGACTGCCTCTCAGAGGCCCCTGACTCCCTCCAAATTCTTTTGAATCTCATAAGCAGAATGGAAATGGCAATTATTAAATATTGGTCCTTGGGGTTTAACATCAGATTTAAAACTTTCCCTGGTGGCAGCTGTGACTGCCTCTCAGAGGCCCCTGACTCCCTCCAAATTCTTTTGAATCTCATAAGCAGAATGGAAATGGCAATTATTAAATATTGGTCCTTGGGATTTAACATCAGATTTAAAACTTTTCAGAACTTTTAATCAGCCATCAGTGGAGACTGAGAGATTTTGCCCTAAATTTGTTCATCTGTAAAATAAGTAGAATAATCTACACTTTGTCAGTGATTGTGAAGATTCATTTAGTCATTCAATAAACATTTATTGAGCCCCTGCTGTATTGTAGGCATAGTGCTAGGTACAGAGATCCATTGATGAACAATCACAGATCCAGACCCTGTTCTTCTGGACCTCGTAGTCTAGTAAGGGAGATGGACTGAGGAAATAATCACACAATCTATGTAATTACTTTCAGAGATGAGTCCTACGAAGGAAACATATATCCCTCAAAGCCATGAGAGCATCCAACAGGGGAACCTGGCCTAGTCTAGGGGGCTCAGGAAGACACCCCTGATAAGTAAGACCTAGGCTGATATCTGAAAGGTGTCTGAGAGTAAACTAGATGAAGAAAGAAGCAAGAGAATCCAGCAGGGGGAATCCTGGGCAAAGGCTCTATGGCAGAAGTGAAACGTGTGCAGAGATTAAGAAAAGCAGGCCATTGTGGGTAGAGCACAGAGAGCAAGAGGGAGAGTGGGCAACACAAACTAAAGCGAGTCGGGGTCCTGCCAGCCACATCCTTATCCTCGGAGCACGGGGAGGCTCCTGGGAGGCCCTCATCTATGACATGATCAGGTATGAATTTTAAGAAGCCCCTTTGGAAACTCTAATTTAAAAAGGTACATGCACCCCAATGTTCATAGCAACACTATTTACAATAGCCAAGACATGGAAGCAACCTAAATGTCCATCGACAGATGACTGGATAAAGAAGTTGTGGTGTATTTATACAATGGAATACTACTCAGCCATAAAAAAGAATAAAATAATGCCATTTGCAGTAACATAAATGGACCTGGAGATTGTCATTCTAAGTGAAGTAAGCCAGAAAGAGAAAGAAAAATATCATATGATACCACTCATATGTGGAATCTTAAAAAATGAACACAAATGAACTTATTTACAAAACACAAACAGACCCACAGACATAGAAAACAAACTTATGGTTACCAGAGAAGGAAGGGGGTGTGGAGGGATAAACGAGGAGTTTGAGATTTGCAGATACTAACTGCTATATATAAAATAGATGAACAACAAGTTTCTACTGTATAGCACAAGGAACTATATTCATTATCTTGTAGTAAGCTATAATAAACAAGAATATGAAAAAGAATATATGTATGACTGAAACATTATGCTGTACACCAGAAATTGATACAACATTGTAAACCAACTGTACCTCAATAAATAAAAGAAGCCCCTCTGGCTGCTCTTTGGTGGATGGATTGGGGGATATGAATGGATATGGATGGACCAGTTAGTTTGTTATTGTCCAGACCATAGGTGATCAAGTTTGGTTTTGAACATACAGAATTAAAGATACCAAGTATAAAAGAAAATTGAACTTGAGATAGCCTATGGCACATAAATGATTGCTATTTAATTAATGCTACATAAGTATTCAGGTACATAGAAACGTGGCTACTATTTGGAAAGGGAAGATTAAATCTCTTTTGATTCTGTAACCTGGATCAGTGTGCCAATTCCACCATCTTCAGACTATCGTCCTGAGCAAGGCCATCCATCTGTGTGAGAAGTTTGAACCAAAAGCCCAAGACCCCTTCAGAGAGTTCTTGGTAAGCAAAGAGGCCAAGGAACAGAGCCACATTTCTCATCCTGGGACAGCTACAGAGATGCTGCTCTTGGGCCCAAGAGAATTTGTTTCCATGTAGCTGGACTTACAATCCCAAACCTACTAAGGGATAACAAATTCCAAACTAGGAAGCATTGACTGATCCTGGATGAAGGAGATGAGGAAGTTGGAGGGCACCATTTCTGGTGCAGAGAAACTTTGGGTGGAAAGCTAATTAATAAAGATTCCTAAAATCATAATAAAGGCAAGTTGCGTGCGGTCAGAGAATCATGTCCCAGAAGGGGTAACCAGGGATGCATTTCCCTTACAAAATGGCCCATCTTTTCATAATGAACTTTACCTTCTGGGGAAGGTGATTCCATAAGTTTGTGGATGGAGGCACCCACACCCTACAGGGGGTTCATGGCACAGGAGCTGTTGACAGAGGAAGATAGAGAGCCCAGAGGCTCCTGATATGGTCACCATGGCAACCAACCCAAATCTGGTCCATTTTATTCACAGACAAAAAACCCAGTTCAGTGAACACTGTGGGGAGGTAGGAGCAACTTAGAGTCACCAGGCTATCTTCTGGCCCCAAGCCATCTGCAGGATAAGACCTTGCATTAGGCAAAGGTCTTCACTGTGACAAAGCAGAGGATTTGTTAAGCTCTTTGGATCTCACTGGGCCCATTTAACTTCTAGTGTGAGATTAAAAAATTACTCTTCTCCAGGCAGGAGGCCTGAAGTGTCACATGACCTCAGTTTGAAGTGGTAATGGTCACGCCACAATGAACAATCATTCAGAACCATTCTCTTCGTCATCACCTGGGAGGTCAGGAGACTGTGCAATCAGCACCTTCTCATCTCTGGCTTACCAGCTAAGAAAATAGACCACGTTTTATAAATGGAAATACGTCTTGAAATTGCAAGGAGTGTTAACATGTAATTTATATGTACAGTTTTCCCTTTTTTCCCTGGTAATGAGAACAAACAAGGTCTCTGTGAGAACGGAACTAAGAGAAGGAGCAAGAGTCTTTTCAAGGAAATTTCATTCATTCATTCATTCATTCATTCATTCATTTATGTTTATTGAAAACCTACTCTGTGCCACAGAGCTACAGAGATGACTAAGCAAGGACTCTGCTTACAGGTCAGTGAGGGAGAAGAACTCCATTAAAAATAAATTAAGATGTAAATGTGTCAAACTGTGTAAGATAAATTACAATTAGGGTAAACTCAGGCAAAGTAGAGAGTAAATCTTGCTCATGAAATAAGTAGTCCAGGACAGACGGTCCTCCACTATTCTGACAAGAGAATCCACCATCTCCAATACATGGCCGCCATGACACTCTGGTTGGCATCACGGGAGGTTTCATGGGCCAGACCTGGAAGGGACACACATCACTTCCACTCATATCCATTGGAGAGAATTTAACCACATGTCCATACCTACCCATAAGGAATCCAGGAAATGCGGTGCACCTGGGTACCTGCGTACTGCACCTGTTGCCATGGAAGAGGGACAGCGCAGAACTTGGAGAACAAGCCATCCCTGACAATAACAAAGCCATGTACAAAGTTTTCTAGAAACAGAAAAGAGAGACTAGGAAATACTTATCACACTCAAAAATCTCAAATATCTACAAAAGAAATATTGAACTGTGCTTGTCGTTCAATAAATGCTGGTTGTAGCAACAATGAAGTATCAATCTCCCCTATTAAACTGCCAAAAATTTAAAAAGTAATAATAATAGTGATTATTGTTGGCAAGGGTCCAAAAGAAAGAGGCATTTATAACTGCAGAAAACACCAATTAGTACAATCTTTCTGGGGGGCAGTTTGGAAGTATGCATGTAGCAGATAGTTAAAAGCCACAACAATAAAGGAAGTCAGGTGTATAATACTGTAGCAATCTTCACTTAAATATATTCTAACCTAGCTTCTAAGCCCCTAATTCCACTCAGGAGGGGGGAATTACACCTGTCAGTTCAGCATACCAGTGACTTCCAATTTAAAATGCAACTCTTTGTAAGGAAAAGTCATCAAAGTCAGGATTCCCTCTACTTCTGACCTCCAGAACTCTAAGAGAATACATTTGTGCTGTTTTAAACCATTCAGATTGTAGTGATTTTTTTACAGAAGCAAAGGAAACTCATGACCCTTTCCTTTGCTCCACGGTACCCTCTCACTCAGTACAGTGATCTTATAGGACAGACTGATCTTCTGCGGGAATTTGGAGCCAGGAGTAGGCAGTGTGGCCAAAGCTGGTCTGTGAGACATGCCCAGGCAGAGCCTTGACCAGACCTGTCAGATCTGAATTTGCTGAGTTGGAGGCAGACACTCAGATCACAAAGGGCAACTGCGTAACCAAGGCGGGAAGGTAGGGGTGATGGGATTTATGGATTATGGCAGGTGAAGACAACTGGCCAGCTCAAAGTAGTGGCTCAAAGGAGTTCAATAGATCTGATGAAGAAAATCTGATGAAAAAAGCTGACACCTTCAGAGTATTCCTAATGCTTTTTGAGATTAATGTCTGGACAACCAGGACCCATGCTGTCTGCTGATGGCCAGTGCCAGGGGCGGAATCCTGGGTGGGAAAACCACAGCCATCTGAGTAATTGTGCACATGGGATGTGTAAGCACCTCTTCCTTTGCCTAGGACTTCCGGTCCCCCCACACTTTGCCCTCTCAACTACACAAGTCACTCAACTTCCTGGGCTTCATTCAACTCTATCAAAAAAAAAAAAAAAAAAAAAAAAGACGACGACGACGTGGAGAGCACAGGCGCCTAAGCAGGGCCTGAGGAAATCCTGAGGTTCCTTGAAGCTCTCTGGGGCTTGGTTTCCATACTGGAAATAGATGTGATTGGTTTGGACACACACAAGGCCTGGCCACGGCCTGGAGAGCCCAGCTCCATCTCTTAGGCAGCAATGTCCACATAAGCTGACGTCAGTGAGAGGTGAGCGGGGCTGGGGGGAAAGGTGATATTTTAGGAAGTCTGAGCTGTGGGTACACAAAAGAGGAGAGGGTCAGGATGTGAAGAGCAGGGAGGAAAGCCCTGGCTGGTGGGGATTTGTAGAGTAAGCCGCTTGGGCGGGAAGCAGGAGCAATGGCAACCATATCTCCAAACATCAGTAGTGTGAGGAATTATTCAAAAGGCTGGACTCTGGCCTCTTCACACCCACCAGTAGGGTGCCTTGATCACAAAGCTTACTGAGATGGAGAACCAGACTAGAGAATTTCCTTTCTTCTTTTTTCTTTAATTACACATATTTAACAGCTAAATGTAGTACACATTAATGGCATCAGCGTTGATTAAGATATTTAAAAAATCAGTTCCGATGTCTTCTGATGCATTTCTGGGTCATCCTTGCCATTGACTACAGCCGAGCCTGATCCCTTGGCATTCTGACAAGGACTAAAAGTCAGAGCAGGCAGAGACCCAGACGTCCCCAAACAGAGACTGAGAAACAGTCGGGACTCAGAAATCAGAAGAGTCTGCAAGTCAGAACCGTGGGTGTCAGACAGAAGCAATATAAAGCACAGGCCAGCAAGATCCTAAGGAGAAGTTCTAGCCTAACCTGAGGGTGTTTCCACACCTCTTATCTGGGGTGGACCAAGCTCAGGGTGTGAGCAGCACAGGGGCACAGGGCCCTCAGGTCAAACCGGGTAAGCAGCCACACCTGAGGAAGGGGCAGCGAGGCCACAACTGCAGAGGAGACACTGTCACCATCCCTTTCTAATTCACTTTACACCTTATCATGGAATCAAGTTCCTTCCAGGCTTGGAGAACAAGCCTGAGGATTCAGAACAGCATGACATCAAAAGCCCCTCTGAGCCTGGTCCTCCAGTTGCTGGTGACTTCTCTGTGTTCCGGGCTTCTTTCTCAGCCCTGAGAAGGGGCTGTCAGAAAGACGGAGACATGTCTCCTCTCTAGGTCCCTCTCCTTCTGCTCTGTCTTTCAGTTGGCAGAAGCAGAGAAAGGAGAAAAATCATGCCCCTTAAGCGTGAACATTCCATGACTCATAGTGTTCTTCAATGAAAGGAGCTTCCTTCTCAACTTCTAGAGACATCTGCCCTCCAGTTAGGTGTTTCCAGCAGCAGCTGCTGGCTGGGTATTATTTGAAATGTGTATCCTCTGCCACCCATGAACCCTGCCCATTTGAAGCTATTTCTGGCAAAAACTGTTCCAGAGGTCTCATATAAAGTATCTGTATGTCTTGCCATGGAATATTTTATCCCAACATTTAAACATGGGTCTTGAAGTACAGAGTGACCTCCTCACGGGGATGCATCCTTGGAGTTCGCAAGAAAGAGCGAAGAGGTGTCCCAGGGACCAGAAGGCGCAGATCTGGGAGCATGCACCAGCAGGGCTCCGCCTCTCCCTGAAGGCACATGGAGAGGTTTTGAAGACATTTGGGCGTGGCTTGAAAAGGAAGCCCTGCAGGAAGGGAATAGTATGGGTGAAGCAGCAGATATTTTTCCTAGACTCAACATGGTGAAACCTCCGTTTACAGGGCATCCAGGATCTGGAAAAAAGCAAAGCCTGAGACCCTGGGTATTGGCCTCAGCACATGAATGTTAATGAGGCCAGATGTTCTCTGCAGCAGGACTCACCAAAGGAGCAAAGGAAGCCATGGGCTCAGACAAGGTATGCTCGAGAGGCTGGCAAGGGACTCTCACAGGCTATAAAAGACAGCAGGCAGCCTTGAAGGAAAATGTCCAGAATCCTCCAGGAAAACCCAGGTAGCCAGAGGGAGGGTAACAGTTAGGGTGCAAATAATACAGTACAAAGAATAATAGAGGTGATTTCCTACAAAGCACTTAGCCCAGCACCTGAAAGCAGCGAGGGCCGGGGTCTGGATCTGCTAGGAATGGAATGGGAACTGTGGGATCTACTCAGTTTCTACTAAATGGTAAACACTGAGAATGCAGCAAATACAGTCTCCCTGCAGAGAAAATCATGAAGGTGAACAGCATGGGCTGCCTTTACAGTCTATAAATCAAATTACCCTGTAGTGTGAGAAATTACCCACGTCCCCTAAGTCCTGAAGCCAAAGCCAAGAAAAAGGACATAAACTCCAGAAATTTACGTTGACTTCAAAAGCCTTTGGTATACATATTACACATATTCTGGGTAGGCTTAAGACTCAAGAAATCAAATTTTGAAAATATATATATTTGAAATTATGTACCAAGAATTTCATAGACTTGTTTTCATTGAACTGCTTTTGCCATGGTAGGTCATTAAACACAGCATTTATCCTTATAAATGAAAATATCTGCTGGTCTGGAACATTGAGACTTATTTCCCAAAAAAGAAAAGAAAAGAATTCAAATTTTGGTCCAGGATTCCAGGATTAGGCCCATTCCTGCCTGAAAATAATAATTCACAATTATATCAATAAATATGATACATGTTTTATAATATAAACATTTAGAAGTCAGAAAATCAGAATGGGCACTCTTGTAATCTGAAAACGACAATCCTTTTCTATAAAAATATATTAATATATTTTTCTATATATAAAGTAATTTTATGGTTTTTAAATTTAATTTTTACAACAACCCTGAGAGACCCTGGAACAGGGACTGATAGCCTCTCTTTTGGGAGATGGGGAAACTCAGCCCTAGAACAGCTGAGGTCACTGAGAGGAGGCTAGACCCCAAGCTCCAGCCTGCCTGGCCATCACCTTCCACCACCCCACTGGCTGCTCTTTCAGCTTGACCTTGAGATTGTTCTTTTATGAACGAGGGGACCTTGACAAAGAGCATGGGGCCAACCGGCGTAAGGAAGGAACTGACTTGGGGCAATACTGTGGCGGTTGAGACAGGGATGTCTTGGAAGTGAAGGCAACACGGGAGGCCACTGCATCTCTGCCCGGCAGGCAGCACAGGGGGCTGCCCAGGAGAGGTGCCCAGTGGCTGTGGTCCAGGGCCCCCTGAAGGCCTCCAATCCTCAGCTCAGGCCTGAGGCTTAGCCACACAGGGACTCTCCTAAAGCATCTCTGACTTCTCACAAGCCCTTCTGGATGTAGCAATGATAAAATCTCACACATTTATGCCCCAGTGCTGAAATGTGTTGATGCTCTCGAAGTGAAGGTTTGTAATGGGTTTTGCTCACGGGAACGATTATTTTAGTGCTGACTTTAAAAAAGGCAATTGATAACAAGTTTACCCAGCCAAAAGAGCTCTGCCAATTATCTGCAAATTCAGACTCCGTGAAGAGCCAAACCAGATCATTTAACACCCCCTGAATCCATTCCAGGGCCAAGATTATCCAAATTGACAAGCTAAAAATGAGATAATTTATGCTAAAATGGTGCTTATGAAATCAAGATGCTACCCTGGATGGCTGCTGCTGGAAGTTGCCCCCATCCCCTTTTCCCTTATTCTCCTCCATCCTGGGCTTCTTCCCGCTCCTCTTCACTTCCCCAGCTGAGGTGATAGGGAAGTGGCGGGGAGGGGTGTGGAATGTCTTAGCCTGAAAACTTCCTGGGATAGTTTTTAAGCTTTCCATGTGAAGCCTTGAGCACTTTGTAGAGAGCACAATGTCTCCATGGTCGGGGCGTTTTGCTGTTGTTCGTTAGTTCTTAGTCACAGCTCTGGGCAGGGCCTGGGGGTGAAGAAATGGAAAGGAAGCAGGGAGGGTGTAGCTCAGTGGTAGAGCACATAGTTAGCTTGCATGAGGTCCTGGGTTCAATCCAGTACAGCGCCTCCATTAAAAAATAAGAATAATAAACAAATAAACCTAATCCCCACCACCACCAAAAAAATAAAAGCAAAAAAGAAAGAAAAAAAAAGAAAGAAAGACAATCCCTGAGATTGCTCCTCTCTGCCAGGCTCTTCAGCCCACCCTACAATTATCCCTCCAAGTGATCTTGGCCGTAGACCCGAGCACTGAGGCTCCACAAATGGGAGAAGGGAGACTGACCTGCTCCAAGCTTTCCCTCCAGATGCTCTCAGGGCTCAGAACATTGGAAGAATCCCTGGTTCTGGCCACCAGGGTCCTCACCCACCAGCCTGGTCAGAAACAAAGTGGGCAGAGACCTAGGAGAGATTGAGCCAACTCTGCTCTGGTCAAAGGTAGTGGATTAACCACACACCAGGATCTCCCCCTCTCCCTGCACTATCTGAATGAATGTAAAGGAATAAAAAAGTACCAACCAACAGAGACCAGAAGAATGGGGAGCTAGGAGATAGTGGAGGATCCATTCTGACAGGTTTTGGAAGCAGAAAGCAGATGGATGGGTGGTGACTGCCCCAGAGGAACAGAGGAGGTAAAGCCTTTGTGCCCGCGGAGGAGCCATATGGAGGCAAAGCAAACCGCTTTGTCCTGCTGTTAGATGAAGAGGCTTAGGCCTTGGAAGCTCCAAGAGTTCCGGAAACCAGGGCAAGATGTACTGCTGAAACCCATGAAGTTGTTGGAAATCTATATTCCAAGCCCCCTCAGCCATCCCAGGCCACCAGGCACCATCCAGATCCCCTCACCTCTGCAGGAGACAGGAGGTTGATTCTCTGGAAAAGATAAAGCAGAGGCTTCCACTCAGAAGTCAGGGATAAGGTATGACACTGAAAACAGGGGATTAGACAGAAGCCTACATACTCACCTGTGGGGCCCCCACAGCCAACCCTCACCTCACTCTCAGGGGCAGGCAGCCAGGAATACGTGTGCCCTGGCAAGAAATAGGAAGATTATTCTCTAGAGGTAATTAATAAAACTCCTTAAGAGAAGATCTAATTACTGATGTTTGGGGGCTCCCCTCTAATGTGGCAGCTCACCCCCTGACTACATCACAGTAAGCACAACCAGCAATGAATTGATGAAGCCATGTTCTCTCCCATACAGGGCTTCTAATTGGTCTTAGCTCTTTGCTTCAGTCAAAACAGAGACACCAAAACAAGGGGGGAGAAAAGAAGAAAGAAAAAAAATGAGGGGGGGTGTTGAGAACAAAAACAATAACAGAAGTAGCCCAAAAGAAAACTTGAAAAAAGTAATCTCCAAGATATAAAAGTTATAAAGGAATAAAGAATGAGAAGGTATGAGGTTTTTTAGAAATAGAAAGAAAAAAGATATGACAGCTAAAAATTTAAAAATCAGCAAAAGGAATAAATAAGAAATAAAAAACTCAGATATAAAAAAAGATTTAAAATATGAGAGAACTATTGAGAAAACTGGAGAATTAACCCAAGATAGCTAGACATAAAAATAAAAACATTAGAAGATATTCTCAGAGAGAGTATACAAGAATGGAAGGACTTGAGTTTCCAGATTTAAGTCCATTGAGTACCCAGCACAATGAGGGAATAAAAAGCACACTTCATTCTAACATTTTAGAATATTGGGTTAAACAGAACACCATAAAAACAAAACAAAACATAGCACATTCAAAGGAATAAAAATCCAAAAGACCTCTTACTTTCCAATAATAAAACTGAATGCTAGAGAAAAGAGGGCAGTGCTTTACAAAGTCTAAAGGGAAAAGGTTTTCAACCCAGAGTCTATAAATAACTACCAATAAATCATAAGGTAAAATAAAAAATCAGACTCAGAGTTCATATGTTTTTCATTGACCCTATCTCTCTTAGGAAGCTACTAGAAGACGTGTTTTGGCTAGTTGCAGGTGTAAACCAAAAAATAAAACCAAAAAGGAAGACATGGAGGTCCAGAGAAGAGAAGGGCCAACACAGAAGTAAGAGGACAGGACATTCCAGAACCATATCCCTCAGCAGCCTTGTGAGCAGTGAGTCCTGGTGGAACTCTAGAGAGGACTGAGGAGTGGAGAGCATGGTGTCCTGTTATGCTCAGCTGTGAGCTGTGTCTGCATGTTTATCATAATATAAACACTGACTATTAGAATGGTTTTGGAAGAGTAAGGGGTGGAGATGTAGGGAGCAAGAGGGCTGAGTCTTCAACTACAGAAGTAAATAGATCCGTGCACAACAGATCAATGAAGAAGGAGGATAATGATCACAACGTTTAGGTATATGGAGGAAATAACAGCAGAAGCATTTCAAGAGTGGGCGAGGACCGGGCAGGGACATGCAGGAGACTCCTGTTTCTCAGTACTTAGTAGTGTGTAAGTATATTACACTGGTAAAAAATAAAACTTATATTAATTTTTAGAAGTAAATTCAAACTTCAGTCCATTTTAAATATGCATAGGAATAATTAAGAGTCTCCATTTAATTCCGTTATGACCCCTGAACATCACAAAGCAGGTGGAATCTCTCCTCCTTTTCCACTATTTACAGAGCAACTGTAGGAGTCTTGGTCAGTTTCTTGGAAGAATTTTTTTCTTTTTCCTCAGTGGCAAGAGGAAAAAGAATGTTCGTTAAAAATATGTGAAGCTTAAGTAAGGCAAAAGTGAGATTCCAGGCCCCTGCCCCATCTTCCTAGCAGACTGTACAGAACAAAATCAGTAGCAAACTAGTCTCCAACTCCATTTCCAGGGTAAACTAGCCTGCAGGCTAAACAATGCGTGGTTGTCTGCGTGTATGAGACTCAACTGGATGCCGGGAGCATCAGAAGAAAGAAGCCCCGAGATCAGACTCCTCCCTATCTTTCCCCTTGTCAGGATCACCAACAGGAAAATGGCCCCGAAAGACCCCTTCCATCCTCGCCCTGATGGTGCCCAACGTTGCTGAACCCTCCCATCCACAGAAGAAATTCTCTGGATAGAAACTTCTTCCTCTGTCTCCAGGAGGCCATAGAGACAGGCCATCACCCAAGAAAGCTAGAAAGAAGAACACAAAAGGACCTCTACAATAAATTTTGATGATAAACACATATGGAGGCAAAATGCCTGCAAATTATGCTGAGGGCAGGGTAGGCAGAAGAACATTCTACAAAACCAATGAGCCATGCACGTACTAATCTCATCCCCAACAGCCCTGAGTAGATATGAACCACTTAGTTAGAGGGAATAAAACACCTTCAGAACAAGCAAGGAATTTGGCCTCCTTACGAGGCCAGCCAAGGGCTCTGCCCAATCCTGATGGTGACAGAGATGGGGCAGGAGCTCCAGCTCTCTCAGCAATAGTCCCCATTCATGAGGCATTAAATTATATTCCCTTTTTTTATATTCCCTTTTTCTATTTTCCTCAATCACAGAACTCCTGACCTCAAGCCTCTGTCTTTTGTTTTTGTGGGGATGCTGGAAATAAGTTGGTTCACATAACAAAAGAAACAAACCTAGAGGAATAAAAACTAAAGGAAAACAAAATAAATTATAAGGAACAGCCATTAAAGGCCCTTCAAAAGGATAAAACAATTTCAATTTTACTCTGTCTCACTCACTTCTCCCCACTTCCTCCCCAGATATATCAGCAAATCTACACATTTATACAGATATTTTTTATTATTTAGTTAATATGAATTACAGGCCTTGTGCTTCCTTCCTTCTAAATCCAAAATGAAGAAGCTTTCTCTTTTCTCTCGCTCCCTTTTTTCCTCCACTCCCCCTCACCAACACGATTTACATTCTCAATGTAATGTATTAAAAAGTTGACAGGGACGAAAGGATTCACACGATGTCTGCTAAGAAACCCAATTTCCATGATGAATTGCCTGGAGCCCGTGAATCACAAACCATTTTTTCCGCTGCTCAGAAGTTGGGTTTTTTTTTTTTTTAAATCTTCTTAAAGCCTCTTTCCTAATCTTCAGCTAGAAGAGATGGGTGAAAGGATTTTTTTTTCCCCTAAACTAAGGAAAGTATTAGCATCTTGGTTGTTGTGCATCAAATTTGAAAATGCAAGGTTAGTAATATTTCAAATCGGCCATGGTCCAAACCTCTTGATAAGTGAGTACGCTCTTTCGTGTTCTGTCTCTCTCACCCCCTTCCCCACCCGACCTCCCAGTCTCATAACCAGTAATAAGGAGGAGCTTCAGGAGAAAAGGAAAATTTGGAGTGATTCTTCAAACATCTACCCTACTCCCCGGTTTTTGGAAATTTATAGAATTCCAAATAAAAGATACCCACTTTCTTAGAATTGGCTGGCTCAACCAACTCTAAGTGAAGGTTTCAGCAGCAAAACCCTAATGCTACTCACTTGACACACCTGTCAGCTCAGGAGCAGAGGCTGCGTGTACATCACGCTAAGGATGTTCCCCTAAGATTCTGCATTTGCCCAGAAGAATTCCCCCTGGGCTGCCCATCGCCAGAGAGGTGAGCGGGGACACACAGTCCATCTGAGCTCTTGCTACGGTTTTTGCACTTTGGAAAAAAACCCACTTTTTATCAGATATTCTGGAAATGTGGGCCTCTCCTGACTATCTGCAATTTCAACTTCACATTTTTTCCATGTGCTGTAAAGAGGTGAGTCAGGTGCCCGTCCCCACATGGGGCGGAACTGGGCTTTCCCTGCCGCCAAGCCCTCTGAATTTCCCTAGGACACCTCCCCCAGAAAACTTACCAGAAAGGACAAAGCATTCACAGAACTTGAAAAGAATTGAAGAAATTTTTCTTTACAGAACATACTCAACAATATGCAGGGGAAAATGTGGTCTCCGACATGGCCTACAAGTTGCTGAGACGTTTGTCGACGTGTTAAGAGAATGAAGAGCCCCTACTCTAGGGGTTAAGTTTGAAGTCCCAAACTCCAGATTTGGGAGACACAAGAAAGCTGTGAATTCTCTCTCAAGAAAAATTCACAGTGCAGATATTTAGAAAAGTTTTCAATTTAAGTGGGGTCATGAACTTGGACCTACGACAGTAAGAATACACATTTTGCAGGTGAAGAAACTGACATTAGAGGGAAAGAAACTGGCCTCAGCTGCACAACTAGTGAGTGACAGAACCAGGTCCTGGTGAGACTTAGTGACTAGTCCATATATTTCCAAATATGTAACTGACATACAGATCATGCATCTGGGTGGCTGAATAAGGGCTTTACAACCACACAGTTCCCCCCAAGGGTTATTCCTCTTGAACATTGCGTTCATCTAACCAAAGAAAAGCAACACAGTAGAAAGGGACAGGTCATCTTGCTACCTTTCTAAACCAGCGTTAGCAAGAGGAATTAATGGGCCACCTTCCTGAAAAGTCTTCCAGTTGGCTCAATTTAGGGTTAACAGGATATCATCCAGACTCAGTGTCTCCCCAGTACTCGAGGGGAGAGGTGGGTGAGTTTGCTTGAATGTGTACACAGTATCAGTTAAAGGAAAACCATTGGGTTGATCCCTTATATTTGCCTCCCCAAACAATCCTTATAGGCTCACTATTCTCCTACAACCTCTATCCCACAGCCAAAGAGATAGCTGCAAGGAAATTAAAATTAAATAAGGGGGAGGGTATAGCTCAGTGGTAGAGCATGTGCTTAGCATGCAGGAGGTCCTGGGTTCAATCCCCCAATACCTACATTAAATAAACAAATAAGTAAGCCTAACTACCTCCCCTGCCAAAAAATAAAAGAATAAATGAGTTGGCAATACAATGGAGAAAGATAGTCTTTTCAACAAATGGTGCTGGTACAACTGGACATCCACATATTAAAAAAAAAAAGTGTAGGCACAGACTTTACACTGCTCACAAAAATTAACTAAGTGGATGATAAAACTAAATGCAAAACAATAAAATTCCTAGAAGATAACATAAGAGAAAATCTAGCCTTGGGTATGGCAGTGACTTCTTAGATATAACATGAAAGATATTACTCATGGAAAAAAGTAATCAATAATCTGGATTTCCTTAAAGGCATCTGTCCTGCTGTGATATTGTGATACAAGAAATATACATATTTGGTGTTCGTCTCTGGTTCCTGGTATAAGAACTTCTAAAACCCTTGGAATTTTCTAAGTGAAAAGAGTCAGCGGACCATATTTTGTTATTCAGAATAAGCCCCCTTTAAACCCTACCTGGGTTTATGAGGTGATTCTTGTTGGGCTCCAGGATAGTTTCAGGATAGGGGCTACTGCCAGAGGAACCAACAATGTGATTAGGGGGCTGGAAATTTTAGCCCCACTCTTTGACCTCTGGTGAGGAAAGGACTGGAGATTGAGTTCATCATCAATGGCCCATGATTTAATCAGTTGTGCCTACAAAATGGAACCGCCATAAAAACCCTAAGCAACAGGGTTTGGAGAGCTTCCTGGTTGGTGAACACTCTGAGGTACTAAGAGGGTGGCACACGCAGAGAGAACATGGGAGCTCCGGGGACCACCCGCCCATACCTGGCCCTATGCATCTTTCCCATCAGGCTGTTTCTGAGTTGTGTTCTTTATGATAAATGGATACTGGTAAGTGAAGTGCTTTCCTGAGTTTGTAAGCTGTTCTAGAAAATTATCAAACTTAAGGAGGGGGACGTGAGAACCCTCCAACTTTATAGCCACTTGGCCAGAAGTACACTTGACCTGGACTTGTGACTGGTGTTTGAAGGTAGGGACAGTCTGGTGGGACTGAGCCCTTAACATGTAGAGTACATGCTAACTTCTGGTGTTTTTAGAAGTGCAGTAAGAAAAAAAACAGATCTGTGAAAGATACCATCAAAAGAATGAGAAGGAAAGCCATAGACTAGGAGAAAATATTTGCAAAAGACATATCTGATAAAGAACTGATATCCAAAATATACAAAGAACTGTTAAAATTCAACAATAAGAAAATAAACAATTTTTAAATGAGCAAAAGACCTGAACAGTCCCCTTGCCATAAATAAACCCTGACAAATGGAAAGCTGTTCCAACATCGTATGTCATTAGGGTAGTGCAAATCAAAACAACAATGAGCTGCCGCTACATACATATTTGAATGACCAAAATCTAGAACGCTGACAACACCAAGTGTTGGTGAGGATGTGAAACAACAGGAACTTTCATTCATTGGTGATGGGAATGCAAAATGGTACAGCCACTTGGGAAGAGAGGTTTGCAGTTTCTTACAAAACTAAACATGCTCTTACGATAAGATTCAGCAATTGCACTTTTTGACATTTACCCAAATGTGCTGAAAACTTATATCTACACAAAAACCTGCACATGGACGTTTGTAGAAGCTTTATTCATAGTTACCAAAAGTTGATAGCAACCAAGATGTCCTTCAATAGGTGACTGGATAAATATTTTGTGGTACATCCAGATAATAAAATATTATTCAGTGCTAAAAAGAAATGAGCTATCAAGCCATGAAAAGACATGCAGGAAACTTAAATATATATTACTAAGTGAAATAAATAGATAATGAGGGAGGGATGAAAAAGTGGAGCACAGAGGATTTTTAATGCAGTGAAACTATTCTGTATGATGCTATAAATGATATGTGTCATTTAAAAACCCACAGAATGTACACCACCAAAAGCCTGTCCTAATGTAAACTATGGACTTTGGGTGCTAATGATGTATCAGTGCAAAGCCATCAATTGTAACACATAAACTACTGGTTCAGGATGTTATCAACAGTCAGTGGGGGAAGCTGCACCTGTGTGGGAGCAGGGACTACATGAGAATTTTCTGTACTTTCTGCTCAATATCTCTGTGAACCTAAAACTGTTCTAAAAAAATAAAGTCCATTGAAAAGGGAAAAATAAATAAAATAAATGAGTTTTACAAGGCAGGTGGTACTTTCTAATGTCAAAGCCTATGGAACTGTGAATTGTGTTAAGACCACAGCAAAGACCCGCCTCAAAAAAAAGGATAAAATTCAGAGGTCACACAATCACACAATGACAGGCATAAGAAAAAAGTAAATAGTAGTATATTTGACATAGATTCATCTTCAGTGAAGTGAAGCGGAAAGAATAGTCTGACTATTCTGAAATTAGACTTCCTACATAGGTTGAAAGTAGCTAAAATTGAAAGGGGAAAAGGGTACGAGACAGAAGTAAATATCTGTATTAGAAAAGAGAAAAGGAAGATCTCATCTCATTGTCTGGTAAGCTGGTTCACTGTTCATGGAACAGTAAGAAAGGCAGATTCTACCATGGCAAAGAAATGGCCGTACAGAATGGAAGTTCCATGAGAAGGGGGACTGTTTTTCACTCACTGTTGTATCACTAGTGCCTAGATAGTAGCTAGCACCTAGTAAGTGTTTATTAAATAAATTATTTAATAAGTCAAAAGGCTAAAGTTGAGCAGATTATTGTGGGATAGAACCAAGATGGCACAAAGATAATCACCAGTAACCAAAAAAAAAAAAAAAATCAGGTTTATGATTGAGGGTTCAATAACCGCTGTAAAAAAAAATCCCAAGTTTTCAATGATGTAACCAATGAAGTTTTCTTATTCCCATCATAATCTGATAACAAAGATTGGTGGAGACAATTCTGTTCCACGTAGCCATTCGGGGAATCATTTTTTATTCATCTATTGACTCCATCGCTTCTAGAGTCTCAACCCCTCCATTAAGTCCTTGGTATCTAGCTGGTGACAGCAGAAAAGGGAATTCATGGAAGATCACATGTAGGGTTTTTAAGGGGTCAGGTTTGGAAGAGACATCTATCACTTCTACCCACACTCCACTGGCCAAGACTTAGTCAGAGTTCCCACTTACTGCAAGAGATACTAGAAAATGTACTCTAGCTGCAACCAACCAGGTAAGCAGCATGCCAGAGCATCAAAGAGACAGTTGCAGATACCAGAAATACTGATTCTATAGGTCGATGTCTGGGCCTGTTGAGAGAGTGAGAAGCCAAGGTCAAGAATTCATACAAGGTAGAGAGTCTTGTCTGAGATCTTCCTCATACTAATTTGAGATCCCAAAGAGTTACACCTTTAGGGAAAGAAAATCAGGTCTAGCTAGATCTGCCTGCTCGGAACGGTGGAAAGAGCTACCCTGATAAGCAGATCAGAAGAGGATCAAAGAAGCCATCTTTGGTAGGTCTTAGCTACAGATGGGACTTATCTGCAGTCAGGTTCTTCAAGAAGCAGGCCCCGAGTCAGGGATTCAGTGAAGAAGATTTGTTGAGAAAGTACTCTCAGGAAACACTGGCGACTAAGAGAAGCAGGATAGAGAAAAGGAAGAAGCCAACCTAGGGAGGAAATTCAGGTGAGTCCCAGCCTCAGCCTGATCCCTCAGGGAGCGCTAAAGTATAAATTGCACTTCACAGATTTTCTTACCTCCAGGCAAGGGAGCGGGCTTTGTACTCCTGTGCCAATTATTCTTTGGCTATAGAATTTCTTGAGGGAAAATAAACTCCCAGGTATTTCTGTACAAATCAGTTGGTGGTTACAGGTAACCCTGAGGGCATATACTCCCAGAAAATTCCAGCTACCTCAGTGGGCAAAGTGAATCCAACTGTCCAAGGGCAATGCTCTGAAGAATGTTACAGGTACTAGCTATTAGCGACAAAGCACAACAATGTTGGGGGATAAACGCACAGAAACAGTAATAGAGATTAAAAAGAATTTAAAAGGGTCACCAACAGTGTCCATTATAGGTCCTCATGCACAACTGGAGACCAACACCCCCATTTTCAGGATGACCCAGAAACCCGCAGTCCTTGAACTTATTTTGTGATGGTCCCAAAGGGTAGGGCACCTAGGTCCCTGGAAGTAGCCAGCATAGGGTCCCTCTACAGGGGAGCACTTCCATTATAGATACTGGGGAAACCCCACAAATTACGTTTGAAAAGCAATGACCAGCAAGCAATCAGAAATTACCAGGCATATAAGCATACAAGATAATATAAATAGATATAAGAACTAAGAGAATCTACAGAGAGCAGAAACAGATCCACACAGACTTCAGATATTGCAACTATCAGACACCATTTGGTAAGATGCTTATATCATAGTTATTTACCATGTTTAAAAATATAAATGGCAAACTTGAAAATATCTGCTGGAAACAGAAGACTATAAAATGTATCATAGCAAATTTAGAAAAAATAACTAAATAGAGTGTCTAGAAATAAAAATAAAATAACAAAAGTTTTAAACTCAGAAGAGAAAAAGACAAAGAGATAGATGTAATTTGTAAAAAGAAAATGGCTAAGAAACTTCAAAACTGATTAAAGACTTTACAGATTCAAGAATCTCAAGCAGGTTAAATAAAAAGAAATCTACCTCTTAGAAAAAAATCATTGAAAATTTGAAGAAAACTAAAGAAAAATAAAAAATCTTAAATGCAGCAAGTAAAAATGAAGTTTATCTTCAAAGACAAGGCACTTAGACCAACAACTGACTTCTGAACAGCAACAATGAAAGCTAAAAAGAAAAACAATTGAATATCTTTTCGAATTCCCAAAGGAAAAAAAAAAAACCATGCAACCTAGAATTCTATATCCAACAAGAATATTTTTTGAGAAAAGATAAAATAAAGACATTTCAGAAAATACAGAAAAAATTCATCACTAGTAAACCCTCACTGAAAAAACTCTAAAGGACATACTGTAAGCAGTAATTCCAGATTAAAAGTCTGAGACACAGGGAGGTATGAAATGAAACTGAGTGGAACTACATGGGAATTGTAAATAAACATTGATGTTATAAAACAGTAATAGTGTCTACAGAGTTAAAAACTAAAAAGGCATTTTTACCAGATAGTAATAATATGTAAGTCAAAAGTATGATAAATGGAATTACAGTATTCTAAGGTGTTCTTTGGAAGATGGAGAAGAATTATTAACTTTTTCATAATTTAAATATGCTTTTTATAATTTCCAGAGTACCTGCTAAAAGAATATAAACAGAGCACATAATACCTCCCCCCCAAAAGTTAGGAGGAGTGGAATAAAAACTAATTAAAATTTAGAAAGAGAGAAGCAAACATAAAATTGATATAGAAAATAGCATAAAAAATTCCAAATATATCAGTAATCATGATGAATATAAATGAATAATCCTTCAACTAAAGAAAAATGATTTAAAATATAAAATCCAACTATATGTTTACAAAAATATACAATATAAGGATATAAAAAACTTAAAAGTAAAAGTTAACATGAAAATACTAATAGACAGATGGTATAGCTATGTTAACATCAAACAAAATAGAATTTGATGCAAAAATCATTCCTAGAGATAAGCACAACCTCTTCATAATAATAAAAAGGCTCAATTCACGAGGAAAATAAAACAATTTCACTCTTATGTGCATTTGTAACATGGCCTAAAATAATGTACAACTTAACAAATAGAAAAGTAAATATCCGCAAATTGTGAAGATTCAACACTCCTCTTTCAGTATTTGATAGACTATGCTGATACAAATCAGTGAGGATATTTTAAAATCCTGTTTGAAAAACAGAATTAACAAGCTTAACCAAATGGACATACAAAGAACACTGTGCCCAATAACAGAGAATATACGGTGTTTGTGAACTTACGCATACATTTACAAAAATAGACCATATAACGGACCATAAAGAGTCTCAACAAATTTCTGAAGACTGAGATCAGAATATATTCTCTGACCACGGCGCAATTAAACCAGAAACAATATTAAAACATTCTTAAATTCTGAAGTATTGGGAAATTAAAGTTTATTGATAACCACAGGTAATGGGAAATAATAATGCAAATTTGAAAACACTTAGAGCTAAATGACAGTGAAAATATTACACTGAAACCTTTAGGAGGTTAAATGCATTATTAGTAAAGAAAATAATTAATGAGCTCAAAAAGTCAGGAGAAGAAGTGGGGAGGGGGAGCCTAGAAAAGAGAGAACAGCAGAAATCAGTGAAACATACAGCAAACATGAAAAAGAAAAAGGGAAAACAAAGCCAAAGTTGATTCTCTAGAATAAGAGATGGCACCGATAACTAACCACAGGAATGAAAAGGAAATGAGTTCAGGTGCTGAAGACATCAAATAGATAAGAGAAAGTTATGAGCAAATCAATGCCTATAAATTTGAAAATAAAAATGAAATGGACACGGTGGCACATCTGGCATGTTTGGTACCCAGATCAGATCATTTCTAACCCTCCAACTTCTATTCAACAAAATTGTTTTCAGAAATAGTCATGGACTCAACCAAGTAATACTAATGGCCAGAAAAATACATAAGTGGTGAAAATTTATTTTATTGAGCTATATATGCTAGTAAACACACACACATACATACCCAAAAAAAGTTTTAATAAAATAAATAAAAGAAAAAAATTTTTAAGTAGTAGAGAAATACTTTCAGATTGCCTGGATGTATTTTTAAAGAATAAGTACTCTTTTCTTTTTTAATAGAAGTAAGTTCAGTTACAATGTGTCAATTTCTGGTCCCAGCATAATGTCCCAGTCATACATATACATACATATATTCGTTTTCATATTCTTTTTCATGAATAAATACTTATAGTTCACATTGATCTGTCACAGTAATGAACACACATATTATAATTTCTATTTTTGAGCCTAAACTTCTGAGAGTTTGTCCATGACTTCATCAAAATTGATCTTGCTCACCTACTCATGTCCAGAGACAGTCTAACCAGATTTGTCAATCTGTCTTCACTCAGAGTTGAACAAAAAAAAATGTTTTTTGTTAATTTTAAGTTTGAAAACTGTCTTTCATATGAAGAAACAGATATACAAGCTAGTCAGGAAATGTCTTAAACACAGTGTTAATTATGGCCAAACTTCATAAAAATATCACCTTACAATAAAGTCCTGAAATTGCAATATTGCCCATGCCTTTGTTCTTTGAGAGCCATTCTAGGTGATTTCAAACATCTCTACAGATGTTTACAAAGTCCAAAGGGATCACATGGAATGGCAGAATTTATGTAACCCCAGTTCTGTTTCTTTGTCTTTCCAATCACTGCACTATTGTTGTTGGTTTCTAATCTGCTATTCAGACCCAGGAATGTGTAGTATACCACAGAGGTTAGAGAAACACCCGCACCCAAGGCAGGCAAACTCGGATAATTCCCATTTATTAACAACCTGGCTGTCAAAACAAAGGTAAGTCCAAGAGCCCACCCTTTAAATTGCGAAGTCTCCAAATTAACTTTCACATAGAATATAGTGATTTTTAAAGAATAAGTTTTTTTTAAGTGCCAGTTTGAAGCTCACATATATATTATTAAAATGCAGCAGAAATCTCAGCCATTTTTTCTACAGCCAACAAAAGATTGGGAGGGGGTTTGGAATTGGTGGCATTTTTGTTGATTTTATTACTGTTTTAAAATTCTTTACAGACAACGTACTCCCTTATTGCATACATCTAGGGTGGTTGTTTCCACCACCTGATTTTGGTACTAAGTGGACAAATGCCTAGCACATTGCAACTTATCAAACCTCTCTGCCATCAGAATACACACATAAGAATGTTCATAGCAGCACTGTTCATAATTGCCAAGCATATCATCCGATGGAATACTACACAGCCAACTCCTTTCTAATACTGCCTTGTTTCTTTATAACACTTACACAATTTGTTGCAATATCTCTGTTCATTGCTTACTCTTGTCTATTGCCAATTCCCCAACTGGGTGATAAGCTCCACAAAGGCAAAGCATTAAGTCCCAATCTTCACTTAGCATCCAGCCTGGTGCCTGAGACATGGTCAGTGCTCAGAAGTCATTTCATGCATGAATGAATGATGAATGGTTACAGTTGAGTTCTGCTTGCCTAGAAACCATTCTGTCACTTGGAGGTGACTTAGTTGATCTATTATATATTTATCTTTTTACAAAACAAATTTTCTTCAATTCCCAAATCCTCGAGGACCCTCACTATATACCCAAATACTAACATGGGCAATGGTGGGTGTGGAATTGATTTACTCTGAGGACACTGGACATCAGTCAGAATATAACAAAAATTATTAGCATTTATTGAGTGCTTACTATTTGCAGGCCAACTCTAAAAGTCTCGGTATTCACAGCCATCATATGAAGTCATGCTCGTGTTATTACCATTTTGCAGATAGGGAAACAGAGGCGCGGAGTGGCTTTCCTAAACTCATACAGCTGGGTAAGTGGTGGAGCTAGATTCAAACCCAACAGACACACTGTGCTATGCTGCATCAGATATTCAGGGTTGAAACTAAGAGTATGAATTTCAACTCACAGCACAAATAGGTTGGCAGGTTGAACACCTTGGCCTGGGTTGTGTGGTGAAGAGAAGACTGAGCTAATGGCCACCGCGTGGGGCCTGTGAAGCCGGGCTCTGGAAAGCCAGTGCCCACGTGGGCTTCCAATAAAGAACCCTTCAGATCCCACCTTTTTCCTATGCTGGGTAATCGCAGGATTTACCTGGAGGAGCCAGGATTGCATCTCTTGTGATCCTGGCTGGGGGCTCAGAGTGCCTGTTGCTACTGGAGTCATCTATAATTAGAGGATTAAACCTTCTCACATTTGGGCTGACTGCAGGCGTCCTTGACAAGCATCAGTCTTACAGATGGGAACAGATGTCTGTGTGGCTTGTGGCTCCGTGTACAGATGGATAGAACTTCAGAAAAACAGAACAGGAAAATCAACTGCAGAGAACTTTCAAGTTTTCATTTCTGTCTGCACAGATTTTTATTCCCTTTTTTGAACATGTTATGCTCCCAGGGTGTAAAGCCATCCTTCCTTCCTCTGCCACCCCGCCGGCTGTGCAGTGCAACACCTGCCCAGCTCCGCTCCACTGCACTGGATTACATGCCGTCTAGGTACATGGTCATTCACACTCCAGGTTTGTTTGGCATAAGACAAGCATCAAAGGTCCCTTCCAAAATTGCCCATCCTTTCACTGGCTCCTAGGCTGAGGCTCGTGGTCTGCATTTTGCCCTCCAGGGACCCAATGAGGTCCCTGGAAGTACTAATCCACAGCTCCCAGTCTTTCTGACCTCCCTGCTGGTAAGCTACTGGAATATTATTGAATTATAGCATGTTTATCGCCAAGACATCAGACAACATTAAAGTGTATTAATGTTTTTTGAAGGTTTCAAATGTACTTTATTTCTTCAGTCATGACATATTTTAATAGGTACACCATGCTTTTACTTGGCATCAGTTATGAGTTGGTCTTGAAACAATTCAGTATTAAACCAGCTGTGATGAGCTTTAAAGTCCATTAAGGAGAGAATTAAAGTCCCCAGTCATTCTACCCACACCCTCTAGGTGGCCATTGTTACTAGCTTGGTGCCTATATTCACAAAACCCTTCAAAGCATCTAAGATAGATAGATAGATAGATAGACAGACAGACAGACAGATAGATGTCAACAAATTAAAGAAATTATATCCAGTATTTTACTGTCTAATTTGCTTAGTACATGTTATGGACATTTGTCTGTCGGGAAAAATTGAAAGATTGATCTACCTCATCCTTACCAATGACTGCATAGTATTTTATGGTCGAAAAGCAAACCCATTGCAGTGAAGAAAGTCACCATCCATCCATGTGAAAACTGGCTGTCTTCCCTGACACCTCCCCAAATCCAATTATTTACCAAGTTCCAGTGAATTTGCTTCCTGAATTCACTCAGATGCAGCCCTCCTCTCCTCTCTGTCGCCTCCACTTGAGTCTAAGCTATCATCTTCTCTCTTACATTTCTGCAATTGTCTCTCAATAGGTACCTTTTCAAATTATAATTCTGATCATGTCATCAAGCCCAACATCCAGCCCCTCTGGCTTTAAAAGCATTGTGATGGCTTCCTTGGCTCTTGAGATACAAGATGCCTTAGTGTGGCCCACAAGGTCCTCACAGGGAGACCCCCGCTGAGGCAAAAGTTCATGCACATTTAAAATTGTGACAGTCATCATCAGTCTGCTCTCCAAAAAGGTAAGTGAGCTCACATCACCACCAATGGTATTTGAAAGTATGAGTGAGAAAGAGATTCTTTTAAACATCTCCTTCTCCACCCCACGACAACCACCATACCATACAAAAAAAAAAAAAAAAAGGAAAGAAAGAAAGAAACCAAAAAAAAGTAACAAACAAACAAACAAAAAACCTCCCAGGGTCTAAATGTTGATTTAGCCAGCATTATGTCTTACATCCATAAAATAATATGACTCAAGGCAATGTTAAATTAATAGAGAAAATGCCGCAGTCGCCTCAGCTCTGCCAGCGATGTTAACCACACAAAGGCTCAGTCGGGAGGTAATTACAAACCATAGACTCCCTGGCCTCCCGCAGGCGTGAAGGAGGGAAGGTCTGCTTGGCTGCTGAGCACTTCCAATTTCAGTATCTCTCAGGCAGCCAGCTGGAGGCTGCCATCTGGTTTGCAACGGGAGATCCCTGGATGGTTCTTTCTTCAACCTGGAAAAGTGTTCGGTGTTCATTTCCTCTTTTTAACTGTTCTCTGGATCAATTTGGGGCCACGCCCTCCCCACACATTTTCTCCAGGGTTAATTCTTAACAAACACTCAGCGAACCATGAGGTCTCTGATCTAAGAGTAGAATCACATTTTGAACCCATGTTTATACCAGATTCTGGTTTAAACCCAACGTGGTACTGCCTAACTATTCAGATTTTTCTATGGAAGCCACAAAAAGAAGCAACAGCTTAAAATTTCCCCCAAATAGAGCTCACATATTTCATTTACTCATTCACTCCCTCCCTCAATAAAGAACCGTGGGACACATAGTATGTGCCAAACACTGAGTACAGTGCTAGGAAAATAGCAAAGAAAAAGACAGAAACAACCTCTTTTCTCCTGAGGATTGCAGCCTAGAAAAGCAGTGTATGAGATGAATAGGACCCCAAGACAATGGGTCATTTCCGACTTTTATTCAAGACCCCATTTCTGTTCTCATCATTTAACTTCGGGTCTCATCCTGAGTTACCCACAGAGCCTGAACTGTGCTTTCCCAGAGATAACTTACCCACATAAGACAGAATCTTCTCAATTTAATACCTTTTTTTTTTCAGGGCATTTAGGCTGTTTTTCTTGTCTGCTTTGAAAAAGAAATCTTCCTACTCCTTGTGGTAGATTAAATTATTGACCCCAATTCCTCACCCCTCCTTGCACTCATCCCCTTTGCCCGGGAAATTTGTGATTCCTCCCATTGGAGGACCTTGACCTTGAGCTGAGCCATGTGATTGGCTTTGACCAATGAATGTTAGCAAACATGACACAAGGAAAAACACACGGACCTGCTTGCATGGCTGTGCCCTCTTGCGCTTCTACCATTACCATGAAAAGAACATGATCAAATCAGTCTTCTGATGCAAGGAAGGTGAAGGACACCTGGAGGACACCTAGACCCAACCTACAACCTAGAGCCAGGCCCCAGAGAGCACAGCCTAGATTACTGAACCCCAGCCTACTCGTAGGTGCATGAGTGAGAACAAATGACTGTTGTTTGAAGGCACTGAGTTTGGGGTGGTTTGTTACATAGCAACAGGTGATCAATAAAGTCTCCTGCAACTGATGTAAAAAACCCTAAGTCCCTCTCTCCTATAGCTCTGTTAGGCCTCCTTCTGGAGACCGTAACTAAAAGATGACCATGTTTTAAATTTTTGAGGGGAGTCTGTTTCTTGGGGAACTATCACAAATAGGATATTTTTACCAGTAAACTGAGCTGTTCCTCTGCCCTTTCTTTGCCTGGTGAAGCTGTCATCTGAGCTCCTTTCTGCCCTCCCACCAACCAAATAGCACAGGATTCTTCTGGGTTCCTTCTAGGAGGAGAACTGGAAGAGAATTTTGGGTTTATAGCATCACAGGCCTGCATTTAAAGCACAGCTCTCATATTTATTAGCTGTGTGACCTTGAGCTTTAAGGTGATTTAAAGCCTCTGAATCTCATGTTACTCAACTGAGAAATGAAACTATTACTCATCTCAAACTCAATAATATCATCTGTGAAGATCTTGACTTTGGTCTCCATTGCAGGATTCCAAAAAAGTTGTAAGGGTGTTTTTTGCTTTGTTTAATATTGTTTTATACTTTTTTGTTTTGTTTTGTTTTCTATTCTTGGTTTATCACCATTCTTTACTGTATCTGAGGAACTGGCAGAACTAAAGAAGTAACAAGAGGTCTCCCTACACTTTCTAGAAGAGAAAAGTCCATTTGAAAAAAAATGCCTTATATTAACACTTCAAAATCTCAAAGTAAGCAACGAACTCTATGACTATATAAAAATAAAGTATGTCAGGGCTTCAGGGGAAAGGTGGCACAAAGAAGCCAAACATAGTCTCCTTCTCTCATATCTTATGAAATAATCCAAAATTAGAAAATAATGATAATACCAAAAAAAAAAATCACCAACAACAATCCAAATATCTACAGACTTAACAAAGTGGTGTCCAAGAAGTGAATCAAACTTACAGTGTGGCTCTGTAAAGCTCTCAACATTAGCCTCAGCTCCCAGAAACCAAACTAAGAGGGAGAAAATGTGAGTCAACAAAATCCCGAGACTTCCTCCAGCAGCCTTGAGTCTGGAGAGATGAGGAGCTGAGCCAAGTAAATATCTATGGTGTCAAATAAAAGACCCCTACTATACACAGTGAAATCTTGGGGTAACAGTAGAAGCAGTAAAATGGCCTTCCAGGGTGCCATGCTGAATTGAGGGGATGATTTGAAACCTGTGGGGATCCTCCCTAGGAAATAGACACACTGTCATGAGGAGGTATATATTCAGAACAGGGCATTGTAACAAAATCCCAGAAGACAGCCCAGAGCCCAGGTCATGCAGCAAAACTTGCCTGAAGTTCCAGAAGACTTCTCCTCCTCCACCTCCCAGCTCCTGCCTTATGCCCTTGAGGAAACTGAAAAGTGAATTAAACTGCACTATCTCAGGATTTAAACAGCAGCTAAGGAGAAAAACAGATCTCAGCTACAGAGGGAAAGGAGATTCATCCACACTCAATCAGAGAAATAGAAGGGTGAACAGAGTTGCCTACGTTAACATGAACAACGTAAGAAGAAAAGGTGTGGCAATTATGCAAAATTACCACATCTAAAGGAATATAGCATGCTAATGACAAAATACCCATTTAGAGGAACATTTTATACAACTATTTGGGCTATAGAGGGGTTTAATAAAAACATGAAATCAATAATCAAGAGTATGGAAAGCAAAATTACAAAACAGCAGAATGAGATGGAAGGAGAGATCACCTTGCTAATGAAATAGCTTGAAGACCAAAATCACATCATTAGAGAACTAATAATCAAATTAGAAACATCAGCAAACAATCCAGGATTTACCAATTGAGGAATGATATGAAATAATTAAAAACAAGTTTTGGGGGAAAAAAGAAAAGGCATTTTAAAGCACTTAGAAAATAATAGATGTGAGGGACAAAAGCCATCCAACTGAAGAAGAGCCCAAAACAGAATAGAAACATAGTTAGAGATATAACACAAGAAATTCCTTGCTGTAAAGGAAGGATTAGTACCATGTGCCAGAAAGTTCCACTATGGAATTATCAATAAGATATCACCTTCTTGCATTATGGAGATTGAAAGACTGTGAAAGAGTTACTTAGCATCCAGAGCCCCCCAAAAACACATATAAAATCACCTGTAAAGAGGAAAATATCAGACACATAAAGGTAATAGATAAGTATTCTTGACATGAAACAACTTAGAGAATAAAGCATCTAAGACCCCTCCTTGAAAAACCTAATAATGAATCCAGCCAATCAGGAATAAATCAAGGAGCAGTGATATAGGAAACAGTGCAAAATTCAGTAGCCAAAGGCAGTGGAACAATGCCCACAGCCTTATTGGGAAAGAGATTGGGACAACGAACTTTTCTACCCAGCCAGATCAATGTGGAGGAAATGATCAGAAATGTTTAAGTAGGCAAGAACTCAGAGAGCAAGGACTATGAGCTCATCATGAAAAAAGCTTAAGAGAAAATTCAGCAAACCAAAAATAAGTTATAATTTTTCAAAGTAAATAATTCAGGAAAGCAGAAACTGTGGTACAAAGACAGGTAGTAAGCAGCAAATTCATTTAATTGTAGATGTAAGACTAAACCATGATAATTGTGGAATTATAGAATTATAAATGTAGAATATAAGTGCTTTCAATTCTAACATTTTTTTAAAGTAATGTTACTAAAAAGCTCCTAAGATGAAGGGAGTGGGAAATGAGGTGAGAGGAAGATTAAAAGTTTTAATTTCCTTATCTATCATAGCAGAGAGTCAATCAATACGTCTAAAATTAAACATGGATCTTTTTTTTAAAAAAAACTCTAACTTTCTTAATTTTTTATAATCTTTTTTTTATAACCTTAGGGAGAACTTTTAGGATCTAATATCTCTGTGGTTACAAAAAAAAAAAAAAATTATCTATAGTTCCATGATTCTTTTGGTTTTTCTTTGGTTTCTTTTTCTTCTGTTAAATTCAAGAAGAAAATCAATTTAATGCTTTTTTATTTTTCTAAAAATGTATAATGAGGCCCAATTTTTACAAAATTATTCTGCATTTTTCATTCCTTTTACACACTTAAAGAGTTATCTGGAATGATGTTCACCTGAAGTTATTAGGTCATTTCTTGGCAGAATTTGAGGCAATATTTTTATTCTCGTCTTTAATGTTTTGCTTATTTTAAGAAAAATAAACTCATTTAGTCTTCAGTGCATAAGCAGAAGATAGCAAAAATTGATCACAAAATCCTCCCATCTCGTCCACATGCTCCTTTGCAATATGACTTTGCAGCTTCACCATCCTGGGGTAGATTCAGTTTCCCCATCCCTTGAATTTGAACTGGCCTGTAAGTTGACTTCTTCTATCCAATAGAATGTGGCAGAAATAACCCACAACTTCCAAACATAGGCTTTAAAAGCTTTGTAACAGCTTCTCTTACCTTGTCAGAATACTTCCCTGAAACTGCTGTGTGATGAAACCCTGGTTAACTTTCTGAAGGAGGAGAGGCCACATTGCAGAGTTGAGCAGTCAAAGCCCCACAGACTTGCCAACTGACAAGCTGCGCCATTCACCACATGTGTGAATGAGGACGCCTTACACCATGTAGCCTCAGTAGAGCTGTCTGATGACCGCAGCCACTAAGTGACCCCAGATGAGGTTGCAGAAGAGCTGTCCAACTGAGACCAACTCAAACTGCTGCTTCACCAAATTGTGAGCAAGTAAAATAACTATTGTTTCAAGCTGCTAATTTTGGGGTGGCTTGTTATGCAGCAATAGATAACTGATACATATTAGCATAGGCTCTGTTAAAACACAGTCAGGCATCTAATTTATGTGGAAGACTGAGCACATATATTTGTCTCCTCAAATCCATGGAGCTGACATTGAAGAAATATAAAAGGAATAAAGTCATAAGAAAAAATCCCAAAGGCCCCACCCAGGTCTAAACTACTCCCTGGCAGACAGTGAGAACACAATGACCTTCTCATGTATCATGCTTCACCCCCTAGGTCTGGAAGGAGACACCTTCCCTGAGCACAGGACCTAGCAGATGCTAAGTATCTAAAATAGGAAAGGAAAAAATGAGGGTCACTCACATCTACCAACCAATATTATGAAAAACATATTCCATCAAAACTTCTCTAAGAAATAAATGAGCTCTTCTCAGTGAAATAAACACTTCTCATAGACTCAAACATCAAATCCATATTTATAGGATAAAGAAGTGAAAATGGAGCCAAAAAAGGAGACAGATACGGAATATTCCTGGAAACAGAAGACACTTGCAGTGTATTCATTCAACCACAAGTATTCATTTAGCGTCTACTATGTGCTGGACATTATACCTACACCAGAAACCAAAAGAAAGCACTACAAGAAAGAGAAGACAAGAATGTTGTCAAATGTTGTAAAGAAGTCAAAGAGGATGAGGTCTGACAAAGGGCCAGTGGCTGCAGTGAAGGAAGGGAGTCCCTGACTACCCTGCAGAGTGCATTTTTCATGGAGAGTTGGAGGCGGATGCAGACAGTGAAACTTACAGGGGGAGGAATGGGGAGAGAGTGAGTACAGGGGTTAGAAGACCACTTATGTAGAAAGTTTGGGGGTCACAAGCAGGTAGGGAATGGAATAGCAATCACAGGTAGCAGGTTTGTTGAAGAGAGAGAACTTGAGTTTGAATAGAGGGAAAGCAAGCAGATGTATGTAAAGATTTTGATGTTCTGAGGTGAAATGGGCAGAAGAAAAAAGCCATCCCATCAGATAGCCCAGATGCTCTCTCAGCAAAGGAGATGAGCTTATTTCAGAAAATAGATTCCTTAGACTTACCATATGACCCAGGAATCCCACTCCTGGGCTTGTATCCAGAAGGAAATCTACTTCAGGATGACACCTGCACCCCAATGTTCATAGCAGCACCATTTACAATAGCCAAAACATGGAAACAGCCTAAATGTCCATCAACAGGTGACTGGATAAAGAAGAGGTGGTATATTTATACAATGGAATACTACTCAGCCATAAAAACCAACAACATAATGCCATTTGCAGCAACATGGATGCTCCTGGAGAATGTCATTCTAAGTGAAGTAAGCCAGAAAGAGAAAGAAAAATACCATATGAGATCGCTCATATGTGGAATCTAAAAAACAAAAACAAAAACAAACAAACAAACAAAAACAAAGCGTAAATAAAGGACAGAAATAGACTCACAGACAGAGAATACAGACTTGTGGTTACCAGGGGGGTGGAGGGTGGGAAGGGATAGACTGGGATTTCAGAATTGTAGAATAGACTACACTGTATAGCACAGGGAAATATACACAAAATGTTATGATAACTCACAGAGAAAAAAATGTGACAATGAATGTGTATATGTCCATGAATAACTGAAAAATTGTGCTGAACACTGGAATTTGACACAACATTGTAAAATGATTATAAATCAATAAAAAATGTTAAAAAAAAAAAAAAAAAAAGAAAATAGATTCCTCTATGTGACCAATTCAGAGGATCTGAAGCCTAGAGGGTGGATATAGGATGGTTTTCAATGTTCCTCATTCAAGAAGATGGAAATTCTGACCCAGGCTAACAAAGCTGTGGCCACCTATGTGTTGCACAATCAGAGATAATACTTAACACACAATCCCAGAGGAGAAGACATCTCAAGTGGTTCTAGTGAGCTTCACCTCCTAAAATACATGTCCTCGCCTAATGCCTTCCTCTTGAGTGTATGCTAACCTATGGACTCATGTCTTATGAATAAAATATGACAAACGTGATGGGATGTCTCTCCCAAGATTGGGTTACCAAAAGATTTTGGCGTCCTGTTAAGTGTGTCCTCTTCCTTGCTCTGATGAAGCCAGGTGCCCTATGGTGAGCTGCCATCTGGGGAAGCCCACGTGGCAAGAAACTAAGGAAAGATTCCAGCCAACAGCAAGCAAGGAACTGAGGTCCCCCAGTCCAACAACCCATGAGGAATTTAATTCTCCCCAAAGCATTGTATGTGAGTTTAGAAAGTGAATCCTTCCCCAGTGGAGCCTTGAGATGACTGCAGTCCTAGTCGATGCTGTAATTGCAACCTTGTAAGAGACTCTGAACTCAGGAAAACCACACCTCGATGACTCACATAAACTGGGAGAAAATAAATATTTGTTTCAAATTGCTAGGTTTGGCGGTAATTTGTAACATAGCCATAGACAACAAAGACACTTGGAGTTACAGTTCTGATAGGATCTACCAAGTCATCTCAACAAAGCTTCCACTGTACTTCTGATGACAACCTCTACTAGTAGAGATAATCTCCAAAATACCATTTATTTCCTCTTAAGAGCACACAACTGAGATGCTTTCCAAGAACAGACATATATTTTGTTTAGGCTCTGTCATTCTCTATGTTTCTGAAATCTCGGAACCATCTTTACATATCATCCAAAGATGAGCTCCTTCCACAGGGAAACTGCCCCTCATATAAGGTCTCCTCCCCTTTCCCATCTCCATGGTCCTGCCCCTGTATACTGATCACCTAGTCCCCAAAGCCCCCTTTTATCTTTAGTACTCTCCAGTATTAGTTATCTATTGCCATGTAACAAACCACCCCAGAGCTTAATGGCTAAAAACACCATGAATATTCTTTTTCACAATTTTGGGGGTTGACTGAGCAGTTCTTTGCTGATCTCACATGGATTAATTCAGGGGTCTGTGTGAAGTTTAATGCAGCTGGGGTGGTGAGGACAGCCAGGATTTCTGGACCCTCTCTTTGTGTACTCTTTCATCCTCAAGGAGACCCTACCAAGCTGGGCTTGAACACATAGTAGAAGCTGAATTCTAAGAGGCTAAACCCTAATGCACAAGCACTTAACAAACTTCTGCTTGCTTTGTGCTTGTTGATGCCCCATTGGCCAAAGCAAGTCACATGACCAAGCCCACAGCATGAATGTGAGCAGGAACTACACAAGAGGTTGGGTAGCGGGAGGCTGATTCACTAGGAGTGAGTTAGGAGGAGCAATCTACCACACCGCCTAATAGTCCTAACCACTATACCTAGATTAATCTTCCCCAGACTTCTGTTCCGTTATCCCAGATCCTTGCTCAAACATCTCTCAGATTCAGTGAGGCATTGGACAATTTCTCTCATATCCACATTGTGGATAAAATGTGTAATAAATGTTACCTTTAGGAAGGAAGCAGTCCTGCTGTGCTACATGCTACAGATTGATCACATCTGAGAATTACAACCAATCAGGCAACAGAGGACAGTCAGAATGGGGAGGGAATTCTGAGAGCACAAACTGTGACTTTCCTGTCTTTATCCTTTGTCCCAGTCTACAATGTGTTAGGCTGACAAATATTTGATGTATAAATGAATGGATGGATGAATGAATGGGTAAATTAGAACATGAGAGTTGATTGAACAAAGGATTCTTAGCCTCAGGCAGTGGTTCTCGAATTTGAGCCTTCATCAGAATCGCCTGGAGGACTGTCGAAGCCCAGATCACTAGGACCCATGCCCTAGGTCGGGCGGAAGGGATCTGAGGATTTGCATTTCCTACAAGCTCCCAGGAGATGCTGATGTCACTGTTTGGGGACCACACTTTAAGAACCCTTGGCCCAGAGACAGGAAGATCACGGAAAGAAATGCTGTCGTTCAAATATCTAAAGAACTGATCAAGCCAGAGAAAGCTGATTTGTTCTGCGTGATTCCAGAGTGTAGGATCTAGAAAGTTACCGGGTGACAGATTTTGATTCAACATTAAAAGACGTTTTCTAATAACTGGAGGCGTGTAATAATGGAATCGGCTGGTCCTTTTCACCTTCTCCTGCCTCTTTTCCTGCCTTCCTTTAACTTCCCTCCTACCCCCAGGCTCTTGTTCCAAAACCAAGTTTACATGGTTGAGAGTATAGATGTCGAATTTCCACAATCAGAAATGTCCCTCTCCTAGGAACCAAATGTCAGCAATTTTCTGAATATAATCTTAGCAGAGAAAGAATCAGGCTTTAAAATGTCCATCTGTCTCATTTTGTGCTGTAATATTATGATGAGTTTTGGCTCAGGTAGGCAAAGCAATCTACATTGGGCCATTTCTGTATGTTTATCCCAGACCACTAATTTCTAATAAAAAATCAAATCCCATTTTAACATGACACCACTTTTGTTTCCCTGTGGAATTATACGAACATTCATAACAATTTCGCTTTTGAACACGGTGCCACACAGGAAATGCTGATAACACAATTTCTTCACACACACCCAGGACACAGGTTACACAAAAGCGGATTCTATTTTAGCTTTTTTGAGAGGCTATTTAAAAGTTAAGTTCCCCTAATGAAACAGCAAGAAAAGGGGCTTTGCTTTTCTTCTCTCAGCATCCCGGCTTTCCCCTCTTTGTGGGCTTATGATGTTTTCCTTCTTCCATGTGTTATCTGTGTTTCCTGCTCATCTCAACTTGATGGCATGTTGCTGAGACAACTAAGTCGCTAACCTTCTTAACTGGGCTTTTGTTGTGTGCTCACGTGTGTTTAGGCGGGTTATTTTCATTTCTCTTAGAACACTTCGTGTCTGCTCTGGGGAGGGCTATTAGACCTGAAGGTGGAGAACAAGGGAGTCTTTTTAAGTGCTTGCTATTCAAATCGCCTTTTTACCTCCTTTAAGCCCAGCGTTTGTATGTGGGAGGGCTCTGGAGGAAGCTTCCCTTGCCGCCTATGGGCAGGATTAATTTACTCAGGATGTCACGTGCTTTGCAGCCCCAGCTCCTCTAGGGGAAGGGACTGTCCCAGTACAAGTAGCACACGAAGTGTCCATCGCCCCCATTCCTTTATTTTCTCTCTCGTCCCCTTGCCAAGAGAAGGGAGCCAGCTTGACTGCAGAATAATTACTCTGTGCTGTCCCTTCATCTACTTGGTTATCCAATAAAATAAAGTAAGGTTCAGACATAAACAAAACCCCTGTTGACGTAGCTCCACACTGAGCTGTGTGTGTACGAAAACCACCCTTTGTTTATCTGCCTGTGCACCTCCCTCCTCGCTGCCACCCTGCGCTGCCCTCCCCTGGGGCTCTGCCCTCTGTCTTTTCTGTCTTTGCCCGTCTCACAGAGCCGCTCAGCAACAGCCTTCCTCCTGCTGCAGAAGTAAACGCAGACGAACAGCAGATCCTAGAAAGTCGTTTCTTAAGACACAGTTAATTAAATACGGCTTCCAAAGCTAACGTTTAACTCTGTCGGTAGATACAAACTCACCTAACTAAATCTGAATTGAGATAGAGAAATACTGAATTTAGAAACAATTTTGTAACCCATCTTTGAAATATGTGTCTGAGTTTCCCACTTTTCAAGCAGATTGTGACTTTGGTTATTTGTTTATTTTACAAGTGGAATTCAGGTGTCATCTCCATCAGTGTCTCCAAATATCCAGACTTCAGGGGTTTCCTTTCCCACATGGGGAGGATGTCCAGCGGGGTCACCTGGATTCCTGCTAATACCTAAAGACCTTGTTCTCATGGCCACCTCTGACTCCAGTTTCCTCCCCCGGCCAACGCTCATGTCTCTCATCTCCTGTGCTGAATCTCTTATCTAAGCTTTCAGTTCATTTAAAAGTGGGACACAGACCCTGTATCTCTACTCCTCCAAGTCAACACTAACCAAGATGCGTATACGGGAGACTTAGGGAAGTCTGGGCTTGGGGTCTGTTAGGTCACAACATGTACAACAAACACTTCTCACTCCTTTGCTTTGCAGGACCAGATATCTCCTCCAGCACTGAGCACTGAGGCAGCTCCAGCTCTCTGTGGACACCCCAGGGAGGGCTGAAGAGACAGAGATTGACTTCTGGGCAACTGAAGAAGATCTTGAAGTTCCTAGAAAAAGCTGAGCTTTGGGGGAAGGAAAAAGAATTGTGATTTCCAAGATTCAGAGCCTTAAACATTATTTGTGAAATAAACTCGTGCAGGGTAGAATGCAGTAATGCAGTAATGACACAGCCATTTTCCTGCCTGACAATGAGTTGTTGGGGTTTTTTTTAAATAAAAATAAAAAAACTTCCTGGTCCTGGGGGAAAGAGCTTAGTGAAAGAAAGAACCCAAAAAGGAAAAAGAACCAGTGTGCCACTTTCCAGGGCAGAGCCTGGGAGATAACGCCAGACTCAGACAGAGGTCGTGCATCTTAAAGACCTTCAGACGACCAGGGGAACCAAGGTAGGAGGTGGGAACATGGCCACAGGGACCCCCTTAGAAGAAGGAGTTCAGTTCTCAGTGAAACGACAGCATGAGCTATACAGGCACTCCAGAATGTAACCACTTCAGTTACAAATACATATATATATAAAATTTCTTTTTGACTGAGACAAAATTTGCCATTTTAACCATTACTATCAGATATTAGTGGCATCCAGATCCTTCTATGGTCCCAGAGAAATTGAGATTCTTGGAGACTGGGCATGAAAACACTGAGAGTCATTTTGACTTATCAAGGCCCACTTGCCCTACTGAAAGCTAATGTACTTTTCAAGCACTGGTCTCCAAATTCCCAGGATGATAAAACTTTAGCATCTCCTATGACAACATCACACCAGAACACACGTCTCTGGCCTGACTCAGTCAACCACTCTTCTATTCTCTGTATTAGTCAGCTTTACTACATCATGCTGTAGTGACAAACAGCCCCTAAACTCTGCAGCTCCCAACAAAAAAGTTTTCTTTCAACATGTGAGAAATTTCAGTTGATGGTGGTGATAACTGGAACTTAATCAGAAAATATGTGAAAAAGGTCCTACTATCTACCTTGTCCCTTTATTCTTCCTTATAGGTGAGTGTTATTTCAATACTGGATTTTAAGTCCTTTGAAGGCAGGGAATCAAATGTACCTAATACTCACGTTTCTCTCACTTCACCTGGTGGATGCTTAATTAAATATTTGTTGAATGAACCAATGAATAAATGACCCTACTGAGGAACAGTGAACAGGTATGTGAGTTAATAGGCATGAGACTTTACATTAAGCTTTCTTGTTAAATGGCAATTAAATGCATTGACATTCATTATAGCCTGACTATATTGAGAATCTAATTGCTCACATGTTGCTCCTGCAATCTCCAGTTATTTCAACAACTTGATGTCTTTCTGACATACTTATTGTACCTGGATCGATGGCTATTTACCTGCTAATTGATCTTTTATTAACATATAATAACTCATTAAATCTAAATTATAGTCTCAATTGAGACACTTTATCTGCAGTGTTTCAACATACAATCCTCATAACATAATGGATAATCGACAGAAAAGCTAGTAACATATTATCTGTCACCTTTACCATTGACCTGAGAACAAATTTTCAGCTGGAAGATTTTTTTTTTTTTTTTACTTCATTAAGAACCCTGAGTGGCAGCTACACCCAGGAATGCATCAACATCATCCAGTTTCTTTGTTTTGACACAGAGAACTAGTTCCCCAGCCTCTGCTTTCTTCCTCACCCCTCAACTGAGGCCGCTTGGCCCCCAGCAGCAATCAATGAGCACTATCACTTTAAACACAAATATGGCTAGTGCAGCTACCAAAGAGGCTGCGGTCGGTAGTAACTACACCCTCCGCTGCACCCCAGCAGCTCCTTCTTGGCTTCCTGCCTTCTAGCACCGAACTATCCTTTCCTTCATCCCAACCCACCTCTCCCGACCTGGCCTGCTCTTCTTACTGTGTGACTCCCCCCACCCAGTCAATGGGATGGTCCTGCCCACTTGGTCTGCCTTTTGGGCAGTAGCTCCCCTTGTTAGATCAGCCCTATTTCCTCTTATCTAATGCATTCACTGATGTTCCCAAACTCCACTGGCCCACTCATGCCAATCCTGACCTAGGCATCAGGTCACACTTGTGCTGATCTGGACCCAACCCTGAGTCCCAGTTCTTCTGTCTGGATTTCTGGCTGATCACCCTGTTCATGGACCATGGTTTTCCTATCTTACGTAGTTCCTGCTCCTTCAATAATGCCAGCCCTCACCTGGTGCCTAGGACTTTATGAGCTGCTCTCAAACTTCCCTGGTTCTCATCACAGATCTAAATTTCTGAGGGTCCCTTCTTTCCAGATTCCCCATTGTTGTGGATACCAGATAGCTTACCCTGCATCCATTCCCCACCTCATCCCCAACAAAACACCCTCTCCTGTGGGAAGCAGATGGCCACCCCAGCTCCAGTAAGAGGCCTGATGAATCCAAAGGAAATCCCAGCCTCCTTGCTAGTGATTGGTTTGAGAATGAGCCAATGAGGATTTTAAGGGCTTCTGGGAAAGTGCTTCCTTGCTTTTCTGGAAGACCAACCCCAAAGGGATGCTCTCCCTCTTCCACTGGACATTATCATATTCATACACAGTGCCTGGGAGTGATTCATCTCCTTATCATCCATCTCAGGATGAAGCAGAATGAAGAAAAATACAGAAATGTAGTCAAAGCCTTTGGATAAAATCAACCCTAAAGCTAGCCCTGCCTCTGGAGTTCCAGTTATATGACCAAATGAATTTCCCTTTTGTTTACATCTATTGTGTTGATGTTTTCTACTGTTACAGCTGAAAGCATCCTGACTGATGCACATGCCTCTCAGAACTCTGAATCCTTTAGGCAGACACATCACTCACCCCTCCACTGCCTGATACTGGCCATATTCTAATCAAGTCAGCATCCCACTTATCCCACTGTATCCAATGTTCTCTGCAGGACTGAACTGTCTTAGCCAGTGTAGATGGGCACTCAGCATGTGCTCTCCCTCAGGAAGCAGGTCTCACTCTAAGCTCCAGCCCTTCCCAGTTGTCTGAGCCTTGGTATAGGACATTCATATTTCATACAATGGAATACTATTCAGCCATAAAAAATAAAAGAATGCCATTTGCAGCAACATGGATGGCCCTGGAGAATGTCATTCTAAGTGAAGTAAGCCAGAAAGAGAAAGAAAAATACCATATGATATCACTCATATGTGGAATCTAAAATAAATAAATAAATAAAAGACAAATGAACTTATTTACAGAACAGAAACAGACTCACAGACATAAGAAAACAAACTTATGGTTACCGGGGGGAAGGGGATGGGAAGGGATAAATTGGGAGTTCAAGATTTGCAGATACTGACTGGTATATATAAAACAGATAAATAAGTTTATACTGTATAGCACAAGGAACTATATTTGATATCTTACAGTAGCTTATGGTGAAAAGAATATGAAAATGAATATATTTATATTCATGTATGACTGAAGCACTGTGCTGTACACCAGAAATTGACACAACACTGTAAACTGACTATACTTCAATTAAAAAAAAGATTTAAAAAAATTTTTTAAAGATAAAACACACACCCCCAAAAAAGAAGAAAATCAAGAGAACTCATGTAAAAGTACATATTCCAATTGCCAGGAATTCCAAAGCAGTATGAGGAATTAGGCAAATACTTTTAGAACACATGGCATTATAAAAGGTGGTAATTTCTTAAAAATCAAAGTCTTCCAAATATAATACTTAAAATGAGAATAGTAAGCCTTAGATCAAAAGACAAATGAGAAAATCTCTCTAGCAAGAATTTGGCGAAATGGCCTCATATATTACAAAAGTCTTGCTTGAAAGCATCTATTAGAATGTAATATCACTGAGATTATCTATATTTGCTTGGTCCTTTATAAATATTTTATCAACAATATTTGTTGACCATTTTTCTCAAAATGTACCTGGTGTTTTGAAACACTATCTATGTTGAAAATTCTATTTTTATTGACATTTCCCAGTTTTCATAAACGAGGTTAAGGGTTTCAAAGAATACTTAACCTGTGAGAGAAGGTTTGTGACATTGGCTGGGGCTCTGGCATAAGTCCTTCCCACTCCCCCTGCCTTTCTGCCTACAGAGGTGTCCTGCTCTGACCAGCACTCATGAAACAGTGTCTGTGTGGATCTTTCCTGCCTTGAACTACTTCCAGAAGTGGGATGGTAAAATGAGGTCTCTTTTCCAAATTAAAAATAAGCAGCACAATTTTCTGAGGGAAAATTTTTTTAATGTATCCAAAATTCAGGTAAGTAATTACAGAGATAAGCGCTATACTTATCTTACTTTGAACACAACTGGCTCCCAAGCTCTTTGATGTGAAATAGTGCTAAAGACCCAGTCTTTGGAATGGCTTGGTTTCGAATCCTGACTCCACATTTATCATCTGAGTGAACTCAAGTCAGTGACTTAAGCTCCTGATCTTAGCATCACTATAACCACAGGTGGTCCTTCCTCTGTGCCAAGCCAGTTCCCCATTACTGGGAACACAACCCATTCACATGCTCTTTGACCTGCTCGGTTTCCCATCTGGGTCGGTTTACCCCTCCTTAGGCAACCTGATCGTCCTCCGCTCCCGGGAGGTCACCATACTGATGTCAAACTTAGCGCGGACACCCGATCAGCATAGCACACTACAGCCCAGAACTCCTGGGCTTGAGCCATCCTCCTGCTTCAGCCTCCCGTATGGCTGGGACTGCAGGCATGTGCCACCATGCCCGGCAGTTCACCAGCTCTTTGACAAGTCTTTCCCTGATCCCTGGGTTGGATGGCTCTCTCTGGCTCCCACAGTGCCCTGTTTACCTGCCTTACAAGCCTTACCACACTGGGTTGTCACTTTCATTTTCATGTCCATTTCTTCTCACTCAGCTATTAGGTCATCAAGAACAGGGACCATGGGTTGCTCAGAACGAGCACCACAGTGTCTAGAAGGTAAAAGCTCTTAATAAATGTATACTGATTGAATGTATGGGTAAAAGGACTTCTGTGTAAAAGTAGATTCGTTAGAGTGAAAGCATATGTTTCCTAACTCACTAATTACTATCCCTTTTTGGCAAACATTGACCCAGACATAGAATAAGACTTTTTTATCATTACATCTTTTGTTATTGAAGTATAATTTACATACCAAAAAAGCACAGATTTTAAGTTTATAATCCAATGAATATCAACAAATAAATCAATAGAACAAAATATAACATCCAGAAATAGGTGTATATATATGTGTACACACACACACACACACACACACACACACACACACATATATATATGGTTAATCAATCTTTGACAAAGATGCCAAAGTAATTCAAAAGGAAAAGAAAATCTTTTCAACAAATGATGTTGGAACAAATGAATACATAGGGGGAAAAACCAACTCCTACCTCATAACTTAAAATTATAGATGGATAACTGCTCTGAAAGTAAAAGTTTAAACTATACAAATTTTAAAAGGAAACTAGGGGGAAAATATCTTCACAATTTTGAACAAGATACAAAAACCATTCATCGCAAAAGAAAAAAATTGATAAATTGTACCCCACCAAAAGTTTTTTAATTTACTCATTAAAGACACTAATAAGAAAATCAAAAAGGAGAGATGATTTTTAAAATTTGAAGAATGAAGTTTATTTCTACAGGTACTTTTTCTCAGTGAATTTCAACTGTCACTCTCAGGCCCAGTAACCCTTCATTCTAACTCCTTCTGCAAGTCAGAAATCCAAGCCCCATGTCTTCCAAGCTCACTCAAGACCTTTTTGGCTAAGGGCAACCATTTCTTTCCTTCCTTTAACTTTGGAGATTAGAAGATGAAAGCAGAGCAGAAAGATAATCTCTGCCATTCTCCCTGACTTCTTAAAACCCCTGTTTGTCTCTCTTCCAATCAAGTAGAAGGTAACACTTGGCAACTGTATTTTTACACCCCTACCTCCTCTAACTTATATGACTTATAACTTATATGACTGTTTCACCTCCTTTGAAGATTCCTGTAAGAAAACAAAATGACCCACACAGACAGCTCAGAATCATTTTTAGCTAACTGTGCTCCATAAAATCTTTACACCTTAAGGAATGTGTATACTTCCTTTTGGATATATAGGTTAAAAAATGTTTACAGTCAGGACTTTCCCATACATATTTTGAATATGGATGAAATTGAGTATTTGTGTTTTATAAGTTGTGAGGATCAATATAGATATTGTGTGAAAATGTAATACAAGAGAGACCTATAAGGTGTTTCAGCCTTCAGCTTCCAGAAGCATGGCAGTTGAGATATTCTGAAGGGTTCTCATTCTAAAATATAATTCTAACCTAGATAAACTATAGCAGATACAATTTTAGTTAGTTACTAGACTATGCAGAAATTTAGGAAAATCTCAAAAGAAGGAAAAAAGACAGCAAGTTGAACCTGATGTTGGGAGTTTGGGCAGTAAGTTAAGCAAAAAGGGTTTCCCTGATTGAAAATGTTGACATTATTAACATCAAATCTGCTACTGGAAAACTGAGCCTTGGTCCTCATTAAAGTGTTGAACTTGAGATTTCAGAATTATTCCAGAATGTTCAAAGGAAGTTAAAGTGTTTCCAGTTTAGTAATTCTCACTGGCTCCAAGCAGACACAAGAAAATTCCTCTATGGAAAAATCCTTCCCATATGTTGGGCCCTCAAAAGTCCCACAGAGTAAACATATGCACGCACGTGTGCACACACACATACACACACACACACAACTACAAAACCCACACAAGGAAACAAGTAAGCCTGAATAAGAATCAGTATAAACACAAAAACATAGCTGACATCCAAGCACCTTAAATATTCTCAAAAGCAGACTTTAAAGTAACTATTATGAAATGTTTAAAGGAATCAAAGATAGAATTTTAACAGTGAGCAAGTAACTAGAAGGTATTAAAAATGACCTAATGGGTTCTTTAAAAGGCCAAAAATGCTTTTAGAAATAAAAATATAATACTTGAAATTAAAATTAAATGGTTGGGTTGAACAGATTAGCTACAACTGAAAAAAAAAAAAACTATGAACTGAAATATGGAGCTGAAGAAATTCTCTCATTTCAAGCACAGACAAATGAAAAGATGAAAACATAAAAAGTTAAAAGGTGTGGGGAAGAGCAACATGCATCCAACCAGAGCACCAGAGGAAAGAATAGAGAGAATGGAGGAGAAAACTGAACAGGAAATGGCTTAGAATTTTCTAGAACTGATAATAAAACATGAATCTTCAGAAATAGGAAGTACAACATAGACTAAGCAGGACAAATAAAAATAAACCCACAGACACATTATGGTGAAAGTACAGACCACTAAAGACAAGGAGATCTTAAAGGTATTCAAAGAACAGAAAAACAGATCACCCACAAAAGAACAGCAAATGAACAGCAACCATGGAAACTTGAAGTCAGTGAAATGATATGTTCAAAGTGCTGAGAGAAAATGACTGTCAACCTGGAACTATACTCGGCAAAACTCTCTTGCATATAAACAAAAATTCACAGTGTGCCACCAGGAGAAGTTCAGCAAAGAAATTCTAGAAAATGTGCTTCAGGTCTCATATTGGTCTTTTATCTAAGACATGCATACTCAGTGAGATGACATCAACCCCTAGGGAGAGAAAATTCATTCTTGGTAGGCATTTAAAAAAAAATCTTACTCTTTATGCATCTTTTTAAGAAAGCTCCAAATCTTAATAATGTCAATTATCTCCAAAATGACCTGTGAATTCACTGCAAATTCTAATCAGGGTTTTGAAGGAAGCTGGGTAGCTAATTCCAAACTTTATGTGGAAAAGCAAAATGTCCCAAGATACTCCTAAACACTGAAAGTAAGGAAGTCATCTTATCAAATATTGAGATGTCTCATAAACTATAGTACTGAAGATAGAGCATTATTGGCACAGGGATCAACCAGCTGACTGATGGACTAGAACAGAGAGACCAGAAACAGCCCCTGAGCGTGTGGGGTGGAGAATGCTCACCCCAGCACCGCCAGCAAGAGTGCCATTGCCTGTCTTTGGTTCTCCTAAACCAGTCACTGGCCTGCGATATTTGGGGATGTGATGATACCACCCCTAGAGCCAGAGGAGGGACAGACCCTGTTAAACCACAAGGACAGAGAATAGGGAAAGGGAGATGTCCCCCAAAAGAAACAGAGGCACCAATGAGCAAAAAAGGGAAATGGATGCCAAGAGGAAAAAAAAAAATATCCACTACACGTGCTGTAGACCAGTTCTCATAAAAGTGATGTCTTTTGTGGTGAGAGGAATATGAACGTTGGTACAAAGTATCCACAAAGGTGGCCATGCAGGCACACAGACACACACACACACACACACACACACACACACACACACACACACACACGAGTATGGGAGCTGTTCATTTCACTCGTGCCCTTGTCTTTTGCTTTCAGGTGAATTCTTTAGTCCCATTCTGGGTCCTCTGTATCATTATCTCTGAACATTTTTCTCAAAACAATATATTTTCAGAGGATGGGTATAGCTCAGTGGTAGAGCGCATGTGCAGCATGCATGAGGTCCTGGGTTCAATCCCCAGTATCTCCGTTAAAAAAAAAAAAGTAAAAAAAAATTTTTTAATAAAAAGAAGAACCTCACCTCCTGCAGGAGAGGATAATTAGTGGTGATGCTATCAGTTTAGCAAAAGCAAAACAAAAAAAAAACAACATATTTTCCTCTTACTGTTCTATTGAAGCATTTCCCAAAGTACGTCTACAGTCTCCAAATGCCTGGGATGTTACTGATTAATTTTTTTTAATCCATCATGAAATAAGTCCAGGAATAGTTCACCTAAGCACCATGTCTTAACTGCCATACTCCTTGACCCTGGAGCCTTTAACATGATGATGGGAACTGAGAATCTTCTAGAATGTGTTCCAATGCCTGAGCTCCTACCACTCATACTCCTTACACCAGTGACCCAAGGCATCCTCTCTTCTCCAGGCGGTGATAACCAGCAAGAGCAGACCTTCTTTAAAGACTCCAGGGGGCCGTTTCCCCTAAGAGTTCTCCCACTGTGGAGGCACTCCCAAATGTGGGAATATGGGAACATAGTCAGGGCAGGTCACAGATTCTGTCCCATCCTGTTTCCTGCCCATTCTACTGCTCCTCGGGCCCTGTCTCACCCATCCAGAGCAATCAACCTGCCAAAGTATAACGAGAGGGTTAGCTTTTCTTCTACCTCTCAATTTCCTCTGATGGGATTACATTAAAATTTTTAAGTATTTTTTTAAACTTCATTTCAACTTAGCATTGAGTTAAGGGCTATTACTCTAATAGACCTCCACATAAAATTTCACTAGCAGCCCCCTTAGTAAGTGTTAGTTTGGAAAAGAAAACATAGGATTAAATTGAAGGATCTGGGTTTCAGTCCTGGTTTCTCCACTCCCATCAATGTGAACTTGAGAAGATTCATGAATTACCAAACCTCAGTTTTCTCACCTGTAAATGGGGATAGTGTAATGTGCGTCAGACACTCATAATTATGTTATCTGTACAACCACATTCAGACACTGACACCCACCCTCGGAAGTTGATATCATCTCCGAGTAACTATTATCTCCTTTTTATTGAAGAGGGGACTGAGGCACAGAGATGGTAAACAACTTGTCCAAGGACACATATCTAAGCAGATGACCCAGCCTGGATTTGAATACAGAGAGCTATTCGGAGCCTACACTCTTGACCGCCATGTTGTGCTGCTTCTTAACTGGGGTTGAACGCAAATTAAACAAGACAACGTATGTTAAGACATTTTCCTGCCCAACTCCCAGACTATAGGTGTCAGGTAGAAAGTGATTATATTTCACCATCTTGTATCCTTTTCACTGGACTTGGTCTCTGACAACACGCATTTAAAATACTACACTTCTGAAATACTTCCACACAGTTGGTAACAAGCCACTGCCTCAAGTCTCTTCCCCAAGATTTCCCCTGATCTCCTCAGACCCAGCCACTGAAGAGTTAACCCCTGGCACACAGCAGGGGGCCCTCCAGGGACACAGGAAGTAACAGTAAACCTTTGTTGAGTGAGGACTGGCTCAGGAAACCAAACCCAAAGTCAGGTCCTTGGTAAACAGTAGATGTGGAATTTGGACCCAGGTCTGCCTGACTCCCAAACCCATCATGTGGGCTCCAGAGAACAGAGCATCCACAAGCCTCTGTGTCTGAGGCACTTAAGACCCGACAGCCAGAACAGAGCTAGACTCTAGAACCTGGATGCAAATTCCGACTGCTTACCTGGCTTGCAAGTTTCCCCATCCCATCTCCCTGACCTCATCGCTGCCTCTCTCCCCTCACTCTGGCTGCACCAGCTTCTTACTGCTCCTTGGCCATGCTTGGTTTCCACGGCTTGGGAGCGCCCCCAGAAGATTCTCACCTTCTGGCTTTTCATCATTCAAGTCACATCTGAAATGTCCCCTCCCCAGAGAGGACTTCCCAGACCACCAGACATAAGGCTGCAGTTCTGCCAACCACCACACCCTTGTCACAATCACCTGAGGTATTATCTTTTGTTTTCTGGTCTCTGTTTTTGCTTCCCTCTTACTAGCATGTAAATACCAGGAAGTCAGCCTCTCTGCTTCACTCTTGTGCCCGCAGCTCCCAGCACGTTTCTGAATAACTGGATGAGGGGTAAGTTTGGATGTTCAGGAAATGATCGCCAACTGGTTACAGCAGGCAAAGGCCCGACAGCTTTGAAATACAGCAGAAAACACCCAAGGAAGCCAGATTCCGGCAGCGATCCATCCTCCTGCCAACAGTGAGTGAGCATCTGCTGTAAGCCAGGTACCATCCCAGGTCCTGGGGGTTCACAAGGGAACTGACAAAAATCCCCGCCCCCACGAGGTTTTTCTAGTAGAATAATGCAGGCAATACATAGATACAGGAGTGAAACAGAGCGCTTGGCGGATGGTGCTAAGTGCTAAGGGCGAAACTGAAATACCAAGCAGCAGCGTTAGGGGGCGTAGGGGAGCGGAGAGCGTGTCAACTGCTGCGTCACTAAAAGACTGGAGGCCGGGAACAGGGAGCCACGTGGGTGTCTAGGGGATGAGCATTCCACTTGTAAGTAACTGGAAGCCCGAAGGCCCTCCTGCAAATATGCCTGGTGAAAAATATCTCTCTAGGAAATGCAAGGAGGCCGGAGTGGGCGTGCAGTAGGAGATTAGGACGCAAGGGAACCTTGAGGGAGATGGGAACCCCTGGAGGGATTTGAGCAGAGGAGAGACAGGCTCTGCTCTCTGAGCACAAGCTGGACGGTGCAGCCGAGGGGAGGGAAGGCAGAGAGCAGCTTCTGGGCCGTAGCATTGCAATCACACAAGCAAGGGACCCTGGTGGCTTGGACCAGAGTGACAGGGGTGGAGTAGGGGACAAGTGGTCAATTCTGAGTGCCTGAGGTCAGAGCCCACAGATATGGAAAGAGAGAAGGAATAAACAAGCAGAGACACTTTGAATCTTTTTTGTCAATGATGACGCAGCCGGGAGCAAGAAGAAGTGTGGGAAAGGAGCCGGTTAACAGGGAGATGGACCTTGGGTTTGGGGCAGGAACGCCAGATGCCAGTGGGGAGACACGGCATCACCAGACAAGAGAGGAGGGGAAAAGGGTGAAGAAAATCTTTCTGGGTGTGGTGTCTCTGTCTCTGAGAAGCTGAGTCTCTAAAGAAAGCATCGTTTTCAGGAGGCCAACCCCCTGACAGACAAAGCCAGTTTCATGGGCAGGCTGGTGACCTGTGCAGTCGCACAGAAGGGGCCTTGAGCTTGGTTTAACACTCTGCTGTCACTGTCTTGAAATTCCTAATAATTTTAACAAGGACTCCTACACTTCCATTTTGCACGAGACCCCACATATCTTGCAGCCAGTGCTTTGGGCAGCGCTCTCCACTTACCTGCTACCACATTTATAAAGTCTCCAGATGGGACGTTCTGTGGGAATGGCTGAGATGATGACATTGGAAGAGGGAATGGCTGAGATGATGACACTGGAAGAGTCCTTGGACTCTCCCGGGGAAGGGGATGCTGTGTTCACCTGTGCTCTAAGCAGGATGGTGGTGACTCCAGGAACATTAGCACATGGCCCTGGACCAGAGGGCCTTGTTGGCCTCTTTAAAAAGAGAAAAGGACAAGAACAGCAGAAACAATGTCTCGGGTGGAAAAATACAGCATTCCATCTTTCCGTAGTTTATCTCTGCCCTCCAAAAACAAATGCATCAAGGAATGGTCCCAGCAACCAAGGTTGTCATTTTGATTGGTGCCAAAAATTGGGACCCAGCCACAGTCTTATGATTGATTCTGAGGCACAGAACAGAAAACATTAATATTGATTTATCTGTTCATTCTCTTTATTCACTGTTCATCCATTTACCCAGACTAGCTGTAGCAAGTAGACGCTAGAAAATTAAATTTAAAACAACTCCTCTCTCCTAGGTAGACTCATTCTCCTTCTCCTGCTCCTAGGGCTGTGATTCCAGCAAGTGAAAGCATCCATTAATTTCATTTTTTAAATATCATGCAATCCATTGAGGGGGAAAGGGGAGGACTCACAAAAATAATGTTGGAATAATGTAAACCAAAAACAGTGAGATTGACAGAATTTGTTCCTTTAAGGATGGTTTTTTTGGAGCCATGTGGAAAATCAGAAAAGGGGGCAAGAGCAGCTTATTAAGCTGGTATTCACATCTTCTGGCACTAGAATAATAAACATCCTTTGGTCCTCACGCAGCATCCTTCAGTGCAGCCCAGACACTCCACATCACAAAAATATGGCAGAGTCTCTCCCTGTGACCTTTACTAAGATACAGAAACCTAGAGTGTTTACATTTCTATTGGGGCACCTTTAATGGGAAGCAATGGACAAATAACCAAATATGTCTTAATCATCTGTTAGGTACAAGCACTATAATCACCTTATTGAAAAGGGACAATGAGGGTTTGCTGTCAGAGGGCTGAACTGAATCTCGTAGAATGCTCTGGTTTACAGCACCCATGACGGACAAGCCACAGCAGCATCTTCAGCATATACTGTCTTGCTTACCTCAGTGCCCCAGTCACCCAGCTCCAAAGGTCCAAATATGAGATCCTTCATCACATCACACTCCAAACCCTACCATGGAATCAGGCTGTGACCTCCTCTCTTTCCCTCTTTTCTTCTCCTTTTCTCTCTCTCTGTTATTCTCTCTCTCTCACGTACAGACATACACATAATTGCAAAGTAAAAAGTGAAAAAACAAAAGCCAGACATTGAAAAGAGAGTTAAATAACGGGCAGACTATCAAGACAACTGAATACTAAACAGTCATTCTTAATGGGAAGGTTGCAGAATTATGTGCCCAGAGCAGAAGATGAAAGCACATGGACACAGATCACAAAAACACAAGCTGTAAAAGCAGAATATGAAAAGGATTATATGTATGTATATGTATGACTGAAACATTATGCTGTGCACCAGAAATTGACACATTGTAACTGACTATACTTCAATAAATTTTTTAAAAAGATGGAAATATCCGTTTATCTGGACAGAAGGACATCATCATCATTCTGAAAAGAAAAGTGATTGGTTTGAGGCCACTTAGGCCTACCTAGTGTACACTGATGTAGTTCCCCCACCAGATTAGCCTCATTCCTGGGAATCCATCTGGGGGTTTGAGGACCAAGCCCAGCTAACAGCAAAGTGTCATTTTTCCTGCTTTGCTGTAGTGGTACCTATCTCATGGAAGGCCAGATTCTTCCATTACTCCTGAAACAAGATCCAAGAAACCCAATCATGTCACTTTACATCAAAAGCAGAAAAATTTTTAAAAGACCGAGAATTAATTTATTTGCTTAGAATTAGTTCTCCATGGGTTAAAATGACAAACTAAGCAAAATCCAGCTTTACTTGGCAATTAACTAATGGGACTTAAAAGGATGCCCTTCCTCCAGCAGATGTTTTGCCATCCTGAATTAGCAACAGGAGTTAAGGGTTGTGTTTTTATGACCCAGTTTTCAGTGCATACCCCCGTTTTGAGATAAGACAACTGATATACTCAAAAAGACTTTCCTTCAGTCAGATTTGTACCTATGTTTTTAAAATAAGAGGTTATATTAAAGGAAATTCATTTCTCATTGCCACTCCTTTATAATACATTAAGTACTTTGAAAATCATTACTTATTTCTTTTCAAAAGAGAATTGAATTTACGAAGGAAGCTTATCTAAGTTCTTTAAGATTCGGAAAGTAATTCCTGAGATAGGCCTGTATTCATTTCAAGTGAAAATTTTACTTAAACATAGGAAGCCACAAGATTAAAAATGAAGGTTCTTTGAAATGTTTTAAATTTTGCTTTGAAAAAAAAAGATCCCAGAAAAATGTGACTTCTAAGATTATTTCCAAAAGCAACCCTCTGACCCAACACTGACTGTGCCTTTGCATAATCAAAGCTCTGGAATCAACTCTGTTTGCAAGACAACAGAGTAATCTTCTCCCAAGACTACAAAAGACATTGGTGAGTGTTCCCTTTTTTTACCTTAAAAGCTATGGAACTATAGTTATCCAGATGATATACAGTGTTGCTTTTTAAAATAATGCAAATTTAAATTAGACAACAAACCTAGCATCATTTGGGGTTCATTGTAAGTCATTCTAATTTATTAGTATGTTTTATCCTTCCCTCTTTTTATGGTAGTATCTACTTTTTAGCACAATAAAGCCAATACACTTGAAAAAGAAGGTGTACATGACAATCTCCTGTACCACCTGGGGTAGAGCATCTTCTCTTTGGTACCTGAATACAGATGTGTTTCTAGTTAGTTTACTCAACTCAGATGGCATACCAACCTCAATAAACCACAGAGCAATCCTTTCAGAGTCTTGTCAGAAGCTGGGAACAAGAAACAGAATCAGTGGTCAAATTTTTGCCATACCTAAGCCATCAGGATCCATTTTGTTTTATGAATTATTTTCACAAAATGTCAAGGAAGGGATACTCTTCATCCTATAGAAGATGTTTCAAGGAAGAAAGAAAGGAAAGCCACCAACTAATTTTACCAAGTGAATAACAAATTTAATAACAAAACTAGAGAAGTACAGAGAGAGACAGTCATAGACCAATCTTAATTATAACATAGATGAAAGGGTCCTAAAATATTAATAAATCAAATCCAGTAGTGTGTTTTTTAAATTATATCATAATCATTTGGAGTTCAGCCCAAGATGCAAAGAAACTTCACCATCAGAATCTATTAAGAAGGAAAGAAAAATACCATATGATATCACTCATATATGGAATCTAAAAAAAGAAAAAAGAAAAAAAGGACACTATGAACTCATCTACAAAACAGAAACAGACTCACAGACATAGTAAACAATCTTATGATTACCAGGGAAAAGGGGTGGGAAGGGATAAATTTGGGATTATGAGATTTGCAAATGTTAGCCACTATATATAAAAATAGATTTTAAGAAAACAAGTTTCTTCTGTACAGCACAGGGAACTATATTCAATGTCTTGTAATAACCTTTAATGAAAAAGAATATGAAAACAAATATATGTATATATATATGCATGACTGGGACATCATGCTGTACACCATAAATTGACACATTGTAACTGACTATACTTCAATTAAAAAAAATTTTTTTTAAGAATCTATTAAGATGTTACTCACATTAATGAAGTAAAAAGGGAAAACCTCAATAGATGCTGAAAAATCATTTGTTAAAATTAAACACCCATGCATGGCTTTTAACATGCTTTTAGTGAACTGTGAGTAGGAGAGAATTCTCTTAATAGAATTTTAAAAAACTATTCATCAAAACCTAGAGCAAACATAACACATAGTGATGAGAATTTAGAAACATCGCCGTTAAAGTCAGAAATAGAATAAAGATGGCTGCTCTCCTTGCATCAGCATTGTTGTAGAGGTACTAGACCACACAGTAAGAAAAGGGGAACAAAAGCAAGAAACTTGGAAAGACATTAAATTGCTACTATTTGTAATTATTATTTTCTACTTTAAAATGCAAGATAATCTACAGACCAACCATTCAAAGCAACAAGAGACTTTTTGCTGGTTACAAAGTCAATATACTAAAATCAGTAACTTTCCTACACACTAGCAATAACCATTTTAAAATGCAATAGAATGCATATGCTCATAAAATTCTAAATAGCAGCAAAACTTTAAAAAAGACTAGGAATAAATCTAACAAAAAATTTTAAGAGAGAATTATAAAATATTAAGAAAGGACATAAAAGAAGTCTTGGATAAATAAGATATACCTCATTCATGGATGGGAACCTGAATAAAGATGTGATTTTTTTTTCCGTTAAGATCAATGTGATTCTAATCTCAGTGACAGGAGTGGAATTTAGCAAATCAATTCTGAAGTTCATATGGAAGAGTACAGTTCCAAGAAGAGTCGATACAATTCTTAAAAAGAACAAGGATCGTGCTGGTACATATCAAGATATCATAAACTTTATAGTAATTAAAACAGCATGCTATTAGTGAAAAGACAGATAAAGAGATGAATGAAACAGAATAGAAAGGCTGGAGATACGGCATAAGATAGAGATCTGCTTATATGGTAGAAGGGAAAGGATAAAATATTCAGTTAATAATGTTGGAAAATTTGGCTTTCTATGTAGAAAACAAACAATAGTCTTACATAAACTGACATAAAAATACATTCCAGATGAATTAAAGGCATAAATATAAAAATCAAAACTATACAAAGAAAAAGAAAGCAAAATTGGCTTCCCATTAAAGCTAGAAAGTCTGATGCGTATGTTAGCTTTCACTTCCTTCTTAAATCCCAGTAAAATAACAGTCAACGGATTTCTGAGACATAAAACCACAGAAACAAAAGGAATGGGGAAACAAACAGCAGCAGCAAAATGTGTGATCCGACAAGCAGGTGGATGAGCAGTAACTTAGTTAACAGATCCCAGAAAGCCAAATTCTAGATTGGCAGTGAAGAAATTAAAAAGCAACCTGATAGACTGAACAAAATCACCATAAGATTTATCAGTTGACTTTACCAGTACTACTGGACGTGAGGCTAAAAATGAGTTATAAACAAACAAAAAAATTGGTTAAAGTATATTTAAGAAGCATTTAGATCCCCAAGTCCTCATCCTCACTTTGCCCACCAGGGAAACTGCCCCTCCCTGACCCCATAGTTTATTCTCTGGAGAGGGTGAAATAGAAAGACTGTGAGTTGGGGGACACCAGCCTAGTTAAGGGCAAGGGCACCTTAGGAAAATAGGGAGATTAAAGTAAAAGTTTTAACTCTGAAGGTCGACACTCCCAGCTTTTTTTCTCTACTTGGTTCCCCAAATTCTGACAGCCAGACTTACGTATATTCCAACCAAGAACATGAAAAGTCTTTTCTAGGGGAAAGGTGCCAAGAAAAAGATCTAAAGAAAATTACAGAGAGAGTTTATAAACCAAATGGCACAGCCAAATCTGCCTATATGAAGCCTCCAGTTAGCAAGTCCCAATCAGGTTTAGTGTCCCATTCAAATATGAGAGGACAACCAAAGGTCCCAGGCATGTGAAGAAGTCCTCCAGTTGAAAGACAGAAGTTCACAGGGCAATTTGAAAACAACAGACTCCATGTTACCTCATTCTGAGGGTTAAAAGTTAAAGTTGAAAGACTATCCCTTAAAGTAGGACGTAAAGTCTAAAAAGAGGGAAAAGTTTTAAAAGAGAAACTATAGCTTTCAGTGAGTGTGAAGTCAAAGAGATCCCAGCCAGACGAGGATGTCAGATCTAAGTCCTGCCAGCCCTTTGACCCTCCCCTGAATCTCCTCAATAAAATGGTTTGACCCTAGAAAATAAATAAATAAATGAGAAAGAAACTATAAAAACTTAGAGTGAAATTATTGGAGAAATAATTCAAGAAATTTCCCAGATCTGAAGAACATGAGTTTTCAGACTGAACGAGTCCAGTTACTGCCCAGAACAATGGGTGACAGCCCCCATCAGGACGTGCCATCTTGAAAGTTTGGAGTACCAGAAGACTCTTCAAACTCCCAAAGAGGAAAAACAATAGCAAGAAGTGTCAAATGAAGAAAAATTATAAGAATAAAAATTATATGAAGAATTAAATGAAGAAAAATTGTAAGAATATCCAACCCTAAATAATACCATTCTAAAGGCAGAAGGTGTCTAAAGACGCGTCTACAATTTTTCTGAAAGAAAATTATTTTCAATCTAAAATTATATGTCCAACAAAAGTACTGTAAGTGTAAGAGCAAAATAAAGCATTTTGAGACATTCAAGTTCTCAAAAAATTTTCTCTCCCATGCATTATTTCTCAGGAAGCTACTGTAACAGGGTCTTTGCCAAAACAAAGGGCTAAACCAAGAAAGAGAAAGATAGGGAATAGGAAAGAAGAAATACAATTCGGGAAAGGCAAAAGGGAAATTCTTAGGATAACAGATGCATTGCCAGCGTAGAAGGCAATCAGTTCTGACTGGGGGAGGTTAGAAAATCCCAGGGGCCACTTCTTCAGGAAGACACTTTTGATGGCATATCTGATGTGTTTGACCACATCAAGAGGAGAGTTTCACATGTTCATTCAATTAAGTACTATACAGAAATTTAAATGAGCCAACACACACACATCTCAACATGGAAAGATTTGGAAGATAAAATACTAAGTGAAAAAGCAACGAAAATGCTATGAATATTATGATACCATTAGATTTTTTTTTAATTAATGTTACTAGCAACACTGTAACATTACAGTGTGGGGACTAAAGCCATAAAGTTCCTTTTTCTGAGGAAAGAGGAACATGAATGATACCAGGGAGGGGAATTCAAGGGGACTTAAATTTTATCTGTAAGATTCTATTTCTTTTTTTATTTTTTTATTGAAGTATAGTCAGTTTACAATGTGTCAGTTTCTGATGTACAGCATAATGTTTCAGTCATCCATATACATACAAATACTCCTTTTCATATTCTTTTTCATTATAGGTTACTACAAGATACGAATATAGTTCCCTGTGCTGTACAGAAGAAACTTGTTGTTTATCTATTTTATATACAGTAGTTAGTATTTGGAAATCTTGAACTCCCAATTTATCCCTTCCCATCCCTTTTCCCCCTTGGTAACCGTAAGTTTGTTTACTATGTCTGTGAGTCTGCTTCTGTTTTGTAGATAAGTTAATTCGTGCCTTTTTTTTTTAACAGATTCCACATATGAGTGACATCATATGGTATTTTCATAAGGTTCTATTTCTTTTCAATGATTTTTAAAACCTAAAGCAAAAAATGACTAAGTGCAAATATTAGTTAATTCTGGGTAGTGAGTACGCAAGCATTGATCTTACATTGATCTTTCTATTTTTCTGTACTTTTCTTTTCCAGGAAGGAAAGAGGGAAGGGATTAAAAAGAAAGACAAATGCTACAATCACCGCCTTTCCAAGGGCCTGGGCTGCAGGGCCAGGACAAGGACTTAGATAAGAAAGTCTAAGTCCTTCAACTATTTTTCTTTTTCAGAATTGTTTTGGCTAGTGTAGGTCATTTTATTTCCATTCAAACTTTAGAATTACTTTCCCAATCTCTACAACCTTGGTGGCTTTTCTAATGGGAGTGTATTAAATCTACAGATCAGTTTGAGCGGTGCCCGCTCCGGCTGCCCACCTCCCAAACTAAGGCTTCTCTTCATCTTGTTCAATCCATGGCTCACAACGGAACACAACCATTCTGCAAGGTGCTTGTTTCGTTTTTCAAATAAAATCCCCTTCTAACGCTCAGCTTTTTTGCTTTCTCAACACAGTCCACTGAATTTGTGCTCCAAGAGCCCACGAGTAGGAAAGGTGTGTTACTTCCCTTTCATGGCAGAAAACGGAGGCTCTGAAACAATGGTTTGGGAGAGGGCTTAGTAATTAAATCATTGTTAATCATTCATATTCTTACTTGATATAGCTATTACTTTAATAGAAAAAAAAAATGTGAGTAACAACTGATTCTCTCTCACTCGCTCTCATCTGCATCCAGTAAAGCACCTCCAAGGCTAGAGACACCACCCTCACCTGCGGCAGCCACCTCCCAGGCAGGTGAGTGCTTAGGAGGAAATCAACAGGACTTAGAGCTGCGCTGTCAATATCACCTAAAGAGCACAGTAAACCTCACAGTGATGGAGGGGCTGTGGAGTGGGTGATGCTGAGAAGGCATTTGTTCCGTTCAACACAGAGATTTGCCCTTGGCCAGCAAAGGGCTTGCTAAATACTCAGCTTCAAGTGCGCGGTCACAGCTTCTGCAGAAAAGCCAAAAAGCTGAGCCTACAGATACCAATGCGTATGGTCTCAGATAGACTCGAAATAGTTCATCATCAGACTCTTTCATTTGATTTGGAACTGGAAGAATTGCAAAGAAGACAAAATGAAAGGTACTGGACAGTTATCCTTTCTCTATTAAAAAAAATAATAACTCTGAAGTTGGGTGAGAATGTTGTGTGCTTGGGTTCAGGTCAGTGCTTATATTCACTGACGCTTGATGGATTTCTGGCTTCAAATATTTTATCAAGACAATCCACCTTGTAGCAATCTCCAAAGAAGACTGTGTGCCTCTATTAAGTCCGCAATTTGCTTTTTAAAAGTGACTAAATATGCTTTTTCACAACAACGACAAGTCATCTCCCTCTTGGAGCCAACAGGGTTTGTCACCCAGCTTCCCTGGCTTTTCAAAGCCAGCCATCAAAAAGCAAAGGAAATGTCATGACTTTGGAGCGGTCAGAAAGCTCTTAAGTCGCAGTGCAGGCTATTTCTCCTTTTGTGGCACAGAAAAGAGTGGACAGACACAATGAATAAATAATCCCATTGTACTTACAAATGTGTAACAATCCTTCCAAACGAGGTGAGGAACAAAGATCGGAGATAGCAGAGCAGCCTGGGTCTGAGCAGAACAGCTTGCAATCCCAGGGCCTAAACTGCTTTTGCAAACAAACACACACACAGCAACCACGAGGAAAATAAAAATTAAAAATGGCATCCGATTCAGAACGCCAAGAGGCTCAGCCTAAACGGCCTTCTGCATAATTCACTTTGGACACCTTCAGCCTTGGTGGCTCAAAGGCAGCTGGTCTGGGCCAAGGTTAACACCTTAAACCATTCAAAATAACTGACTTTGAAAGAATCATCAGGGTCACCGGCTGTTGTTAAAAACACCTCTTCATCATTTTTACTTCGCCACGGCCTTGCCTTTCCCTTTGAAAAAGTTTCGTGGTTTTATGTCCTAGCATTTGTCCAAGGCTTCAGTTTTTCATCCCTGGTGCCTGCAGCCACCCCTTCCCCGCCTTGAACTGCAGAATCCAGGGACGAACAGCAGAGAGTGTGATCACCTGGAGGCGCAGCAGAGGCGGTCTGATGCGGGACAGAGCCCAGGGGGCCACAGATCCGGGTGGGTACATCTCAAGCCAGAGATTCGAGAGTTCACAGCAACACAGGGAACTCCAGGAACTCAGAACTTCAAATGGCCTCAGAGAATCGACAGCTGCAAACTTTTAGTTATGTTTTTAAAGAACATAGATGGGGGGATGCAGCTTGGCAGATCAAAAAAAAAATCTCCTATTATTAACATAGAAAGGAGATTCTGTACATAGAAAAGGGGTTTTTATTTCCTCTGCACAAGATCAAAAGAGTGTTTTCTTACTTTGTAGGCAAAATAAAGGAAAGTTTGAAAATCAGGATTATTAAGCATGGGACCAAGATTGCCTAGTATTTGTCTCCAGGACAGAAGGGGACGTGGGGCCTTATTGCCTCCCTACACACTTAGTGTTCTTCTTAAATCATACCTGGCTACCAGATTTGACGCCCACCCTGATGTAGATGAGCATCTGTCCTAAGCAGACAAAACACTATGTTTCACCACTTTCCTTCAACAAAGTTCAAAGAATTGTATTTAATACTAGATATGATATTGTTCTTTCTTCCATTGATTAATTTATTGATTTTTTTAGATCAATAAATATTTATTAAGTACCTTCTTAAGTCCAGGCACTGCACTGGGTATAATATAAAATTATACATAGTTTTTGTTGTCGTATGTAATTGTGAAGAAGACCCCGTCTTTGTCTTCTCGGAGTTTACGACCTCAGACTGCGTCAGAAGAGAGAGAGGATGTTGCGCGTGGCAGTGTTAAAACCCTTAGCAGCCAGTCAGGATAAGAGGCCTCTCAAAATTAGATACACAAATGGCTATTCGTGTAAGATTCGTGAAAGGTTTTCCCCAGGCCCCAGGTTCCTCCTTGGACTGTTTTTGGCTTCTTCTTTGTCCAGTTCCATGAAGGTTTCATCCTGAGCTGCTGCCAGAGTCCCGACTGCCTCTGGGAAACAATGAGCCTGAACTTCATTAAGTCAGTGGAGAAGATTATAAATACGTCATATACTTGCAGTTCCCAAACCGTGTGCTGGAGGACCCCAGAGTGCTATAATAAACACATACAGATATTTTAAATTTTCAAAGGGAACATAGGGACATATGTCTGGCACTGTGAAAACTATTATTACCACATTGTGTGTATAGACAGAAAGGAAGATTTTTTTTTTTAATTTCCTATACCCATACAGTTCATAACCATAAAATGTGTTAACATTTTTCTTCTGAACTACATTATCATTAGTTATTAGATAGTTACTTGGAGCAACATAAATATATTATGTATTTTGATATATAATCATTAAATATACTGTATTTCACTGAATCTAACACATTACTTTTTACAAGACACATTCTTATACATACCTAGAGGGGGAAAAAACATCCTGCCAATTAACCATGATGCAAGGCTTTCTGATCATTTTGAAATTTTTTTAGATTTATTGGGAGATCTTTTTTTTTTTAATTTTTAGACATAGATTTTAAATATACACCATGCTGGTACATTCATAAAAAGGATAATATACGTGAAATAAATTGGCTATGGTTCTCCTATAACATCTTCACATTTTGAGCCCAGCTCTTCTGAATCACTTTTCAAATGAGACATTAATGACCACAGTTTTCTACCCAATATCATCCTCTGTGCCAGGAAGAACACAGGGGAAGCAACATTTCTTATTGATGTTCCACTATCATCTCTGGGATTTTCTTCCAGCAGGACAGCATTCTGTAAGTTTTCATTCTGGAGTTTTCTTATTTGAAATTGTCAGGCAATAAAACCACTTCATGACCGAGACCTAACTGAAGGAATTATAAGGTGCCATTGATGGTGAGACACGCCTTGATTTCAGGCACAATGAATGCTCTCCTAGACATAATAATTATGTCTTAAACGTTTCTTTGGTAAAAAGGGAGGCACAGGTCAGGGACAAGGGACTCACATCAATTTGGATGAAAGTGAAGAATCAGAAACCAGCTGAGTAGCGAGAGGACTTTCGACCCCATCATCAAAGCCAGTCACTCTCTCAAGGCTGCACCTTTGGTTTGTTGCCCCCGGAAGTTTATCCATCATGAGGCAAAGTCGGGAGGGAGGTATGCCAATGTTTTCTAACGTGAGAGTGGGAGGCAAGATGAGAAAGGAGAATCTGTAGACCTCAGGGATGTCCTCAAGCAGATAAATAGCAGGAAAAAAGACATGTGGAGTCTGGGCAGCTAAACTATCCGTGCGCCTTCATGCCACATGGAAGGTCTCTGGGTGTCCCCAGCAGGGACACATTCACCGGCCTGAGGACTACAGCACCAGACTGACTTGAGGTCACAAGGGCGGGGAAGTGAACTATTGTAGAGGTCTGGTCCAGGATGGATGGACCGCCTCACTGCTCCTAGCTTAGGACTCCCTTAAGGAAGCCACTAGGTCTTAAGAGAGGCCTCAGATCCCAGACGCACCATGATCCGCCGAGCTGGATGGATGCCAGCTTCTTCCTCCATCCCATGGGCCAAGCAACCAAAACTGAGACAAGAGAAGAACCCCTCCTGGTTCTTTAGCCAGACAAATATCGGTATCTTCCCCTCTACAGAGCGCTCCCTTGCTTCTGTCACAGTTTTTGTTCCAAAGACCCGTCACATAAACATCTAGCCAGGGAGCGTGCCTAGATGCTTATGAAAATGCATGATGTTTTTAAAATGTTCTTCTGTGCTCTAATCCCCCTTTAAAATTAATGTTCCTAATTTCTGGGACTGTGGAGATAGGATCTCAGCCATCTGCCCCTGCTGGTTCCTACTTCATCCTCTGATTAAACAAAGGGTGGGTGAAGGCCCAGGGGTTTTCTTTCAGAGGGGCCTGTATATTCTTCGAAGTCCTCATTGAGGAATAGGATTTTTGTTTGCAAACTGATATTTTTTAACTAAATGAGTAAACTGTCTTCCTCATCACTTCTTTAATAGAGAACTGGGAAAGAGCCTCCCCAGCCGTCTGTCACTTTCCCATCCCCACAATTTCAGACTTGACTTCTCCCCAGCAGCTCCCTGCCTCTATCAGAATAGTACTCCTGTGTCTGCTCAAACCTGTCTGCGTCCTCGTCATCTGTCTGTTACATCCTGTATCTACAGCGATGCCCCCTGACCTCTCAACTTCTCTGAGCACTGAAGCAATGGCACTGAGAAACATGAAATAAAATAAAGAGCATCCTGTCAAATTCTGAAAGTGAATATTCCATGGACACTATGTCAGCAGGTTCAAGTTTTCACAAGCCACAAAATCAGGTTGACCAAAAGAGATATGACTTCCTTTTCTATATCTCCACTCGGTTTGAGCCCCGCCCCCTTTCCATTTGACAGCAGCCAACAATTTAGTCACATCCAGGGAGTTCAAATTAGTGATCATGTGGCCATTTTAAGTTTAACTCAGTCAAATGGTGTGTGTCCCTCCTCCTCCACCCCATCTCACTCCCCTACCCTGCTCTGCATCCCCTTTTGATTCAAGGTAGCAGCTAAATTCCAGAGATAGCACTGAAGTCCAGGATGTGGGAGTGGGCATGGAGGGGGCCTCTGGCCCACAGTCATCCTCGCCCATCTGCTAGCACCCACCAGCATGAGCAATTCTCCCTTTATCAGCCATTTATGTGCTTCTCCTAGGGACATGGGGACTTTCTGATGCTTTCCCAGTGGGAAGATACTCCCATGCCATTGTGGCCTGGGGAATATCAGCAAGGATGCCACTTCTGAAGTCCCAGAGATGAGTAGGTTACAAGTCATTACTATTCTTGGAAATCCAAATTTAAAGGAATTTGGAGGGGGAGGGTATAACTCAGTGTAGAGTGCATGCCTAGCATGTACAGGGTCCTGGGTTCGATCCCCAGTACCTCCATTAAATAAACAGAGAAACCTAATTACCTCCCCTCCTAAATATATATATATGTATATGTATATATAGGAGATTCTAGGTACCCCCTGAACCTACGTCAAGGGAAAGAATGGCACTCCCATTTCTAACCCTCTAGTTTTTCCCACAACTCAATCTCCAGACCTTAGGATCTTTCACTTAAGGCACCAGTTCTCAATGGGAGTGGCACTGCCCCCACAACAATCTTGAAAACTTGTCAGGGCAGCTCCCAAAAACATTTTCAAAGTTTTCAAATAGCTGGAAGAGTTATAAGAATAGAACAATAATTATCCAGATGATCAAGAAATTCACAATCTGATAGTCAGATGTCCCCAGTTACCCCAATAATGTTCCTTTTTTTAAGATTTTTATTGATTTATAATCATTTTACAATGTTGTGTCAAATTCCAGTGTAAAGCCCAATTTTTCAGTTATTCATGGACATATACACATTCATTGTCACATTTTTTTCTCTGTGAGTTATCATAAGATCTTGTGTATATTTCCCTGTGCTATACAGTATAATCTTGTTTATCTATTCTACAATTTTGAAATCCCATCTATCCCTTCCCACCCCCTGCCCCCTTGGCAACCACAAGTTTGTATTCTATGTTTATGAGTCCATTTCTGTTTTGTATTTATGCTTTGTTTGTTTTTGTTTTGTTTTTGTTTTTGTTTCTGTTTTAGATTCCACATATGAGCAATTTCATATGGTATTTTTCTTTCTCTTTCTGGCTTATTTCACTTAGAATGACATTTTCCAGGAGCATCCATCTTGCTGCAAATGGCGTTATGTTGTCAGTTTTTATGGCTGAATAGTATTCCATTGTATAAATGTACCACATCTTCTTTATCCAGTCATCTGTTGATAGACATTTAGGCTGTTTCCATGTCTTGGCTATTGTAAATAGTGCTGCTATGAACATTGGGGTGCAGATGTCATTCTGAAGTAGGGTTCTTTCTGGATATATGCCCAGGAGCGGGATTCCTGGGTCATACAGTTAAGTCTATTCCTAGTCTTTTAAGGAATCTCCATACTGTTTTCCACAATGGCTTCACCAAACTGCATTCCCACCAGCAGTGTAGGAGGGTTCCCCTTTCTCCACAGCCTCTCCAGCATTTGTCACTTGTGGATTTTTGAATGATGGCCATTCTGACTGGTGTGAGGTGATACCTCATAATAATGTTCTTTATAGTTCTTTTTTAGATCCATCCAAGATTCAGTTAAGAATCATACATGGAACTGAGGTGTCAAATTCCCTCAATCTCCTTTAAACTAAAATATTTCTGGCACCCAGTGGGCAAGAGGCAAGAATAGCAGTCCTCTGACAATGCATGGGACAGTCTCACCAGCAAAGAATTGTTCTGTCCCATGGGACTTTTGAATATTTCTCCAGACATTCATGTCAGTTTTAAAAATTGTTTATAAGATAGGAAGAAACTTTTGGAAGCAATAGACTTGCTTAAGTCATAGATTGTGGTAATGGTTTCAAGGGTATCTACTCATCTCCAAATTTGTCAGTTGTGTTATTAAATACACTCAGCTTTGTGTATGTCAATCACACTTCATTAATGTATTTTTAAAGCAAATAATAATACTAAACTATAAATGAAAAAATTTTAATAAGTAAAATTAAAAATAGCCTGTAATTATCCACATCTAGAGCCTAATTCTATTTTACATATAAACACAAAGGAATTTTTGCACACTTTAAATATACACTGAATTTTGAGAAACAGCATCAGTGTTGTAAATTAAGGGAAGGCTGTACTCTGTTTTGTCAGAAATTTTTTCAAGAGTTCATTTCAAAGAAGTATATTACTAATGGCAATGCTTCTTATAGTAATTGTCACCAGATGACACATCTATATCAGTCTGTGTTCAAAGCTGTCACTTTCACAGTGATTCTATGATCAAGTTCAAGCCTAGAGCTACATTATTATATCCTCTACTGTAGTCATGTTCAAGTACTTAAACATTGAAATGTATGTTTAATTTTAAGTTGTTTTAATTTTATTTCTCCTTTATATTCAGAGAGGGCACTATATTGGGGTTTTTTTGTTTGTTTGTTTATTTTTGTTTTTTACGTAGGTAGTTTATAATTTCTATTTCTTTTATTTCAGGATAATAAGGGGAACTTGCAAAGTAGCCATTGTAAAGAGGGGTTTCAAACAAATAGTTAAAAATGTTTAAGTTAATCAGGGAAATGTGAACACAGTAATTAGGGAATTACCATTAATTATCTTTAGCTGTAATCATCGTATTAGGGTTATGTTTTCTAACAGAGCCTTTTATTTTAAAAGATCGCATACAGAAGTATTTGCAGATTAAACGCTATGATTTGCTTTGAAATAGGGTGTAGAGTGAGTCAGGTAGAGATGAAACAAGATGCACCACGGATCAAAAATTGTTGAAGCTGGTTGATGGGTACATGAGGCTCATTTTACTATTATCTCATCTGCTGTAAATGAAATGTTTGGTAAAAGAAAGGTTGAATTAAAGGAAAAGGGAGCCTGCTGGGTCCTGTGAGGGTGACAACCACTGGTTTTTGGTGAACTCTATATTCCGTTTTCTTTAGGGCTTAGCTTTTTGAAGTTTAAAAAAAAACAAAGAATTGACTCTTTTGTCTATGTTTTTTGTGTCCTCTTTCAGTGAAAGTGGAAGACTGTTCAGGATGGAGGAGAAAGGCCACTTGGAGAAGGGTGGGGGCAGTGAGGATAGGAGAGACTGGGAACAACATGGTGGGGAGGGAGGAAACCTTGGAAAATATCCATCGTCCCATGAGGCCACCTCTGAGCATCCCAAATGCCCTCTCCTGCTGACAGCAGCAATTCCACTGGTGTGAGGTATTTCAGACCAGCAGCAATGCGGACAAGTACAAAGGGACGGCTTCTGCCCCCTCCCAGCCAGACCTCCTTCTGGCCTTCTGAAAGATTCCTCTTCCTCTCCAGTGGTTTCTAATTCCGTTTCTCAAAGATGGAGCCAGCTCTGGGGTGTGGCATTCATTGACAAGCACGTCCTAGGTGCCAGGCTGCAACCTGTAGGGGCAGAGAACACGCCAGATCACAATTGCTTCCAGGAACCCAGGTCTAGTAGGGGCGATGTTTGTGCAAAGGAGCTGCTGGTGATTGGGACACAAAGCAGAAACACTGTCTCCTCAGGTGCTGAGCTTTGTGAAATTGTAAATATGATGCATTTACATACAGAACAACCTTGCCTGGAGCTCCCCCAGGTGCCCAACCTCCTCCAGGCGCCAAAACTGAATTCAATTTAACTCAATTACTGTTTACCAAACACCTACCCTGTAGGTAGGAACTACCTTTCTGGCACTGCCTTTCAGAAATATTCTTCCCAAGACCTACCTGTTTTAACTTTCTCCCCGGTCTCATCTCTCTGATCCTTCTCACTTTTTTTTATTTGTGTTTCAGCATCTCCTACCCTGGACAGAGCAACATTTAGAGCGGTTTCTAGCCTAACATAGTTGCCTTCTAGACAGTTTCTGGTTCATTTCAATGTAACATTAAAATAAAATTTAAAAAACTTTCATTAAAACCAGATTTGAAAAAAAAACACACACAACAACAACAAAAACAAACAAACAGAAACACAGAGCAATGTACACAGCAGGGAGGAGGGGCATGTCCATCACGCCCTCTCTGAAAGAGACCAAGAGCGCCTTGATCACTCCTGTTTTTCCAGCTTATGACCCCCCACCCCCCACCCCGGCCTGCTTTTCTCCTCCCGGGCAGAGCCCACCGGCAGTTATCAGAACCGCCTCCTTTGCTTCCAGCTCTTCCATTGCGCCTGCGCAAAACCCAGCCCCTCATCAGTCCCACCATCTGCCTGAGACCTGACCCTCTCCAGGCCAAGGTCTCTTCTTCCTGGTCTGTGCTCCTTCACCTGTTCCGTCAGCAGCTCTCTCACCGGCTCCTCTCAGCGAAAAGCCTACCTGACTAGTGGGGAAGAGGGAGCGAACTGGGAGTGAAGGGGCTCAAAGCACAGCTCCCGCACCCGCAGAGCCAGCCCAGTGTGAGGTGCCCTCCTCCTGCACAAGGCCAGCGCCCTCCCCAAACCGGGATCCGGAGCCCCCGCCTCCTGGACCCTTCCCTGGATTCATCCTTCCCATCTCCAGTGCACTGAGGGTTCCCGCTATGTCCTCTCTCCTCAGTCAGTCACACCTCCCTTTGGCCTTCACTTCCTTGCCTCCCGTTTTACACTGAAACCTGGTCCCTGCCACCTCAGATCACAGAGCTGCTCTCACAAAGCCCACCATGGCTTCTATGGCCGCATCCACAGGCTCTGCCCTGGCCTGACCAGTGGCAGAGTGGAACTTCCTGCTGAGTTCCATTGTTTTGCGGTAGTGCCGCCTCATACTTCCTTCCCTGGCCACCTCGGACTCCCCCTTCCACACTCAACTAATAATGTTCCTCCCAGGAGCTCCCCTGAACCCCCAGGTTCACCTGTGTGCCCCTCCTCTGGCCCCCCCATCTTAACATTCATTATATGTTTGGGGGTCTTTCCTGGAGGGCAGGGACTGGGTCTCACTCTCTTGCATTCCTCCAGGGCCCAGCCCAGGGTCTGGTACCGGATAAGCCAGATGTTTGCTGGGCTGAGCCAAATGTCTGGCGGCAACGCACCCCCAAAAGCTCTGGCTTCCTCAGGACTCTTCATGGTGACACAGTCACAAATTTCCATCAAAGCTAGATAGTCACACTTTGAAACTGGCACATGCGAGGGGGCACTACAGTCTTCAGGAACCCCCTCAACCTGATCAATCCACCTAAGAGATTCTGGGGGGAGAGAGTCCCTGTTGGCACTCGGGTGACATTTCAAACAGCTTGAGTCCCCACCTCCACATACGGCTGAGGCGAGCTCGCTTAGACCACAGGGAAAGAGCACAAAAGACTTACCAGTTCCCTCTACTTGTGCGTGAACACTGCAGATGAGTGAAAACCACGTGCTCTATTTCCTCCCTCACCATCAGGGGTCCAGAGGAGTGGGTATAACCCATCCATCGAGGCATAATCCATCCAGTGAGTGGGTATAACCATCCCATTGAGCACAGGGCTTTCTCTGGCAGTCTGAACGCCCTCAGCACCTTGCTTAGCCCCTCACAAAGAAGAGGCATTCAATAAATAAAATTAAATTTTAAACCAAAATTATAAAAATTTCACCTCTTTTTTTTCCCCTAAGAGCTGGAATTTTCAGGGAATAAAATTATCCATACCTTCTGATTAGTGATTAATGAGAGACAATTCACAATTCTTTCCCACATGAAAATTGTACTTTAAAATGCAGAACTAGTCAACTCTCTCACTTGGGGAGCAGAGGGGATTTCTGGAATCCGACCAAGTCTGCCTTTCTCAGTACATTTCCCTGCTAGCAATGCTCTTAGGAATCAAATGTGGTTTATTTCATTTTAAGTCGCTTTTTTTTTTTTTCCAATTCAGGAAAATGAATGTTGGAGCCAGATAAGAAACTATAGTCTGCTTTCAAGAAGGTTACAAGAAAACTGCATCTTGCATTACTAATCCTTTATCTTCGTGTTAACAAAAAGATTACTGACACATTTTTGAATAAAAGAAAATAAAATAGCAAATGTATCTTAGGAAATGTGTAACTTTCATGCAACACACAAATCAGTTGTTAAATATTTTTAAATGAAAGAAAATGCATAATAAATTTTTTCCTTTAGAAGTTAAGAAACCAACTTTTGAAGATAGGAGAAAAAAAGAAAAGAAAACTAGGATTGGGAAGCGTCTTTCACAGAACGTAGGATATGAGTTAAATGGTTATACCTATAACTTCTTAACAGATAACACGTTTCCTAAAAATGATTGCATTGGCCCAAGTAAGTGTTGTTTTGTGAGGGGAAACATTTCAAAGTCTGTCTCTGTGTTTCTTTCCTGCCAGGTTAGACTTCATTTCTCAGAGTCCCTGAGGAAGATTCTGGGAGACTGAAGCCAGCCAGACATATTTACCCAAGAACCTCAGGAACAAGGCCCAGGACAGAGAGCCAACCCAAACCAACCAGCAGTGCTGACCAAGCCCACCCCACAGCATGGGGTCTCCTCCTCATTTATCAAATGAGATAACAACATCCCTACCTCCGAGAATTAAATGGTATGTGGTGGACTGAATAGATAAATACTGAGGAAACATAACTGCACACAAGAAAAGACAGTTGTTATTTTTGAGCAAGGAAAAGAGAGCCTGAGAGCATCAGGTCACAGGATGGAGGGAGGATGGTGGAAATGGGATTAATCTCCCAAGATGACACTGCCAGCGACAGAATTCAGAAGACCTGGAGGGACATCTGCCTGAGTGTTCTGTTTATCCTTGGAAGTGGTCAAAGATGCTGAATTCTCCTTTAAATGTTAGTTTTCCAGCAATGTCATGATAATAGCCTGGTAGTAAGAAGAAACACTCATTGATATCAGAGTGGTTCTAAGTACTTTATACATCATCTCATTGGATCCTAACCAGCTCTGTGAGTGAGCTGTTACTACTGTCCTCAGCCTGAACGTAGAGAGAATTTCAAGATTCTGATTCTTGTTAGAGATGGGAGAACCTACTTAGGTCTCAGCCCCATGCAATCTGCTTCCACCCATCCTTTTCTGGAGAACTCTGTGTGGAAATATCAGCTGCTTGTGCCTTCTGACGAGTGGAGGCGGGTTGTTGGGGGGTGGGGAAGTGTGGTGTGGTGTAAGTGACTACTCAAGGTTCTCCAGAGAAACAGAACCAGCAGGATAACTCAAGCAGACAGGAAGAAAGCAAAAGGGGGGCTAATTCTTCCTTCCAATGCCCGTTTGTTCTATTTAGGTCCTTAATGGATTAGATAATGCTCACCCACGTTGGGGAGGGCAGTCAACTTTACTGAATCCATGGATTCAAATGCTAACCCAAAAACACACTTATACACACCCAGAAATTATGTTTAATCTGTGCACCTTTTGCCCCAGTCAAACTGACCCACAAAACTGACCATCCCAGGAGGTGACTGGCAGGGCACGACTGGGCATATCTGGCTCTCTAGTCACGCTATCAACATAAAGCACAAAATCTGATCCAGAACATTAATATGACCGGAGACTCACCGAGGTCATGTTATAGAATGGGACATGTACATTACTGGGCCCCTCGCTAGGTTACCAAGGCACAGGACCATGTTCTTAAAGTCCTAGCACCTGCCACAAGCTCCCCGGAAACAGCCAGGCTTGTCCCCTTCACTACCTGTGTGAAGGCTGAAGCTTCACCCAAAATGCTTTTTCAACTCTGGGGAAAACGCTAAGGAAATGAGCAGCTAATCATCCTAAGAGTTCAGGTGATGTTATCGTGTTCAATTATTTCCTTCCAGAGACACTCCCCAGAAATCCACTGTGTGCTCACCGTTTGAACTTACACATTGGAGAAAGGTTAAGAGGCCCTTTAATTCTAATTAAGTGATTGGTAAACTCCAAGTCAAAACAACAGTGGAAGGAAATCCATTACGTGTGAGGAAGACACTTAATGAAAAGAGTCCTCTAGAGGAAGAAATAATAATAAAACGGGGCGAACTTGGGAAACTGAGAGGGTCTGTATGATGAATCACCATGTGTATTGGTCTGGCCAGGCTCTTCCTCTGGAGAAACCCCTTCCCTCGTCTAAGTGGACCTGGGGGGCTGTCAGTCATAAGACACTCCTTCCTCACCCCCCAGTCACACAGGCATGGGCTTGAAATCCAGTCTGATTACTTAAATATATATATGTTTGTGTATCTCCATGGACACTTGGGATGTTTCCACGTCTTGGCTATTGCAAATAATGCTGCAGTGAACATGGGGGTGCAGACGTCTTTTCAAGATAGTGATTCTGTTTCCCTTCTAAATACTTAGAAATGGGATTGCAGGATCATATGGTAGTTCTACTTCTGGTTTTTTGAGAAACCTCCATACTGTTTTCCCTAATGACTGGACCGTTGTGCATTCCCACCAACAAAACACAATGGTTTCCTTTTCTCCACATCCTCACCGAGACTCGTTATTTCTTGTCTTTGTGCCATTCCTCACAAGTGTAAGGCAAGAACTCACTCATTACAGTTTAGATTTGCATTTCCCTGATGATAGTGATGTTGAGCACCTTTTCATGTACCTGTTGGCCATTTGGATGTCATCTGTAGAGAATGTCTGTTCAGTTCCTCTGACTGTTTTTTTAATCAGATTCCACCTAAATGTCTTATTGCCATACATTTACCCCTCACTAACGGGTGCGAGGTTTAAGGCTGCCTAAATTTAGAGAAAAGTAAAAAAAAAAAAAAAAATTTTGGACATAGGATCCCCAAATGTCCTTCTAGAGGGAAACTGGAAGAGCCAGATATTCTAGAATGTCTCCTCTATAACCTGTGCAAGACCTTTCCTCAGCTTCCAATCTTGCTTTCCCAAATGAACGAATTACAGAAGAAAAGGAGCCAGCACTAACTTGCACTGCACTATGCCAGCCACTGTGGGGGGGTTGACACATGCCATCTAATCTTCAGAGCAAGCCTGCAAGATAAGAAATATCCCCATTTTACAAATGAGGAAACCAAGACTCAGAAAGGTGTAGAAACCTGCCCAAGGCTACACAGCTAGTGCACAGCAGAGCCACAAATTAACACCTGTATCTGTATGAATCCAAGCCTCATGTCCTTTCCAGTTCAGGAAGCCGGAACACCATCCACCACTCCCATTTCTTGGAGCAGACAACACGCACGGCGATGGGTGGGGAGAGAGTATTCAGTGTAACCATCGTTTATCAGGTTTGCCGATTGCTGTGATGAGAGACCCGGGCATCAGGATCCCTGCGCTCGTGGAGCTTGCGGTGCCCCAGGGGAAACAGACCATTACACAAACCGCTGCACTTCAGGTTTGAATGAGGTTACAGTGTAAAGTCACGTGGGGTCCTGAAGCGGGAACCGCAGATCCTCATGGGCTATGGCAGAGGAACGCCGTATGGAGGAGGGACTTATCCTGAGCTTAAGAAGGTGGGATTTCAATCAGCGGAAAGGGTGAAATAAGGAGGGCTTCTCCCTTGACTGAAACTGCATGTGCAGTTAGTTGGCTGTGTGCCCTTCCACTGTCCAGGTGTACAGAGAACTGTACAGGGTGAGACACTGCATTGATCAGAATGGCCTCGTTTATGCTATGGTAACAAATGACCCCAAAACCTCAGTAGATTTTTAAAATAATACTTATCTTGCTTAACTTCTTGTTCACCATGCTTTGTGGAGGAGCCCACTACCTGTCTCTTTGACTCTAGGTTGCAGGCTAATGAAACAGCCTCTACCAGGAACACCGCCACCATGAGAGAGGGCAAAACGTCACCAGAGGGGCTTACACCATCAACTCACTGCTCCAGTTGGAAGTGACTCCTGTCACTTCCACACACATTTCTTTGTCTGATACTAACCCAGAGCCCGATCCAATCAGAGAGGGACCCAAGGAATACAATTCTAACAGGGGCCCAGAAAGTAGAGAGCCAGTGATATCTGCAAACAGTGGAAGTGACTACCACAACTGGTATAGACGCTTGTCCATGATGGGGTTCACGTGAGGCAAGGACATGAGAAGATTGTCATATGGAGAGAAAATAAAATCCAGAAATCAGACCAGCAAACAGGCATTGATTAAGCACCTACTAGGCGTTAAGCTTTGTGCAAAGCCTTGGGGACTCAAAAATGAGTAATATAGTGTCTGTCTCCAAGGAGCTAACAGTCTGATAGTAGTAAATGATGCGTATTATAGACTGAACTGTGTTCTCCCGAAATTCATATGTTGAAGCCTCAGCCCCTGGGGTGACTGTATTTTGAGACAGGGCCTTTAAGGGAGTAGCTAAGGTTAAATTTAGGTCACAAGAGTGGGGCCCCAACCCCAACTCTCGGTGTCCTTAAAAGAAGAAGAGACACCAGAGCTCCCTTGTTCTCAGTGCACACACACAGAGAAAATGCCTTGTGAGGACACAGCAAGACGTCGGCCATCTGTGGACCAAGGGGAGATGTCTTAGCAGAAACTAACGCTGGAAACTTGATCTTGGACACCCAGCCTTCAGAACAGTGAGAAAATAAATTTCTTGTTTAAGCCACCTTGGTGGTGGTATTCTGTTATGGCAGCCGAGCAGACAATACAGCGCGTAGGCAGATAATTATAATGTGATGCAGTAAGTACAGTGATAGATACATACAGGTGGGCACACAGGAGAAGGGGCCCCTCCAGTGGTTAGAACACAATGGTGTTTCACCACAGCCACAGGTCACCCTAATTCTGTGTCCTGGTGCAGAACCCGGGGGCAGGGCCCTGCCTCTACTTGGAGGAAAAGATTCAGGAGAATTGGGTGGCTTCAAAAAATCAGTCATGGTCTAGTGTCTCCCCTTATGTGGCCCAAGGCAGGTCCCCTGCAGGAAGATTCTTAGAAAGATGCTCAAAGTCCACCTCCTTAAGGATGAATGTGAAAGAGAGTGTGCTAAGGCTAGTACTATTACTTCCTGCCCCTTTATCCTCTTTGGTCATCAGCTACTTTGCTCCAAAGCCATAGGAAGCAATAATTTTCTGAGATACCCAAGAATTTCACTTTATATTGGGTAAAAGCAATACACTGAATAATCACAATTCGTGGAATGTGATCACAAAGCATTTCTATGCTGTCTTTCTATATTCCTTTAACGTTTATTCATCAGAGTAAGTACTTCTGCTCTTGTATGAAACTTAGACTGTTTCCATGACTTTTCTAATGACTTACAGGGAAAAAAATCCTACAGACAGTTTCAAAATGCAGTTAGAATGTCCTGTCCCACATAATAGTCAACTCTTCTAACTTCATTCAAAGTTCAGTTGATCTTTCCCTCCCCAGCGATGACCTGCTACCTGGGAAGAGGAGGTAGTTGACTTCCGGCTTTCTTACCCACTTTCTCTCTCATCCCCAGCCACTGTTTCTGACACTCCAAGACTGGGAGCTCAGGGGGAGAAGGGAGGGGAGCAGGAAAGCTGTTACTTGACTGGCACTATCCTAAGCTCCACAGTTATGACTTGATGACACCCGATTCTCTGGTCCTACCCTGAGTCACCTGTGAAGCATTTTCACAAGTTATTCAGATTCCCATTGATTTCTCGCCTGCCATTTGCTTGACTCAGGCAACTGCATTTCTAGTACAGTTGATTACTTCCTGTGTCCACAGTCCCCTAGGAAGTTCCCCCACCCGCTTTCTGTCAGTTGGGTCCCATTGACCCTCCACAATCCCCTATTGGATAGCACTCAGCTCTTTCACACACAAGCAGTCATCTGGCCCTTAGGGACACTCTTGCCCCTTTGCCCTAACACAGGATGATCCCAACATAGACACCACCTTGAAATCGTCCACCAGCAGTCAGCCAGCCCATCTCTCATTCTTTGAAGATTTACACAGTGGGAGTCAGGCAGCAAGCCACTATGTCCTCCATTCTCTGGGTGGTCCCACTGAAGTGCCCCTCACTAGGCTTGAGGCAAAGTCACCCCTCCCATGCTGAGGACAGGGGTTACTCACAAAGAAGCTCTCTCCAAAGAACTTCTCATTACAAATTCTCTCTAATCCCCAAAAACCCAACTGTTTCCACTCTTGATGTGCATGTATGTTTAAGAGAAAGAAAACTCATTTTTTAATATTTTCTTTGCAAATTGGCATCATGATCTGGCTTCTGGCTATGATATGTCACCCATAGTCTTTGAGTTTCAGCTAAAACTTCCATTTTAATATCCAGTTACTCAGACTGTGGTGGGCAGAATTGCCTGCAGTCCTGCAGAGTCCTACCCAGATGGCAGGGGATTTTAAATAAGATTCCCTGTGGGACCGGAATCCATACTCACTACTGATTTAACAGCCCAGAAAGACCCTCTTCCTCGGTGGGGTTTCACTCAAAGCATTAATCCTGTCTGGTCTCTTCATTCTCTTTGGTCTCATTATTCCTGATTTCAAAGTATTTGGATCCAAGAGCCAAAGCCTGATGCCTGTGCCATTCACACCAACCATCCAGCTCAGAGTATGTGTTCTGATTGCAATGCAATAAGATTGGAACACATCAGAAAAGGATGACCACACCCAAAAAGACCCATGGCCTTGTTAATTTATAAAGGACATTTCTAAATAACTCATGAGACAAAGAAGCTGTGACAAAGTATGGAACATTCAGAATTGAATGATGGAAAAACTACACATCAAAATTTGTGACATAGCCCCAAGGAGGGTACTTAGAGGAAATTGTGTAGTCTTGAATGAATATTTTTAAAAAGAAAAACACTGAAGGGTAACAAAGTGAGCATCACAAGACGTTAGGAGAAGAAACAAGAAAAATCAAACAGTAGAAGGTTAGAAATAATAAATAATAAGATTAATAGTAAGAAAGAAAAGAAACAGTAGAAACAGCAATAAAATAGACAAATCTCTGGCAAAACTGATCAAGGAAGAACATAGGAAGAGACAGCCTCCTCTAAAAAAATAAATAAGACTAAGAATTTTTTAAAAGACTTAACCACAGATCCAACAGATATTTTAAAATCAAAAAGAAATGTTACAGAAACCTTTATAGCAGTCAATTTAAATACTGAGATAAAATGAAAAAGATAAATTGCCAAAACGGCCTAGAGAATAAATAGGATACTGGGTTAGAACCATAATCAGTAAAAGCATCAAGTCTTGGCAGTTCTACAGTTGTTTTATCAAAACTTCAAGATGTAGATACCTTCTACTTTATCAACATGTCCCAAAAAGTAGAAAACGAAAAAAGATACCCCAACTCATTTTATGGAATTTGTATAACCCAGATACCAAAACAGGACAAAGAGATTATGAGGAGGAAAAATTGTAGGTCCATCTCATTTATGAGCAAAGATGAAAAATATTTTTTTAAATATTAGCAAAGTAAATAAAGGAAAGTATGAAAAATTGGTCATGACTAAGTAGAGTTTATTCCAGTTCAAAAGGATGTTCTAACAGTTTAAGATCTATTAACTGCTTCACAAAATAAGTTATGTAACTGGCCAGTAGGCATAGAAAGAGGTGCTTATTGTCGTAAGTCATGAGAGAAATGCAAATTAAAACCACAAAGAGATAGCACTTCATACTCACCAGAAAGGCTAAAATTAAAGATTAGCAATACCAAATGTTGACAGAAATGTAGAGCCACTGAAATTCTCATACAATGCTGATGAAAGTGGAAAATGGTAACACCACTTTGGAAGGCTGTTTGACAATTTCTTATAAAATTAAAAATACACCTATGTTTTATTGGCCAGAATTGCATCTCATGCCACAATTATATAATGAATGTAATGAATTACTATTATAAAATAATTAATCTTATTATTAATTTTCTAACTCATACCATATATAAGAGAATATATTTGAAGTATATATAACCAACAAATAGTTATCGGAATATGTAAAGGAAAATACACGAATAATCTAATACAGTCAGTGCTCAAATGGCCAATAAACGTGTGAAATGAAGCCCATCTTCACGATGAAGAAAGAGATTAAAACAACAAACTTCACCAAAATATCAAACTGTCAGTCAGACCAGTGGAGATGAGGCCCTTCTAGGGAGAAGGATTACCATGCGCACACGCGTCTAACACGGCAAGGACACTTACACCTCCATGTGTGTTTACGTCGAAAAAGAGAAGCAAAAATTTTATATGCAAGTAAACATCAAACCTGGACACTGAGACGTTTTTCTCTGCATCCCTAGCACAAACCCACATGGAGTCCAGTGGCTCAGAAAATAAAGGCTCTCCAACCCCCAGCCTTCCCAGGATTCTATGTAGCTCTTCCTCCTGGGGTGTGGCTACATTAACAAGTGAGTTCTAAGCCACTCATCCATTCACCACGTGGGTGCAAGGACTCCCTTAGATGTGCCTGAATCAGACAAAACAGCAGTTGGGATTACTTCCTGCCTTCCTCTGGCAAAGCCCCTCCCCCTCCTAGACTAGTTCCAGGAGCATCTGAGCTTTGGAGGAGCTTTGTGCCATGGTCCGTGTGCTGACCTTTCCCGGCATAATAGCATGCTGTAGCTGAGGCTGTATTACCTCGGAAATCCAAAGCACAGACAAAAATAACTTGTAAAGAAAGTAGAAAGCACCAGGGGCAAGGTAAAATCGTTATATCAGCGTGTTCCCAAACAGTAAAAATAATTCTTCCATTGTCTCCTTTTCATCATCACATTATATTATTGTCTCTATGTTGATAATGGCAAGTTTTCTAAATTTTATCGAAATTTTACAGGTTAAAAAAGAAGCGCAGGTAATCATGGAAAATGTTTGACTCAAGAAATGTAGGTGGGGAGGGCAAGATGGAATTTTGGGCATCACTTATCACAGAGAGCAAGATAAGAACAAAAACATTGGAGGCTAAGTAAAATCCTGAGGTGGAAGGAAGGACAGCGGGGTGGGTTCTTCCTGGCTGGGGGTGGTGGGAAGGAACAGAGGTGAGGACCGGCTCCTTGCCTGCAACACCTAGTCCTAGGGGAGGTGGTTGTAAGAACCAGCCCACAAATGAGGATGAAAACAGGAACTCACCCACTGAACTAATTATATATCTTGTTTAAACGTTAGGGGCATAGGGTCAGGGACAAAACTAAGATGCACCCATCAGTGGACTCTCTCTCGCTCGCTCTTATTTCAGAAGTAAATAGCAACAGCGGGAAAAATACAAAAGGGATAGGTTTTGAAGGCCAAGTTGAAGAGCAGGAAGAAAATGAGGTAAGGTAGCTATTGTAAGCCAGCGCATTAAGATAATGTGTGTACGGGAGTAGAAAAGCTGCTGGTGGATTTTCACTCCTTGTCTCTCCAAGCAAAAGGCCTGGGGGGCAGTGTGGGTAGTGAGCACATTCTAGGATCTCCATACCCCAAGGAAAACTGAGAGTGACCATTCGGGTCTCACCAGTCTTCAAAGAAAATCAAAATTAGTCCACAAGAAGCGAGACAGTGTTTGCCAGTCCCTTTCCATCACCATCCCCCTAAGGAGTCATTTGAGGTGTTTTTCCCTAATTGCCCCCACTTCAGTGTCAATACCACAGATATGCTGTATATCTGTTTATGCACGGCATGCATCTCCGTGCTGTATACGTAAAAAGACTGAGACTTTTTTGGCTTCCGAGAACCAGTTTTCACCCCCTTGGGAGTGATGTGCTCTTCAAGGATTCATGGTATAGACCTGTATACTCTTTTCCTCCAGCTTGCCTCGGATGGCTTCTTATAACCGCAGTCAATTGATTAAATTAAGTTATATTTTTATAGAAAAGTATGACAAGCAAATTACCAGGAATAGATGTATTATCTTGAGCTAATGACTGCAGTCGGTAATGGTGCTCACGTACATCTGGTGGCAAGTAACAGAATTGCAGGAGTACAGGTGAAACAGAGAATCAGCTCTGAAGAGGCTCTCTGCTACTATATACAAAATATAAACAATAAGGTCCTACTGTGTAGCACAGGGAACTGCATCCAATACCTTGCAATAACCTATAATGAAAAAGAATATATATATATGTATAACTGAATCACTATGCTGCACTTCAGAAACTAACACAACATTGTAAATCAACTGTACTTCAATAAAAAAAAATAAAACAAAGAGGTTTTGTGTTTATCATAAAAATCTCACACGTGCACATCTCTCCCCACCCTGAAAATCACTCCTAGAATCTGTATTCCATATGGTCTTACTGGCCAAGAAGATTTTGTCATACTTTCTGAGCCATGTTAGTAGTGCGGAATAAAAATAAGATTTACTTTAATAAAATTTTCCAAATCCAAACCATAACAGAAAATTTAATGTGATTTTTTTCAGGCCACATTGTCTCTAAATCCTGATACAGCATCCTATTGGTGGGGACAAGGTGTCCATCTGAAAATCACTCTTCCGGAAAAATTGACTTCATGATCATTGAAGCAAATATCTCAGAGTCAGCTTGAAAACAAAAGGCTAAAGTCATCCACACAGCCAATTGGTTCCTAAAGCATCCATCCACTTCTTGATTCAAGGAAATCTTTGCAAATTGGTTTACATTATAATAATAGTTGTAATAATAGCTCCCATCATTCCTACGTAAGCTAGAGGTGAGCGCTGCTGTGGTCCCCATTCTACAGCTGTGGAAGGTGAGGCTCACCTTGCCCAAGCCCACAGGGCTGTAATGAAAGAGGTAGAGTCGGAATTCAAATCTAGCTCTGCCTGAGCCCAAAGCCCACGTTTTAACCACATCACAGCCCCTCCCTCTGTGTAGACAAAGCCTAGGTAGATAGGAGTGTTCAACGTCAAGTAGAAATAGTTCTGCTAAAATACAAGCTGTGTCACACAACTTTGTGGGCTTTTGAAAAATTTGGACAACAGCTCCATCCTTCTAAAACCAAGCAGGTTGGAAAAGCCACTGTGAAGATTTGTTTTCGAATCTGAGACCCACTCCAAGAGGGTGTGCTCAGAGTTCAGCAGACAATGAAAAATCATCCCCGGCTCTACCCTCTAACAATCAGTGCGCGGAACTCCCGCTCTCTGTCAACCTCCCGGCTAAAGCCGGCTTGGGGGGCTCTCTGCTTTGCATGCGACTGCACAGAGGCAATTTATTTTCTCATTGGAAATGGTGATGCCGAGAGAGCAGAGCCGTGTCACACATGGGGGAGCCACCACTATAGGGAACAGAAGCTCCTTCCAGCTTGGCTTAGCTGCCATCTTTTAGGCTGCCGTGATAGCAGCCAGAACGGTGCATACCCAATCCCTGTCTCAAGCAGGATTGAGAGTGTCTCAAATCCCTGCTTCTTAGAGAGAATAATGGCCAGGGTTCGTGGGGGAGAAAAGGAGGGGAACCTCTCTCTTGAAACTCTGACTATTGGGCTCCTTAAAGATGGATTAGCATTTCAGAGATTTATTCAGTTTCTTGGGTAGAGAAGCTGACTCACAGATACTATAAGTTTGGGCGTGATAGCTTAGAGCTAAATCTGTGTTCTTAAGCAGAATCTCAAACCAATAATTTTGAGGAGGCATAATGGAGTGCTGTGATCACCCCAAAACTCCATAAATAATGAACTCACATCCCTCCCCTCCTTACCCAACAGTCAAGCATCAAACACCCTTAGCCTTCCAGAGCATCTGAAAACACACAAGTATCCCTGGCTGTTACCCTGCACGGGCAAAAATTAAAAAGCCAGGGGTTGCCTAAGAGGGAAGATTACAGGAAGAATGACTTGATTGGTGGGTTTGCAATGAAAGGAACTCCTTCACAGGTAAGCCCTAGCTGTAAAAATCAAGTGCCATTAAGAGCAAAAAGAAGGAATAGGGGGAAAATTGAGAAGAATCCACAAAATCCAAATTCTAGAGAATCATACTAACAGTAGCACTGCCCAGTAGAAATCTGTGAGTCACAAATGCAAGCCACATGTGTCATTTTATTTTTAGGGGTTTTTTTTTTTTTGGTTTTTTTTAGTGGAGGTACTGAGGATTGAACCCAGGACCTCATGCATGCTCATCACGCACGCTACCACTGAGCTATACCCTCCCCCTGTAATTTTAAATTTCCTAGTAGTCATGCAAAAATACAAAAGAACAGGTAAAATTAATTCCTATGATTTATTTTACTTAACCTAGTGGATCCAAGATATCCTTTTTAATTATGGAGAGTTTTACCTTCCATTGTTTATACTAAGTATTCGAAATCTGATTTGTACTTTATATACACAGCACTGCCCAGTTTGGACTTGCCACACTTCGAGTACTCAGTGGCCAAATGCGTCTAGTGGCTAATGTATCAGTAGAAAATTCTTAGCCATATGTGCTCAAAAGAATCACAAAGAGTGATACAAGGACACTAACTAGAAGTGGGGAAAATCATAAACAACTTAAATGTCCATCCCAAGGTGACTCGTTCATTTAATTTTATTATATTGAACAATGAAATACAAGTTAGCAATTAAAATAAACAAACTGAGTCTAAACATACCACCATGACATCACTCCAAAGCATAATGCTGAGTGACAGAAGCAATCTACACTGTGCCATTTAGGTAAAGTTTTAGAAATACCCTCCAACGACCATATATTGCTTTCTGTAACAAACATGTGTAATGCAGTAAAAATTTAATACCAGACAGAAGACATATGCACTAACTTTGAAAACAAGTAGTTAATTCTGGGAAAGGGGAGAGGAAGGAGAGAAGAGGGTTTTGAGAAAGCTACAAGGAGTCCTCCACGGAATACGGAGTGTTTTATGTATTCAAAAAATAATCTGGCACAAACAACAAAATGCTAATATTGTTAAATCTCAGTGGTGGGTACCAAAATGCTCATTAAGTTACTCTCAGTTCTTCTCTGGATGTTTGATATATTTCATGAAAGGAGAGAGGGAGGGGAGCAGAAAGAAGAAGACACAACATCAAGACAGAAATTTTAAAAAGATGAAATAGTTGGAACAATCCAGCCCAGGACTGGGGGTCATGTTCCACCTGCTTCCTGCGGACAGTGGGACCCATTTGACATTCGCTAGTGAGGCAAGTATTTGTTGCATCCCTTCTCAGGGCGCTCAGAGATGCTCACAGCTGTGAACCTAGTTGGAAAAAAAAAATTATTCTTTTGTTTTCCAGACCCGTCTATGAAGGCAGAAGAAGGGTATTTGGTTTTTTTTTAAAGAATCTGTTTTAAAAGGATTACACAGAACTTTGAACACGTGAAAGGGTTAACCTTCAGCCCCCTGGAACCAGGCTGAGCCGCTCGCTGCTTGGCAGTAAAGGATAACTGAGGAGTTGTCTTCACACAGCCCACACAGCCACGCCCTGGCTTTACCGTGCCATGCCGCACCTCCTCATTCGTAACTTTGAACTTGGCACGTCTACTCCTGGTCCGCGATCTCCCTCCTTGCCGTACAGGCTTTAAACACACACACACACACACACACACACACACACACACACACACACACACACACACACTACACTTGATTCTGCCTCCTCTCCTCCCTCCTACACGTATTTGACTCTCAGCACAGCGAGGATTCTGTACATTTGGTGTCCTCTGCAAACCTGAAGAGTTTTTTGTCCTTCATCTCTTTCTGGTCACTTATTATAGATGCATCAAAACACTGATCCCACGAGGTCCCCACTTTTAGCACTTCTCCACCCACAAGGCGCCCATTTACCCTAATCTTGGTGATTGTCTCTGCGCCCGGTTCCTTTCTTGGATAAAAACTGCTTCCTTAGTTCCATGGAAACAGCTTTCAATGTTAAACACTATCAGAAATCTATTGCTTAGCGGGTTTTTTTTTAAGCTTAAGCGAATACCTGTATCACAACCACACAACTTTTGTTTTTTGACACTGTCACCAAAAAGGGGAAAAAAAGAGAAATATATATATATATTTATATGATTATAAGTTCTCATTCTAGAAACCAGTCAGTCTCTCAGTCCAACAAATTATTTTACACTCTCTGGTGAATCTATTTCAAGTTGTCTAGGTGTCCAAGGAAGACCAACCAGCCTAAGGTTTTCAGGGCCTTTTGGACTTTTTGATGGATGATTATTTATAAGCCGAATTCTTCTGCTTTCATTGGGAAATTCGGCACCATAAAGAGCTTCATTTCCTTAAAGGAATAATACTTACTTTATGCTTCTGATTTTTTTTAATTCAAGGTAAATTCCTGTGTTATTAAATAAAAATTCCAAATAGTCTGTCATGGATCACAGAATCCCTTGAAATCCATTGATTTTAATGAAGGTTAGCATCTTAGCTGTTCTTAAGTATAAACTATTGGGAAGGGAGAGGTAAAAAGTTTAATTTTTTCACCACCCCCCCAAAACAAACCTTTTTAAATAATCCCAAAGAATCTTAAAACCACACGACTCTCTGAAATCCCTTCCAACTCCTGGGCATTGTTTATGCACGTGGATATGTTAGCATCACAGAAATGAAAGCCGAGAAGCTCTGGATGGGCTTCATTCATTTGAAAAACAAAAGGCCAGTATTGTTGTTTAAGTGGCTCTTGGGACAATTTAAGTATATTGACATGGAATTTCATCTTTTCCCTACAAGCAACCCAGGATGAGACCGCAGGAAAAAACGTTCTGTCTATTTCAGCCCTTCCTGACCTGTTCTTTGAGGAGTGGAAACTGAAGGGATTATCTTTACTTAGAGCCTGAAGAAAGACAGACATTGTCTTCAAAGAGAAGGGCTTCTTCACCCACAATGCTTTAGGGGTCTGGAGGCAAAACACAAGCTGTACTTCAGAGTAAAATGTGTTAAGTCCCTTTCTAAAATCGTTTAAAACAGTCTCTAGCGGAACATTGGGTAGATTTTGTTTTGTTCTATAATTATCGTCCTTTGCTACAAGATGATAAATGAATCTGTAACCCTCTCTCGGTGAGTTCATCCTTTCTTCTTTTCCTCCTTGTCCTCTTCAGATCTCTTGCCTTCCCCTTTATGTCCTATTTTCAGAATTCTGTTGAATTCATGCCTCCAGAAGACTGCGGCATACTTTTGTCTTTGGCGCCCTCTTCTGGTCACTTCATTTTTATAACAGCGTCTTGGATCATTTTAGTGCTGAGGGAAGGAACTTGAAGAGGTAAAAGTGTCACTATATGCAGATGACATGATACTATATATAGAAAACCCTAAAAGATCCACACAAAAACTTCTAGAGCTAATCGAAGGATTCAGCAAGGTAGCAGGTTACAAGATTAACATACAAAAATTAGTTGCATTTCTTTACACTAACGATGAATCAACAGGAAAAGAAAGTAAAGAAACAATCCCCTTTAAAATAGCACCCAAAGCAATAAAATACCTAGGAATAAATCTAACCAAGGAGGTAAAAGACTGATACACGGAGAACTATAAACAATTGATGAAGGAAATTAAAGAAGACTTTAAAAAATGGTAAGATATCCCATGCTCCTGGATTGGAAGAATCAATATCGTTAAAATGGTCATACTGCCCAAGGCAATCTACAGATTTAATGCAATCCCTGTCAAATTACCCAGGACATATTTCACAGAACTAGAATAAATCATAATAAAATTTATATGGGACCACAAAAGACCTAGAATTGCCAAAGCATTACTGAAGAAAAAGTAACAGGCTAGAGGAATAGCTCTCCCAGACTTCAGACAATACTATAGAGCTACAATAATCAAGACAGCATGGTATTGGTACAAAACCAGACATATGGACCAATGGAACAGAATAGAGAGCCCAGAAATTAACCCACAAATTTTTGGTTAACTAATCTTCAACAAAGGAGGCAAGATTATACAATGGAATAAAGACAGTCTCTTCAGCAAATGGTGTTGGGAAAACTGGACAGCAGCATGTAAATCAGTGTAGCCAGAATACTCACTTACACCATACACAAAAACAAACTCAAAATGGATCAAAGACTTAAACTTAAGACAAGATACAATAAACCTCCTAGAAGAAAATATAGGCAAAACATTATCTGACATACATCTCAAAAATGTTCTCCTAGGGCAGTCTACCCAAGCAATAGAATAAAAGAAGAATAAACAAATGGAACCTAATTAAACTTACAAGCTTTTGCACAGGAAAGGAAACCATAAGTAAAACAAAACGACAGCCTACGGAATGAGAGAAAATTATTGCAAAAGATGAAACCGACAAAGGCTTGATCTCCAGAATATATAAGCAGCTCATATGACTTAAGAAAACAAACAACTCAATCCAAAAATGGGCAGAAGACCTAAACAAGCAATTCTCCAAGGAAGAAATACAAATAATCAATAGACACATGAAAAAATACTCAATATCACTAATTATGAGAGAAATGCAAATCAAAACTACAATGAGGTATCACCTCACACCAGTCAGAATGGCCATCATTCAAAAATCCACAAATAACAAATGCTGGAGAGGCTGTAGAGAAAAAGGAACCCTCCTACACTGCTGGTGGGAATGCAGTTTGGTGAAGCCTTTGTGGAAAACAGTATGGAGATTCCTTAAAAGACTAGGAATAGACTTACCGTATGACCCAGTCATCCTGCTCCTGTGCGTATATCCAAAAGGAACCCTACTTCAGAAAGACACCTGCACCCCAATGTTCATAGCAGCACTATTTACAATAGCCAAGACATGGAAACAGCCTAAATATCCATTGACAGATGACTGGATAAAGAAGATGTGGTATATTTATACAATGGAATACTATTCGGCCATAAAAAAGACAACATAACACCATTTGCAGCAACATGGATGTCCCTGGAGAATGTCATTCTAAGTGAAGTAAGCCAGAAAGAGAAAGAAAAATACCGTATGAGATCGCTCATATGTGGAATCTAAAAAAAAAACAAACAAACAAAAAAAACATAAATACAAAACAGAAACAGACTCATAGACCTAGAATACAAACTTGTGGTTGCCAGGGGAAGAGGGTTGGGAAGGGACAGACTGGGAGTTCGAAATTTGTAGATACTGACAGGCATATGTAGAATAAACAAGATTGTACTGTATAGCACAGGGAAATATATACAAGATCTTGTGGTAGCTCACAGCGAGTAAGAATGCGACAATGAATATATGTATGTTCATGTATAACTGAAAAATTGTGCTCTACACTGGAAATTGACATAACATTGTAAAATGACTATAACTCAATTTAAAAAAAAAAAAAACCATGAACAAATTCATGTGAATCTTTTTCTATGAAATGCCAATAAGCCATTCGTCCAACAAGTCAAAGACACCCACCCCCACCCAAACAGGGGGAAGAGATGCTCCTTCATCTTAGGTGCTGCTCCTTCGCACCCCTGCTGTGCACAGGGTGTGAAATTTCCACGTTGTCAGTTATCCAAGCCCCATAGACTAATCCTAACTTCACCTCTCCATATTTCTCATTCAGCCCCGCCTCAGAAATGTTCTTCCGCAAGAACCCAAAGCCTTTGCATCCACAGCGGTGATTCTCTTCATGGAGAAACGCACAAATCCTATGTAATCAGCAAGTGTGCTGGTCGCACGGCGTCCCGCTGCATACCTGGAGCGCACCTCTCTCGTCTCCAACACCCCTCAGCTGCTGCTTATCCACCCAGCAGACCCCGCACACCTTTCAAGTCGCAGCTGAAAATGCGATCTCCTCTCACCTCCCATGATGGGCATGGCTGCCCCGTATCTCACCGTCCCTCCATAATTCATACACATCTCCAGAATGGTAATTCACCAGTGGCACGTTTTCTAAAGTGAGTTCTAGAGAATTCACTTCCCATTCCATGAGCTGCTTCATGGAAAATAGGATTCTGTGAACAAACACATCTGAGCAATGGAACGTACGATATCCCCTTCTCTCGAATGATATGCACAGAACAGTAATTTGGGAAACACCGCTTTTCTGTCTCGCTGGCGGAACTGCATCACCTCTGAGGAGCCATACTGACCCTTCTCTGCATCCTGAGGGCAGAACTGATGGGAGTCCTTTCTTACCTGCTGTCACCTTTCCTCTGTGGGAGGCCAGCCCTCTGGGGACACCCCCACCCTCACAGAGAGCTCAGCAAACCCAGCTGGTCAGACTCCGAAGCAGCATCAAGGCCCTCTCAATGTCTCCAGGTACCAGGAGCTGACTGTCTTGCCCACTACCTGGCTTCCTGGTGCTCTGTCCCCAGCCCCTTGCCTACAGACGTCAGAAACTTGCTCCACTCTGGGTCTTTGCCTCAGGGGTTCCTGGCTCTTCTGTTTGCCTGGGTGGAGACTTCCAGGGCCCTTGGCTTGCAGGAAACTTGTGACTCCACGGACTCCCCCTGCCTGGTCACCATCCTGCCATCCCCGTCCTAACCTCATCTACATGCCGCAGTCTCTCAGCCCCAACTCTATTTTGGGAGAACAAAATGGCATATTAGTCAATTCGTCTCCCAGTATCTCCAGAATCCCCACTTCTTTCTGACCCCACCAATGCGAATTCAGCCCATCTCTCGTCTGGATGACGACAGCTGGTCTCCTGCTTCTGTTCTCCCCCTACCCTTTCAAAGTAGTCTTTTTAAAAGGCAAATCTGATCACATCTTTCCCCTTGACAAAAGCTTGCAAGGACTTGTTGTTTGGATCAGAACCAAACCCCTCCACAGTTGATGCTCTGCTGAACCCTCCAATTTTGTCTCCCCAGCTCCCATCCAGCATGGTACAGCCACATGGAAATTCCTTAGGTTCTTTTTTTCTTTTTAACTGAAGTACAGTTACAACATATCAGTTTCTGGTGTACAGCATAATGTCTCAGTCATGCATATACATGCATATATTCATTTTCATATTCTTTTTCATTAAAGGTTTATATATTTTTTTTTATTGATGTATAGTCAGTTTACAATGTTGTATCAATTTCTCGTGTACAGCAAAAGACTTCAGTCATATAGGAACATACATATATTTGTTTCATTAAAGGTTACTACACTATATCCTTAGGTTCTTAAAACACCACTTTTCTCCATGCCCAGTGGACACTATTCTGTCTGAGCCCTCCTCCCTCTGTCCTTCACATGGCTCTCCCTACCCATTCTTCACTCTCATAGAAACCTCACCTCCCCCAGAGTCCTGGCATGACCCTCTGGATTAGGGTCTGACCCCCAAGAGGCTCCCGTTACTCCCAGCACAATGTTATGAAACTCATCTCATTTTAAGTGAGTAACTGCTTAGTGTAATTTAATTTGTTAATGTCCATCCCCTACTCAGAGCAGACATTAGAGCTGCAAAGGCCAAGTCTACCCGTCTATCTGGCTCACTCCTCCATTCCCAGCATCTAGCACCAGACCTGGCACATGGCAGTGTTCCATGAATGTTTGTTGAATGAATTTTGGATCATGCAATTTCCTTGTAATCACAGAATACGCGCTTTGCCCCCAACAGTAATGTTAGAGCCTGTTTCGGTATGAAGCCTCCTTAGATATACACCAAATCAGCCATTTCTCTATGCTTCCTTAAAATAACTGATTTCCCTGTCCAAGATTTGAATCTAGCCTAAAATGAACTGAACTGTACATCGCTGGAGGGGTCTTTGTCTTCCACATTATCAAGCACACCTCCAACCAGGGTCAAAATTGTGGTAAGAATCTTTTTCATATCTAACACTTCAGAGTTTCCTAAGTGCTGTAACATGTATCATTGCACAATGTCAAATCCCTGACTTGCATGATTTTATAGATGCAATTGCAAAGTACTGTTTCCAAGTGGGTTTTCCTTAGGATCTCAAAATTATTCCTCATTTGTAGCAATACAGATAATCGGATCATCAGAAAGATCCTGGAACTTTCGACACTGGGTGACAGAATACGGTAAACCAATAACTTCAGAGTTCTGAGGGAAAACTTATCCTCAATCTCAAATTACTGATTCTTCACCAAACTCTTGATCAATCGTGAGGGTACAATAAAGGCATTTTCAGATATTTCAAAATGTAAGATTTGACTTCCCAGAGGCGGGGGAGCAGCTGGGGAGGGTATAGCTCAGTGGTAGAGTGCATGCCTAGCATGCGAGAGGTCCTGGGTTCTATCCCTAGTACCTCCATTAAATAAACAAATAAACAAACAAACCTCCCTCAGGCCCCCTCCAAAGAAGATTTGACTTCACGTATGTCATTTTTAGAAAATCACTGGGAAGTTTGCTTTAGCAAGAGGAGGGAGTAAACCAGAAAGAGGATAACACAGAATTCAGGAAACAAGTGAAGGAGAGAAGGAGAGTGGTGAAAAGAAGTCCAAAGATTTCGGTGAAGGCCTAAAGGACAAGTTGTGCGGATGAGAGCAGGAGGACAGCGGGAAGGGCACTGAGTGTGGCCGCCCAGGCTGTGTGCTGCCCATGGACACACCACCCAGATCAGTGGGGCTGAAATCCAGCGCATGTGTGGCTCAGCAACTCAGGTATTCTGGCCAAGGGCTGAGTACCTCAAAGTTCCACATTAGCTTGAAGCATCCCTGAAGGAAGTCTGTGGAAGAGGAAGGTGTTTGGAATGTGTGGAGACTGGAAACAGAATGTTTGGAACTCTTGGAGTTTGGGGAAAGTATTGATGTTTGTTGGACCATTTGGAAAAAATTAGTCAAATGTATTAGTTTGCTAGAGCTGCCATAACAAATACCACCAACGAGGTGGCTTAAAAAACAGGAATTTATTTTCTCAAGATTTTGGAGGCTAGAGATCCAAGACTGAGGTGTCAGCAGGGTTGGTCTCTTCTGAGGTCTCTCTCCTTGGCTTGCAGGTGGCCACCTTCCCATTGTGTCCTCACATGATCTTCCTTCTGTCTCTGTCCTAATTTCCTAACTTCCTTTTATACGGGCACCAGTCATACTGGACTGGGGCCCACCATAATGGCCTTATTTTAACTTAATCACCTCTTTAAAGCCCTAGCTCCAAATATGGTCACATCCTGAGATACTGAGGGCTAAGACTTCAACATTTAAATCTGGGAGAACATCATTAACCCCAAATGGTCACAAAGTAAACTAAACAAATGAAAAGATAAATAAATAGAGCAGTTATTAACTCAACGAATAATAGAAGCGGTAGCAGAAAGACCACAGTCAACGCTCTGGTCAGCAGCAGACAATATTTACATTGTTATTATAATGTCGACACTAAGCTTTAATGAAGCCTTGTTCTATTGAGAGAGTGAGGAGGGGTGGTGATAATGTGGCAGAGGAGACAGAGAGTGAGGACAAAGAGGGTAAAATTCTCTGCCACCATAGAGGAAGGATAACATCATAGATAATATTTGAAACAAGTTACTCAAGAAAAAGTAGAACAAGATTATTTAGAGATACGGAGGTAAATACCTGGGGAAAAAAAACAGCTTGAAGTAGTTGAAAGTAGTTGTATGTGGTGACAAGGAAGCAGGTGTGGGGAGGGAACTACTAAATTTTAATATCAGCTTTTTGTAATTTAATGTTTTAACTGTGAAGATATTACTGTGGTTTCACTTTTGAATAACTCAAATTTTAACACGTTTGGGAGGCTGCTGACACACAAACTCATTCTACTGTGTTCGTTTCTTTTGTGTGCAAAATCTCCTTTCACCTCTGTTTAATTGAAACACATTCCAAGTTGCAAAAACAGCTATTTAAAATCTTTTACTATTTGCAACTGTTTATCTGTGTGGAATGGAATTTTCTCAATATTTTCAGCCCAAACAAAATTCACAAAGAAACTGAATGCTGAGGTTGTAAAGCAACAATGGGCATCTTGAATCTGATCTCAAATGTATGTGTTCATGAAAACCAACTCATTGTTCTCATTAACTTAATTTTTTTTTATTAAAGTGTAGTCAGTTTACAATGTTGTGCCAATTTCTGGTGTGCAGCATAATGTTTCAGTCATACATGTACATTTATGTATTCCTTTTATATTCTTTTTCACCATAAGTTACTACAAGATAATGAATAGGGTTCCCTGTGCTCTACAGTAAAAACTTATTGTTACCTATTTTATATATAGTAGTTGGTATCTGCAAATCTCAAACTCCCAATTTATCCTTTCCCACTCCCTTTGCCCCTGGTAACCATAAGTTTGTTTTCTTTGTCTATGAGTCTGTTTCTGTTTTTTAAATAAGTTCATTTGTGTCGTTTTTTTTAGATTCCACAAATAAGTGATATCATAGGGTATTTTTTTTTCTCTTTCTGGCTTACTTCACTTAGTATGATGATCTGATGCTCTAATTTGAAAAGATACGTGCACCACAATGTTCATAGCAGCACTATACACAATAGCCAAAACACGGAAAAAGCCTAAATGTCCATCAACAGACGACTGGATAAAGAAGTTGTGGTATATTTATACAATGGAATACTACTTGGCCATAAAAAATAAAATAATGTCATCTGCAGCAACATGGATGGACCTGGAGATGGTCATTAACTTTATAGCAAGTAGATGTTTTATGTTTTTCCTAATACAGATGTCTTCTAATAAAATGCTGCTTTTTCACTTTCATTAATTAGTTTTTTCTTCAGATAATGGGAGGGAAGACACTTGGGAAGCCTCATCTTACCTGGGAGACCCCTTGCCCTTTGTCCACTTCAGATTCCCATCGTGGTTGGAAGCTTCCAAGCCTTTCACCACTGCAACAGAGATGCCGGCAAATGGGAGCAGAGGGTAGGGACACCCCTAGAGTCCAGCCTAAGCCAAGGGTGCCCTGTAATTGTCCATCTCTCCTCCTAGTTTTGGTAAGTCATACAGATTTGGAATCCCAAGTTTTGGTGTTAATTTTTACATAAGTGATACAATGAATGATCTTTTCAGCTCCTTTATAACACTCAAGTGCAAACTTAAAGACAAGACACTGACCCAGGGTCTGCTGGATAAAAATTCTTGTCCCTTATGGAACTATGCTCAGACAGTTCTTAAAATCTTAGTAGCAAAACCAGGTAACAGCTTTATGCTGATATGAAGAAAAGCATCTTTGAAGAGTTCCTAATCAAAGCTCCTGTCCAACTGCAACTTAATTTTTGAAGTTTCTTCAAGTTCAAGATGGTCACCAAGCTATTTGCTAAGTGTTTCTAGAGTTACTTACTTACTGAGGAAATAGGACGGAGGATTACACGTGTCTGTGATCTTCTCTTCTCTGTAAGATGTGCAGGGACTTCGGCATTAATCACCCAGATGGAGTTTACTATTACACCCCAATTTTTTAGAAACACACAAAAGCTCCACTAAGGTGACATTTTGTTTACATTAAAGGGCTAAGTTTTCAGGGATAGAGAGGATTTGTAACATATTCCTAGGCATCAGTAATCACCTCCGGATGTTTCCACCTGGTGATGATAGTTCCTTCTTCATCATCATCATCATTATTGGTCTCAATGCTCCTTCTCACTATGCATGGCACACAAACAGTAGTAAACTGCTTCAGGCACAGATAAACCTCTTTCCTCACATTTTTTATCAACTAAGAAACTAAAACTCCATAAACTTGTAAACAAAACATGTAATGGTGGGTTTTTTTTAACATTTTTTATTGAGTTATAATCATTTTACAATGTTGTGTCAAATTCCAGTGTAGAGCACAATTTTTCAGTTATACATGAACATACATATATTCATTGTGTAATGGTGTTATAAGACTGGTGATGGCCAACTCGAATACCCACGGAGACCAGACACGTAATATAGGTGAGGAAAACACATCCGAAGAACATACAGTCTGTCTAAACGGGGCCACCACTGTCCTTCCAGCTGACTGTTGCCATGTTGGAATGAGATCCCAACTTTGCCAAATATTCTGACCTTTCAAGAGAAGCTGAAAGTCTTGATTTTTATGCACAATGTTATAGTTTGCACTCAGTAACCAATTCAAACTTTCTTTAACGTGTAAATTTTGCAAAACAAAGCTGTGGTTTGACTCATCCCAGGCGCTGCTAGTTTCAACCTCTGACACAGACAATGATAATGGAGTCTCATTCCATTCATTAAGTCATAAGCCATATCATACCACATTAACCAGTACTTGTACACGAAATGGACACAACTCTGATCAACCTACACTCTCCTCAGTCCCTGCTTTGGGCTGTGACTTGTTTTTGCCTCCCACCTACAGAGGGCCTCAGGTCATGACCTGGTTTTGACTGGACATTTGGCTGGTTATTTGCCTGTTGGCTCTCAGCTCCACACCCACCATCTATGTTCTGCTCAGCGTGTATCTCAGTGGGCTGGATACCTGCTAACTACAGTCCCTACACTCATTCCCCAGCTGAATTCCAGCCACGTTCAGCCAATGAGAAACACTGGAGGAGACTCAAGGGCAGGAATAGGACAGAAGACATCATTCACTCTCTCTCTCTCCGTCTCTCTGACTCAGGTCTCTCTTGGTCTCTGTCCCTTTCTCTCTCTCCCACCCCACCCCTTTTAGCGGTCCACCCCAACAGTGGCTAAGCCGCAGATCACCCTGTTTCCCCTTTAGCGGTTTCCTGCAGTTACTCCTCTTTGCATAACTTTGCCTTCCCCGGTTTTGTTTTTCCAGCCCTTCCAACACCCTTGTTACCAATTCCTGGATAAATTTTCTATCTTGAAATGCCTAGAGGGTTTTCCCCTGTGTCAGACCTGACTATTCAAGCACTCACACATGTCCGCGTATAATCAGTTGTATAAACAACCTTTCGTCATGGAAGTTGCTTACATCTGCAAGGCATACCTTGCACTCCTGCCATTCTTACTAAAACTCCAGACACTTTCCTTTTCAAACTCAAGTTAGCTGCCACACCATCAAAAGCTTTTGAAGTAGGGAGTAAGGCAGTGTTGCTCAGTTTCTTCTTATGATATAAATCGCTTAGGATCTTCGTTTAAAACAGTTTCCCAACCCAACCGCTCCCTAAATCTGATGACTCAGGTCTTCTGAGTGACTTAGAAATCTGAACTTTTCACAGATATCCCAGGTGATTCTAACTCTCAAGCAAGTTTGGGATACACTTGTGAATATCATCCACTCTCTGCATGACTCCTATGCCCATTACGAGTTGAGGTCCAGCGTGAACTAAACTTATTGTGGCAATCATTTCACAATGTATGTAAGTCCAGTCATTATGCTGTATATCTTAAACTTATACAGTGCTGTATGTCAACTATCTTTCAGTAAAACTGAGGGGGGCAAAGAGAGGCAACAGTTGCATTGAATGTCAGAGTGCATGGTAGATCAATAACATAATTTACAGAGAGAAAAAAATTTAAGTAAATGAATAAATAAAAATTAATAATTGAGATCATCTGTCTCAGATAGTTATCCTGGCTTAAGTGGGAAATACAAGGAACCATCTCCCCACTGGACACTTACTTAGATGAAAAGCTAATGGTTGCTAACAGCTTTACTTTTCCAAGACAAAATCAATCTACCAAAATTGTATAAATAGCAAAACAATTATCTAATAATTTTAAACATGGGACTACATCATTGAATGGGTTTGGGAATTGGAAAGACTTGGATTTAAATACAAATGACATCTCTGAGTAACTATATGATATGCAACAAGCTGTTTAATCGCTTAGAGCTTCAGTCTTCTGAAAATGAGAATAAAACCATCTACTTCACAGAGCTGTTCTGAGGATTAAGTGAGAATATATGTAAATCACCTAGCATGGTCCCCGGCCCATAAAAGGATCCAATAAATATCTGTTCCTTTCCTAATCTGTAAGAAGAGTGCTGGATTTGTATTATGTCAACCTAACCAAGCTAGAACTGCATTTCCCAAAATTCCCTTGGCTGCATAATCCTGAGTTAGCATGGAACTCAAAAGACATATTGCTGGAGATTTGGAGGATGGAAGGAAAGTAGTAACTATAGTGCATGTACAAAATAAACAAGAAAATATAAATAAACAGAATGTAGTAAGTGAAAGGGGGATGACTTAAGAGGAAAAAATGAGGAAGGGGAGAACAGAATTGCCCCCTACACAGGATGGTCTTAGAAGGCCCCTCTGAGGAAGCAACATTTGTCCCCTCATCTTGAAGCCTCAAAGATAAGCTGACAATCAAGCTAAGAGCTGGGACTAGAATAGCACATAGATAAAGAAGCCATTGTAAAGGCTGCAAGGCAACTCAGAGCTTGGCTAGCTTGAGAAACAGAAAAGGGTCCAGCATGGCCCTGGCATTTGAAGTAAAACAGAGAATGAATGGTACAAGGGGATGGTGGAGGTCTAGGCAGAGGCCTGACAGTGTTCAGCTTTACTAGGCCATGTCTTTTTTTTTAAAGTGTGGATTTTATTTCCAATGTAAGGCCCCCACTGAAGGGTAGGAAGTAGGAGTGGCATGATGTGACATCTTTTCATGTTTCTTTAAAGCTCACTTTTAGGTATCTTTTAGATTGTCAAATTTTTTTTTAAGTCAGAAAGTATCAAATGTTGGGAAATATAGGGAAACAAGGACATTCATAGCACTGGTGGGAATGTACTGCCATTTTGAAGAGCAGTTTGACAGTTTCAGGTAAAACCAAACATGCATTACCATAGGAGCCAGCATTTCCATTCATTCCCGGGATCTGCCAGAGAAATTCTTGAATATGTTGTATAAGAAGACACATCCAAGGCTGAATGGAACAGCACTCTTGGCAACAATAAAGCATTAAAGGCTGTGGACTATTGATGGATAAACAAGTAAAATGAGATCTATTCACCTAATGCAATTCTATTCAGTAAGCAAAATAAATAAATTTGATCTATATCAATATATTAAAATTTTAATGCAAAATAATACAAGACATAACAATGCTGGATATCAAATACGAATATGGGGAGTAAAAGTATAAAAATGTGGACAAGAAAGACATACACCAAGTTTATCATAGTGGTTACATCAGGAAGGAAGGAAAGGGGGGATAAGTGATGGCAGCAAGATGGCCAGATAAGACATCCCTCACTTGTATCTCCCCTTAACAACAATAATTTGACAACCACCCACAGAGAAGGTGCCTTTGTGGGAGACTCAGGGAAGAACAAAATTGTCTCTATTTGCAGATGACATATATATACAGCAGATCCTAAACACTCTACAAAAGCAAAAACAAACCTGTTACAACTAATCAACAAATTCAGTAAAGTTGCAGGAGGCAAAATTAGCATACAGAAATCAGTTTCATTCCTATACACTAACAAAATATCAGAGAGAGAAATAAAGAAAACAATCTTGTTTCCAATAGCATCAAAAAGATTAAAATACTTAGGGATAAACTTAACCAAAGAGGTAAAAGACCTGTACACAGAAAAATGTAAGACTTTGATGGAAAACACTGAAGAAGATACAAATAAATGGAAGATATATTGTTTGTGGATTGGTAGAATTTATATTGTTAAAATGTCCATACTACTCAAAGCCATCTGTAGATTCAGTGTAATCCTTATCAAAATTCCAATGGCATTTTCCACAGAAATAGAGAGAAGAATCCTAAATTTGTATAGAACCGCAAAAGATCCCAAACAGGCAAAACAATCTTGAGAGAGAACAAAGCTGGAGGCATCACACTTCCTGACTTTAAACTATACTACAAAGCTGTAATAATCACAACAGTATGGTACTGGCATTTTAAAAAAAAAAAGGCACATAGGTGAATGGAACAGAATCAAGAGCCCAGAAAGAAACACATACATATTCAGTTAGTAATATTTGACAAGGAAGCCAAAAATACTCAATGGAGAAAGAATAATCTCTTCCATAAATGGAACTGAGAAAACTGGATAATCATGTGCAGAAGAACAAAATAGGACCCCTATCTTATATTACTCACAAAAATTTACTCAAAATGGATTAAAGATTTACATAAGAACTGAAGGTATAAAACCCCTAGAAGAAAACATAAGGGTAAAGCTACTTGACATTGGTTTTAGCAATGATTTTTTTGAATATGACATTAAAAAGTGTAAGCAACAAAAGCAAAAATAAATAAGTGGGACTATATCAAACTAAAAGTCTTCTGCAAAGAAAAAGAAACAATCAACAGAATGAAAAGGCAATCTATGGAATGGGAGAAAATATTTGCAAACCATACATCAGACAATGGTATTAATATCTACAATATGTAAGGAACTTGTACAACTCTACAGCAAAAATAAAAATTCAATTTTTACATGGAGAGAGGAACTGAATAGACACTTTTCCAAAGAAGACATACAAATGGCCAACAGGTGCATGAAAAGATGCTCAACATCACTTATCACCAGGGAATAGAAAGTCAAAACCACATGAGCTATCACCTCACACCTGTTAGAATGGCTGTTATCAAAAAACAAGAGATAACAAGTGTTGGCAATGATGTGGACAAAAGGGAACCCTTATGCACTGTTGGTGGGAATGTAAATTGGTACAGGAACTATGGAAGTTCCTCAAAATATTAAAAATAGAACTAACATTTGATCCAGAAATCCCACTTCTGAGTATAAAGGATATGAAATAACTATGTCAAAGAGATATCTGCACTCCCATGTTTATTATAGTGTTATTCACAATATTCAACATATGGAAACAACCCAAGTGTCCATCAATGGATGAATGGATTAAAAATATGCAGTATATACCATATATAATGGAATCTTTTCCAGTCATAAAAAAAGAAGAAACCACATCATTTATGATGAAATGGTTGGAACTTGAGGGCATTATGCTAAATGTCAGACAGAGAATGATAAACACTGTATGATCTCCCTTATATGTGGAATCTAAAAGTGCCAAACTCAGAAAAACATAGAGTAGAATGGTGTTGCCAGGGTCAGGAGGGTGGGGAAATGGAGAGATGTTGATCAAAGGGTACAGATTTCCAGGTATGAGAAGAATAAGTTCTGGGGATCTTACAGTCAGCATGGTGGCTGTAGTTAACAATACTGTATTTTATATTTGAAAGTTGCTAAGAGAGTAGATCTTAAATGTTCTCACCACAAAAAAAAATGTAATTATGTGAGTTGCTGGATGTTTTAATGAACCATATTATAGTAATCATTTCATAATATATATGTGTATCAAGCAATCACATTGTATCCCTTAAATTTACACAGTGTTATATATAATATCTTAATAAAGCTAAGGGGAAAGCATAAAAACATAAGTTTTTTTAAAAAAAGAAGAAGAAGAAGGAAAATGGAAATGGCATTATGAAGAGGAATACATGAAAGAGTTTAACTTAATATTACTTTATTTCTTAAAAAAAATAAAATCAAAGTAAAAATATGCCCAAATGTTAACATCTGTTTATTCGAGGTGTTAAGTATCAGGTTGTCATTACTGTACTTTTCTGTGGTTTGTCTTTTTCCATTTTAAAGCTAAGATTCCAGTTTCATGAAGAAGCAAGAGTAGAAACAAAGACCAGAGAAAGCTGTTATCAGTGGTCCAGGAGAGAGCAATGGTGACTTGGATTAGGGTGCAGGCACCGAAGATGGAGAGAAGCCAACTTATTCAAGATATATTTTAAAGGATTTGCTAATGGTTTGGGTGGGAGTGAAGAAAAAGAAGAATTAAGGTAATTCTCAGGTTTGGTGCTCAAGCAGCTAAGAGGGCAACATTTATAAAGATTCAGACAACCTAAAGAGGAAGGATTATGAAGGAAAAGGTGGTAACGGGGGATGTTAAAAATCCAGAGTTTAACTAAACATTACCTATTAAGTCTGAAAGACCAATTAGACATCTAAAGACCAATTAGATATGTCAAGCATACAGCTGAATATCTGAGCCTGGTGCTCAAGGGAGAGGTCAAAGCTGGAGATATAAAACAGAAAGTGGTCAGAATATAGCAATATCTAAATCATAAGATTGGATAAGGTCTTGAGGAAAGAAAGTGTGGAAAGGAAAGAAGGCAGAACCAAGCCCAGGGGCACTCCTACATTACCCTAGTAGATCTAGAGGAGCTAGTGAAGGAAGCAGGAAAGGTAAAAGTAAAACCAAGAGACAGCGGTATCAAAGAAATCAATAGAGGAACAAGTGAAATAGTGATAAAGATAGTTAGATTTGGCAACATAGTCATTGGTGACCTTGACAAGAGCAATATAATTGGCAGAGTGGAGGCAAAAGTCAATAGATTGACTAGTCTACTTTTCAGTTTACTTGAAATGTTTCATAATGCAATTTTAATTTTATTTCAGTGTTAACTCTTGGATGGGAAATAAGATAATGAAGACAGAAAGAGTAAAAAACTCAAGAAGTTTTGCTCAGAAAAGAAACACAGATGGAGTTGTGATGCAGAGGGAACAGGTATCAAGGAAGGTGCGTTTTTTGGTTTGCCGTATTTCATTTTGAGGTGGGAGATATTTTAGCATGCATTTCAAGGCCTTTGGGAATAATTTAGTAGTACAGGAAAGACTGAAGATACAGGGAGGAGAAAAGGGTGGTTTCAGGAAGAGAGTCCTCAGGAAGATGAGAAGGGGAAATGATTCTCGCACACACTGAAGGATGCTGCTTCCACTGTAACAAAAGACAGAGAATGTCAGTACAGGGGCAGAGAGTCTTGAATATTTAATGTGGAGAAACAAGAATGTTCCAGAAGGATGTAATGAGAACACTAACCTAGCAAGGAGGAAGGAAGATGTTGTAGGAGTTTTGAGAAGAAAAGTCATCTTGGACAGTAAAAGTGAACCAACCCCCTACGAAGGAGAGCAGAATTTCAGATGTCCAATACCTATTTGAAATCTGCAGTCACAAATTTTAAAAGCAACCAGTCAGCCTGAGTATTTTTTTTTTTCCTCCAGCAATGTTCTACTGATCTGTGTAAGCAGATAATTGAGTTTAGCCAAGCTTGGGGTAGAAGGGAGATAGGACCAAGGATGTTGAAGATGTTTGCAAGAGAACAGAGAAAAAATGGACTGGAAAACAAACCAGCCTTATGGACTTATGGTACATAACAAATATCTAACATTTATGTCTTTAGAAGGAGGGGATAAAGAGGGTGGAGTTGATAAAATACTCAAAGAAATTATGGCTGGAAACTTCACAAATTTGGCAAAAGACAGAAAATTACAGATTTAAGATGATACCTGAAATAGCATAAATCCAAAGAAATCCATGTCAAGTCATATCATAATTAAAATTCTGATAGCTAAAAACAAAATTAAAATCTTGAAAACAACCAGAGGAAAACAACACTTTACCTACAGGGAAAACAATCTGAATAACAGCAGATTGCTCATCAGAAACTGTGGAATCCAGAAGAAAGTGGCAGCATATTTTTCAAGTGCTAAAAAAAAAAAAAAGAGAGAGAAAGAAAAGAAATGTCAATGTAGAATTCTACAGTCAGCAAAAATATCCTCTGGAATGAAGGGGAAATCAAGACTCTTAGATGAAGAAAATGTAAGAGAATTTGTCACTAGTAGACATATTCTTGTAAAAAAAAAAAAAAAAACAGATTAAAGAAAGTTCTCCAAAGAAAAAGGAAACAATAAAAGAGGAAACCTTGGAACACCAAGAAATGAAAAAGCACATGGTAGGTAAAAATATGAGTAAATAAAATAGATTTCTTCTCCTCTGGAATTTCCTAAATTATGATTGATGGTTAAAGCAAAAATTATAGAGTTATGTGGTTCTAAATGTATGTAGAGGAAATATGTAAGACAATATATCACACATGGGAGAGAGCAAAGGGAAAAATAGAGATAAGGTTTCTATTCTCCACTCAGACTGGCAAAATAACACCAATAGACTGTGATAAGTTATGTATGTGTAATTTAACACCTACAGCAACCACTAAAAAACCGATACAAAAAAAGTACTCACAAAAACAATATACATAAATCAAAATGGAATTCTAAAAAATGTTCAGGCACCCCATAGGTGAAAGAAAACAGAGACAGTAAAACAAAAAATAAAGCACTACATATCAATAATTACATTAAACCTAAATTATCTAAATACACCAATTAAAAGACCAAAATTGGCAGTGGATTTAAAAATCTGACCCAACTATATGCTATCACTTCAAACATAATGATATAGGCATGTTGAATGTGACATAATAGATACCCATAAATCATGCAAACAGCGATCAAGGAAAGCAAGAGTAGACTTCAGAGTAAGAAAATTACCAGAGATGGGAAGGATATTATATTAATGATAAAAGGGTCAATCCATCCAGAAGACACAGCAATCCTAAATGTGTATGCACCAAACAACAGAGCTGAATAATAAGTGAAGCGAAAACTGAAAGGAGAAATAGGCACATCCACAGTTATAGTTGGAGATCTCAACAGCCCCTCTCTCAACAATTTATAGAATAACTAGACAGAAAATAAGCAATACAAAGAACTCAACAACACGTTCAACCAACAGGATATAATTAATATTTATAGAATACTCCACCAAATGACAGCAGAATACACATATTTTTAAGTGATCATGGAACATATGCCAATATAGACTAAGTCTTGGACCATAAAATAAACCTCAACAAACTTAAATGAATTGATATCTTAAGAGTGTGTTTGACGAACACCATGGAATCAAACTAAAGTTAAATAACAGAAAGAAAATGGGAAAATCTTCACACATTTGGAAACTAAACAACACATTTCCAAAGAGAAATCCATGGGCCAAATTAGAAGTCTTAAGGGAAATCAAAATATAAATTGAACTGAATGGAAATGAAAGCACAATCTTTCAAATGTGTGGGACACAGCTAGTGCAGTGCTTAGAGGAAATTTTATAGCACTAAATGCATACACTGGAAAAGAAGAACCATCTAAAATCAATAATTTGAGCTCTTACCTCAAAAACCAAAAAAAGAAAAGAAACCCAAAGAAAGCAGAAGGAAAGTCTTAATAAAGAGCAGAAATCAATGACACTGAAAACAGGAAAAAAAAAAAAAGAGAAAAGTCAATGAAACAAACAGCTGGTTCTTGAAGACATCAATAAAATTGACAAACCTTTAGCAAGACTGAGAAGGAAAAAAATAACACAATTTTACCACTCAGCAAGATTTTCTGCAGATATGGACATAAGTACTCTAGAATTTATATAGAAAGGCAAAGTAAGATTTAGCTATAACAATCAAGACTGTGTGCTTTTATGCAGAGAAAGGATGGGGGCATTGTCCCAGATAGGATGAATCAAAGAAAAAAGATCATACATATGATACTCTATTTGATCTAGGACAAAAGTTTAAAATGCTCTAAATGCAGAATCCCTGGAAATGTTTCAACAGAGTTATATACACTGGGTGAGTCTATATAACATGATACACCTGAATAAAAATCAGAACATCAGGTGTCTCATTTATCTTTGAAACTGAAAGACAACTATTTGGGTGTTTCTTTGTACTCTTTACTAAATTGTTCATTAAGTTTGCTTTAAGAAAAAAAAATAGAAAGCATGAAATTCCATAGTAAGAGAAAAGCAATTGGTTCAGCAAACACACAGATGGATGAGTGTGTGATAGAGAAGACAAATATAAATGTATGTTGTGGGCAATTAGAAATTTTGATTAGATTTGGTGGATGTAAATTAAACTTCTACCTCTAATAAGATGAAGGCACATATTAAGGGAGAAACTGAGAAGAAATTATACTAGTTATATTTTATAAGGGTTTTTTTTTTCCCTGGCAATACTGACAAAGATTTGCAGCTGGAGAAGACACAAAAACACATTCATGTTACATCAGTGCAAGTTTGAAGGTGAAGAAAACTGATAAAATGAATCTTCCAAAAATAGCCATCGTCTTCCTAAAAACTAGTAGGGGGTGAATAGAGCTGGTGACAGACAGCTCTGGCTTCCCTATTCCATTGTTATACCAAGACCACAGGCTTGGGAAAGGCCAAGAAATAGGTCACCTGCATTTGCGGATTGCTGAGGGCACGCTAAACAAGGCAGGCAGGTATCAAGGTAGTCAGTAGCATCTGGCTCCTCCTTAAAAATCTAAGCACAAAATTTAAAACAGTGGTTCTTAAATTTCAGCATCCATCAGAAACACTTAGTGGGCTTGTTAAAGCTCAAATTGTTGGGCTCCACCCTGCCCCCCAGAGTATCTGATTTGTAGGTCTGGGGTGGAGCCTGAGAATCTGCCTTTGTAACAATTTCCATGATGATGACGATGATGGTGGTGGTAGTGATGGTGGTGGCCAGGGACCACACTCAAAGAGCCACTGATTTAGAGTAACTTACACAATTGTTTGACACTTACTTAGAGAAATTATCACAAGAAAACGTTTTTCTCCAGATGTGCTGGTATGGCTCCCTTTATCAGTTACAGCACATTTCCTTCTTCTAGGAAGCTCAGAACCCAATTTTAAGATCAATATATTAAAATGTCAACTGATGTTTGAGGTGCATCTATATTCCTGTTCCTCAGTGGCTTCTCCCCTTATTGAAAATGCTTCTGTTTCAAAATGCTTGAAAAGCAAGACAGGGTGAAATGAACAAATAAAGGAATGAATGACTGAACTCTCATCACACTTTATTTCTGGCCTAGACACATAGGACTTAAAAGCTAGCAGCACTCCTTAACTACAAGGCTTTAAGTGTGACTTTCTTAATTTTTATAAAACTCTAGCCGCCAAGTGACTGCCCCACATGACACTGCCACTCCCCTGTGATAAACTAGAGAAACGGTCCATGAAAGATGAGGTCCGTGTGGGTTTTGATTTGGAGCCAGTTCACAGTGTGGCCCCCACATCTGGCTTGCAAGGACAAGGCAGGAAGTGCATCGCTGAACGGATGGCACAGTGGTGGAGCTCTGGCCCCAAGCTTAGCTCACGAGCCGCAGAGCTGGGTTCCCACTGACTGTCTCTTATCACACTGGCTGCTGCAAGGTTCTGTTCAAAACCAGCTTTGGAATTCTCCATTAAGACATCTTCTCTGGGCCTACTCTCTCCTGCAGACAGCCACAGCAAGAGCAGCCCCAGGTGGGACCCAAGCCCGTCAGTCATTCCCAGGCTCTAGTCACCGGTTTGGCAAGGATCCTATCACCTGCCAGGAGGCTCGTCAGCCTCTGTGCCCAACTTCAGGACCCCTTCAGCAACGCCTCTGTTCCTCTTGCTCACCCAAAATACACGTGCACACACATACATACACACACATGCATGAACACTCTCTTGGGGACTGCTTTACCAACTCCTGGGTCTAAGGTTTTAGGATGCCGTTTATAGCAGGTGTCTATAACCACCTGCACAAACTAGTCTGAAAAATAAAAAGACTGAATTCTATCTGACATATGTTTTCTCTCATCGTTATTGGGCTATTTTGGCTCCAGCTAGTTATTAACTTACTATCAGCTGAATTTCACCTATAGTTTTCAAAGTGCTCACTGTCAACTGATTTCAAGCAGGGTTTTTCTTTACCAGGGGGGTCAGCTGAGTGTAGGCTCAGGCCAAGCAGCCCGGCAGGAAGTCTGAAATAATGCTGTGTGTGTTGCCTGAAGGCAGAAGGATCTTGCAGTGCTGATCTGTGTAGCCAGGAAACAGGCTCCTGATAACAACAGCTACCACTAGTCAGCACCTCCCACGTGCCAGAAATCTTACCTTGCATTTAACCCTCACCAACAACACAAGATGTCTATCGCCATCTCCAATTACAGATTCTGAAGCCTAAAGGGGTTGAATGACTCAAGCCAGTAGGTGACAGAACCAGATTCAACCGTTTTGACCCCAGGACCTACCTTTCTGCTACTCAGTGCTGGTTTCCTTCTAAGTTCACAGAGAACCTCATTTTCTCATGGTCCTATCACCCTCTAATCATGATTTGCCACTGTCTATATGAAATTGCAAAGTTATTTTAAGATGAAAAAAAGTAATGAACACAGATTAAATGTGTATTGGCTTCCGAATTAATTTCTATTTAAATTAAAAAATGCATTCGTGTAGGGATGATGGCGAGGTTGAGGTTCTGTTTTTTTCTGTCTTGTCTGAGCTCCGGCTGGAATGAATGGATGCATTTAAAGGCACATGAGCACACACTGGTAAACTGCTACACTTGTTTGTCTATAATTTGCCCTTAATTTAGTTTATGAAGTGGAGCAGGACTGGTCCCACCAATCCATTTGTTCAGGGACAGGTCTCTAGTTCAAGTTGGTCCAATCTTCGTTCCCAGGGTTTTTGCCAAAACAGTCAGGAAGAAGACACGCCATGTCCATAGAATGTAAGTGTGTTGCCTGAAGAGAATACAGAGAAGGACGGAGCAGATACAGGGGAGAGTCCTAAGGACATCATCTGAGGCCCTCAGTCCAGCATGTGTGAAGCTTACTACTGGACTTGTCAGTTCTGTGAGACAGTACGATGCCATTGATCTTAAACCAAATTGAGTTGGGTTTTCTGTCACCTACCATAGAACAAGCTCTGATGGGGCATCTATAAATTCCAGGTCTTGGAAGACACCTGGGTCTAGCCCCTGCTTCCTTCAACTAGAGTTCTTTCAGTTGCAAATAACTCAAATTTGAGTGGGGAGATGGGCATTTTTAAGGATATATGTGGATTAATGAGGAAGAGAAAAGGACCCTGATACCAGGGACAGGGACAGGGACATTCCAGGGGACTTCCTGGCCCCCACCTGCAGAAGAAGATCCTCTGGAGTGAGTGATGTCCACCCTGTCACTCCACACCAGCAGGTACCGTCGCTCCCTGGGATTTGTCTGTTGCAGCCTCTTCATTGCTTATTCTTTCAACCTGCCGTTTCTCTGCCTTGAGTCCCTGCTGCTCAGAACTTGGACTCTGCATGACCCCTGTCAGCTCCCACTCTTCCTCAAGGCTTCTCTTCACACAACCCTTAAACTTCACCCTGGTTCCTCACAGCCTCTTTCTCTTGGCATCTTCTAGTTCACAGTCCTGAGAAAGAGAAAAATCTGACTGACTGACCTCTCGTGAGCAGGGCAACTTCATAGGTTGCTGACCAGCCTGCAGACAAGTGGCTGCCCCTGGGGTCAGTAAGCACTTCCCATCCAATCAGCTGCAGACAGGGGTGGAATGGCTCACACTTACCTAGAAGGGGCCATGAGCAAGGCAAACACCATGACTGATTACTCTGAGTGCCCACCCACTCTCCCCCTGGCTCGACCAATGAGTGCTCTTCCTTCTGCCTCCAAGACCTTTTCTTCCTTCTCCCTTGTTTTGGTAGAAAAGGCATCTCATAGGTCATCTCTGGTAACACCATTGTACTGATAATAGGATAAGGTTTTAGTATTTTAATTGGTGACATTTTCCCCAAGATTTCCTGATATCTCGAAGCTCCCCCTTCTTTGAGGAACCAGACTTTCAGGAACATAAGAAAACATCAATGATGTATTCTTGGCTTTTTGTGCTTTAAAAATCATTTGGGGACATAAACCTGGAGTTTATTCTGAGAAAGAAAAGAATACTGGCAGCCTGACCTCTGTTTTGCTAGGAACCATCCTGGCCCCTCCAGGTACAAAAACAAAAAATAACTTCACAGAACATCATTATCAGACAAGGCTACTATGAAACCATAATGGATCAAGACAAAAACAAGACCACTCCAGAATCATGTCTGAATACAGTCAAAACATGAACATTCTTCAAGCCCCCAAAATACCCACCATCCCCCCCGACCCAACTACTAGGAATGACGGCTACCTCTTTGCCTGTTACAGCTCCAGCTTCTGTACAGTCCTCTCTCCTAGATAAAATGTGTTAGATACTCAGTCATAGACTTACCCTTCTTCCTGACAGCATCCAATCCAGAGAAAAATCCCGTTTCCTTGAACTCTTTGAAAATCTCTTAACACAAGCCCAATTCTATGATAAGTTCTTTCTAACACCCTCTTACTGACAGCATCTCAGTTCTTTATGGCCTGTGGCTTCCCCTCACTGCACCAAGTCATAAACCAAACTTGTTCAACTAAGATGTGCTCTTGCTGGTCTTGGCTGGAGGGCCTTGACGTTTCAAACTCTGAGGAAGTCAAGGGGGATAGTTTATACCATAAATAAAAAGATTAGAAAGAATGTGTGTGGTCATTCGAAGTTGTTTTCCCAATCCCCACCCATAGTAGACTGTATACTGCTCCATAATCTGATGAGCAAAGGGAGAAAAGATCAAAGCAAACACACTGGCATTTGCTGCTGAAAGATGAGTACACTCTGTGGGAACACTGGAACATCCAAACCCCGTACTGCGGTCACTGCATGGGAAGGAAGAGACCTGGACCCTGGTGAGTCCCTGAGAGGAGCGTCCATGCTGTTTACTCTCCCATCTCGCCCCATCTGCCCCCGCCAACCCACCCACACACCAGGCCAAGTGTTTGGGAGGCAGTGTTCATTACAGAATTCCCAGATAGATTTGGGGATCCAAGAGTAAGGAGGACCTGTACTCAATTCCCAGATGCAGCTCAGAACTCAGTCAAAGTCATGGAACTTCCCAAAGCCCAGCATCAAGGCCCTCTGAACCCAGACATTTAGGGATTTTTATGGAGGTTCTTTACATACGTAGGATGAGTTAATCCAGCATTAGCCACTGGTGATTGAAATCAGCCTCCAACTTGGAGGTGGGCCTAATAATGCCAAGCTTCTAGTAAAGGCTTTGCCTTCCTGGTGACCAGCTCCCTGATCCTAGAACTGTCTATGGGCCCAGCAAGAATCACTTCCTTAGCTTAAACTCAGGTATGATTAAAGGGGCTTGTTAGGATTAACAAAAGATTCTCCTATCACTTTTTTCACTCAGGATATTCCAAAGGTTTTAGGAGTTCTGTGCCAGGAACCAGGGACAAAGACCAAATATTTATTTCTTATTATACCATGCCAGCATAGTGCATCAAAAGCCAACTGGGGACAACCAACAGGATTGTGGGACCAGCTAAGACCTAAACCTGAAGAAGCCTTGTGGTTGGGATAAAGAGACACAGCTGTAATCTACAGGGACCAGTCCTTACGGACCAGATGGAAATGAGATGTTCAGAAGATGCCAGTGTGGACGATGCTGAGATGTCTTGGCATTCTGATCCCCACCAAGAATTCATTTCAACTCCATGGAAGGGGAAGGGACAAGAAATCCTGAACTGACCAAGATTATTTACATTGGTGGAAATTAAGTGTCCATTTGTTGCCAGAATAAAAGCTCAAAATAGAAATTATGCTCTGTTCTGGAAAAATCAAAACAGTTTTATTTGGGGGGCTCTTGAGTTTATTTAATGAAATCAACACACTGCTTTGGTTGTCACCAGATCTAGGCTGTGGAAATCATGTTCACAACACCTGTGAACATTGTTTCTGAGCTAAGCTCTAAGTTCCTGAAACACTGGAACCCTGTATTATTTGTCAATGACCGACCAGTGCCTATCAAAGTGCCAGTTTTGCATTTGTACCAGCTCAGCTATGAACCTGCTATATATCCTTAGGAAAGTTGCTTAATTGCTTTGCGATTCCATTTTCTCACCTTAAAATTAGGTAATCTACTGGCAAAAATAAAGCATGTGTTTTCACCAATTGTAGCAAAGACTAGTATTACATTGGTAATAAGTATGAATTGCAGAATACATTAGGAAAATGTGTTTTTCTATTTTATAGCCATATACTAATCAGAACTAGGTTAACTAGATTCAACAACTCCTTTAATCCAAGGGATTCAGAGTAGTCCTCAGGGAACCTAATTTAATGACTAGATAAGGCAAATTTGTAATTAGCGTATCAACTGCTTATATGGAATTAAGTCTTTCCAAAGTGCTTGAAGGTACTTGAAACAGTTTATCTTAAGTAAACCAACTGCTCCCAAACCTGGCTCATCATCAGAATCATATTTGGAACTTATTCATCACCGAGATCCCTGGGCCTACCATGGAGATTCTGATTCCATGGGTCCTGGTAGGCTCTGAAATCTTCATTTTAAAAGCTTCCCAGAACATTTCAGTGATCAGCCCAGTATGAGAATCACTGCTTCAGAAAAAAATTAACTGGACAATGGGAACTCCAACCCTGTTTGAATGATCATAGATTCCAAATACATTTCTCCTTTTTATTTTGTATTAGAATATACTTTTTTCTTTTTGAAATCAGTACCTCACTAGTGAATGCTGTACTATCTGAGAGTTGCTTCAAAATAAACTGAGGACTTGAGGAATGGGCTTGGAAATGGGCTAAAATGAAAAAAGATTGGCCATAAGTTGATAATTATTGAACCTGGGCAGAATACAAGTATTCTATTTTGCCCTTAGTATTTTATTCTCTCCACGTTTGTATATGTTTGAAATTTTCCATGACAAAATGTTTTTAAAAACAAAATCATCCTTTCTCTTAATCTGATGCCCCAGTTTTAACTGTTATTAGAAGTTGGTTGTATATCTTTTCAGATACCTTTCTGGGTATTCTAAAGGAATGTCCATTTTTTTTATTCCACTTATGTGCCAACCTTATACCAAGTCCTGTAATGAAACTGGTTTAGGACATATGCCTGGAAAACTTTTCATAGAGAAATCTTTGCACTCCCTTCACCAACTCTCTTTCTGCTCCCCTCACTCCCACCGTCTCCTGTGTCACTCCCCATGGCAAACAGAAGGCGGCACCAGATCCCCCTGCCTGGGAACCATTACTGCATTTTCTTCACAGCCCTGTTTCTCCCCTCCTTGGGAGCTTCAGAGGCTTCGAAAGCAGCCTGCAAAGGCAACTCTGAGTTCAAATCAGAGCTCCACCACTTTCTGGTTGAATACTTAATCTCCCTGAGCCTTGGTTTTCCCACCTGTGTGGGATGTTAACAGTAAAACTAACTCTTCAGGATGTGGTATATTTATGCAATGGAATACTACTCAGCCACAAAAACCAACAACATAACACCATTTGCAGCAACATGGACGCTCCTGGAGAATGTCATTCTAAGTGAAGTAAGCCAGAAAGAGAAAGATCACTCATATGTGGAATGTAAAAAAACAAGGCATAAATACAAAACAGAAATAGACTCACAGACATAGAATATAAACTTGTGGTTGCCAAGGGGATGGGGGGTGGGAAGAGATAGACTGGGATTTCAAAATTGTAGAATAGATTAACAAGAATATACTGTACAGCACAGGGAAATATATACAAAATCTTGTGGTAGCTCACAGAGAAAAAAATGTGACAAGGAATATATATATGTTCATGTATAACTGAAAAATTGTGCTCTACACTGGAATTTGACACAACACTGTAAAATGATTATAAATCAATAAAAAATGTTAAAAAAAAAAAAAAAACTACCTTTTCAGGGTTATTATGATGAGGAACACCTGTAAAGTTTAACTTCTGCCCCCACCCCCAAATCCTCTAATTTTTTTCTTACTTTCTTTTTTAAACTGATTGTGGTGATGATTGCATAATTCACTTTGTTTGTTTTCAGGGGGGTGGTTAATTAGGTTTATTTATTTAATGGAAGTACTGGGGATTGAACCCAGGACCTCATCACCCATGCTAAGCACACACTCTACCACTGAGCTACACCCTCCCCACCAATCCTCTAATTAACATATGCTCTTGCCTCACTGTGAGTTTTTGCCAAACTCATATCCAAATCCCAACTTTAACCTTACACACACACACATGCACGCACACGCGCGCACACACACACCACAAATATGTTAATGTTTCAGGTTTTGTTGCACTAATATAGGATAGTCAAATGAATCAAAACATTAATTATTTTCTTCAGCCTCCTCTCAACAAAAAGATGTCTTTCCACTAGGGGGATAAACTAGATAGACATATATGTGTCCCAAATATTATCTCTAAAATCCCAAGTACCTAGCTGGTCTCCTCACAGGTTTTGTCTTGTTTTTAAATCTCATTTCATCCCTTTCTTTGCAACGCTATTTAGGTATGATGAGGCAGTATCTCCAACAATAGTTTTCCAAAATGGTCTTAACGCATTGAAACTCTTGCAACACATTTCCCAAAACCTGTTTGGGTTGGTGTTCCCTGACACTAAATTCCATTTTATATATAGGTATATCTGCCCAGAGAGAGAAAGAGACAGAGAGACTTCCAAATGACCTGGGTCAGCTCCTGAATTTCTCATTTATAATCCAGAGATATTTAGGTCCATGTATTCACAGGCAGAGGAACATACACTTCTGTGTGCGAATCCCAGAGTGGGTGTACACAAACACATATATAAATCTCTTTCGACCCTATCATGTACATACTTTGAAAAGTTTGTTAGAAGAACCAGACTGGTAATAATTCACTGCACCTCATGTATAATAAGCAGAAATGCACCAGCCTTTATGATGAATTGCCAGGGTAACACAGGGACATCTTGTTTGCATTTCAATGCACCAAGTGTCAGATTCTTATTTCATTACTCGCCGGCACATTAGTGGACGGTTTTTAATTTCTTTTTTTTTCCCTTTAGCAAAGCTCCATGGAGACCTCTTGCTTTTGCCACTTGCATCAAGAGCAAGGTTGCGTTATTTTTAAATGCTATAGTATCTGGGTCTCACTCGAAATGTTGCTGAATTAACAAAATAAATGATAGCATACGACCAGCAGTTCTATCAGGCTCTTTTTTTCTTAACACAAAATTTCTCCTGCTTTTATTGAACGCATTTTATATAAGGGGATTTGGAGGATTTGTGTTCGCTTCTTCATATTCTATGTTGGAAGGTGTTCTTTGTTTTTAGTTATGTTTTGTTTGTTTGTTTTTTTAATCCAGATTCATACTGTTTCTTATGCACAGCAGTATAAAGCTACAAGAAGCTGTTCTCAAGGAAAATGTAGTTCTGAATTACCTTGTAATCTGCTGGGAGCTGCTGAATGTTCGGACCTACCATGAAGTTCCCTGGCCCCACCCTGGAAGGTAGCAGACTAAATATGGATGGCATATAGACTGAGAGCATTTTTTTCAAAATTCTCCAAAAAAACATTTTAGGTGAACTTCCTAATATTTTCCCAGGTACATAATCGGATATAATGGAGAGTTGTTTAGAGCAGTGATTCTCAAACTTAATAGGCATCAGAATCACCTGGAAGGCTTGTTAAACCATAGATGACTGGGTCCCACCCACCCCCAGCATTTCTGACTTAGTAGGTGTTGGATGAGGTCTGAGAATCTGCAGGTCCAACAAGATCCCAGGTGATGCTGGTGTTACTGACTGGGGAGTTCACTTTGAGAACCACTCCAGGGTGGATTACAAGCCTGGCTCTATCGCTGACCATCTGAGTGGCCTCGGGAAAGTCACCTCACCTCTCTGAGGTTTGGAGTCCTCATCAATAAAATGAAGATAGTAATAGCACTTTCCCCCTAAACTGATTGTTAGGAAAAATGAACCAACAAATATAAAGCATCAACCACGATGCAGGATACTTAGTCAGTGCTCAGCAAGTATTAATTCTTCTCCTTTTCTCTTCTTCTCATAGAAGGGAGATGAGAGGTCCCTGCAGTCCAATACTGCACACGGTGCAGGAATCCCTCCTCAACCTGCCTGCTGTCTCCCATCTGGGCACCTCCAGATCTGGGAAACGCTCTACTTCAGGGAATCCATTGCTTTGCGGACAGCTCTCACCAGTAGAAAGTTATGCTGGGCTGAAGTCTATCCCACTGATATTACATGCTACTGTCCTCCTCGGTCACAGAGGGAAAATCTTGCCTCTGATTTTGAAACTTTTAATTCAGGACATCCTGTGGGCTTATCAACCTAGTAAGTGGGCTTCCACAGGGGCAGATCTTGACCCGCTTGGTACACCTTGTTTGTTTACTAGTGACTTCAACGGTGGATTTATTCACTTATTCTCTCATTAAGCAAAGTATGTGAGCAGGTTCAGTAAGGCCAGACTAAGAGGTCTGGGCTTTATTCTTGGGTGGGGGGTTGCCTTCAACCAGTTTTAAGCCAGAGAGTGAAATGGTCAGATTTGTATTTCATAAAGATCCCACTGACAAGAGTTTGAAGAATACACTGTGTATAGTGAGACCACAGCCAAGGAGACTGATTAGAAGATTACAGAGAAGAGGAAATGAACAGGAGAGATGTCAACAGGTTAGAAAGAACAGGACTTGGACATCAGCGTGAAGGATGAAGGAAGGCGGCATGTCTAGGATGATGTCCAAGGCTCTGGCGGCTGAAGAAGGGTTGACATTTACTGATAAAGGTCATACTTGAAGAGTATCAAGTTTTCTAGGAAATAATCAGTCCAATTTTGGGTATGTTAAGTTTGAAATACTTCCGGGATATCCTATAGGCAGTTGAATATGTAGATCTGAAATTTCGGGAGTAAGATTTGAACTGTAGATGTAGATGTGGGGGTCAATAACTCACATATTATAGTTGTTACAGGAGTAATTCTAGAAATTATAATTATAGGAAGGAAAAAAAATACACTCAGGGTGAGATAGGAAAGAAGAGGACCAGGATACAACTTCAAGGAGCAGCAACATCTGAGGGGCAGATGAACCAAAAGGAATGAACCAATACAGCCAGAGAGATGGACAAAAACACCAGAGAAAGCAATAACACAGAAGCCCAAGAAGAAAAACATTGTTCACTGCAGCATTATTTACAATAGCCAAGATATGGAAGCAACTTAAGTGCCCATCAACAGATGAATGGATAAAGAAGATGTGGTGTATGTATATGTGTGTATAAATACACACACACACACACACACACACACACACACAATGGAATATTACTCAGCCATAAAAGAATGAAATCTTGCTATTTGCAGCAATATGGATTGACTTGGGGGGCATTATGCTTAGTGAAATAAGTCAGACAGAGAAAGACAAATACTGTATGATATCACTTGTATGTAAAATCTAAAAAACACAACAAACTAGTGAATATAACTAAAAAGAAGCAGACTTACAGATATAGAGAAAAAATAAGTGCTTACCAGTGGGGACAGGGAAGAGGGGAGGTCAATTTAGAGGTGGATGAATGGGAGGTACAAACTATTGGGTGTAAGACAGGCTCAAGGATGTATTGTACAACACAGGGACCAAAGCCAATATTTTGTAATAACTGTAAATGGGAAGTAATCTTCAACAATTGTATTTAAAATTTTTTCTTTTAATTTTAAGAAACTTAAAAGGAAAAAAGAAGGAGCTCAAGGAGAAAACCAAGATGAGTGATGTGGTCAAAAGTATCCAGTACCATAGAATGAGCACTTCAGATCAACACTAAAGAGGCCCATTGGATATGAAGATCCAGAAAGGGTCTCAGTGAGAAAGTGTCTGGAGGGTGAATGTGATAAAAAAAAAAACCAGGTGGTTCAGCTCATGTGAAGAAAAGAGGGAAATGAAAAAGCAGGGACAAAGTATACAAGCTTCAGAGGAATGGAGAGACACATAGATAGAATGGGTCAAAGGAGACTATTTTTAATATCTGAGAATAGTGAGTGCAGTTTCCTGTGGTGTGGGAACCAGCAGCCCTGGCCAATACTTCTCAGAAGTGAGCTCATATATTTGTTTAGGGCTGAAACTTTGTGACTGACAGTGCTCAAGAACAACAAAGGCAAAAATAATAAGATGACCTGGGTCAGTGGGGTACAGAGATTTGATGCTTGGACTATGCTGACCTGTAAGAAAACAAAGACACTGTTTATTCTCAGGCTACTGCTTCCGAACTCAGACCTATTGTGTCTCCAGAAAATGTAGTCATGCCTCCTCAAGAACAATTAAGCCTGGGGGAGAAGCAGAAAGATGAACCCCACCTTGGGTAAAAGGCACCCACCATATTGCTTTGCTACGAGCCATGCCGTGATGATAAAAGCCAGCTCTGGAAAACAGCTTCTCTCCCAAGTGTTCACCCACAACTCTCATCATTTATTCTTTTGATCCATCTCCCACCCTCATCCACTACAATCTCTCTCCCTGGCTCCAGGGTCTACCTCTCACCCTCTTCAATTTGTTGACCCATTCAGACCTCATCCTTGAGTTCACCTTCCCACTCCTACCTCTGCCATACTCCCAGTGTGGAAAATATCCTTAAGTCCAGCAGCTAAACTAGCTTCAGATAAGGGAGAAACTCCCTGGCCTGCCATCTTCACAGAATATACCACCAGCCAGACCAGGCACAGCCCCCAACAGGACAGGAGGTGAGAGGGCGCTTAAAGATGTATGTTACCTTAACTGCAGCTCCATCCTTATGTCCCCTCCAGCTCAGCACAATGTCTTAAACATGTAGGTCCTTGATAATTATTTGTTAAATTGAAATGCACTTGGTGGTCCTCTCCTTTGCTGTATTTTCCTCCAAGTCCCCAGGACAGAAGTGATTCTCACTTTCCCAGGATTCCCAGGACACCCACCATAACTAGACTTCCACTGAAGCTGACTCCCCTCCAACCAAAGTGGCATGCTTTGCCCACCACTCTCCATCCAACAGATGGATTCTCATGTAGGTGTCCAAGCCCATCTGGTCCTGAAGCCTGTGCTCTTCAAGACTTAGGGATTCTGCTGTCTTCACTCATCCACATGACATTGTACAAGGAGGGGAATGTCCTGCCACCAAAGGTTTCCTCTCTTCTGCAGGCATTATGCCCTATCCCTGAACAAATTTCTGGGACTTTAGTCCCCAAGAGAGCCCACTGATTCTCCTAGGCCTGGGACTTGGATGAGACAAGAGGCTGAACTTGCACGTGCACAACCCTGAGAGTGAGTGCCCCCTTCAATTTTGCACCATAGGAGTCTCAGTCACCTCACCGCAGTCCTGGCCATACATTCTCTTAAGGATCTTCTAGTGATATTATAAAAAAAAATACTATTTGAAGATGTCTAAAATTATCTCATTTCTGGAGTGATGTCCCAACCTAAGACATCCCTCATCCATGCCTCCCACACTTCAACAGTGACAATTTGGCAGCCATGCACAGATGCGGGAGCTGTGAGATCCAACACCATTCACCAAGGGACCCGGGAGGGGTCCTGCCCACTCGTGTGTCAGACAGTAGACACAGAGACCTTTGTCCTGGCTGCAGATGCTGCAGGGGCCCATGAACCTGCTCCAGCCCCTCTCAGCTGTGGTCTGGGAGCCCCTGGAAAACACTGTCTTAGCCAATTACCCACAGACAAGAAAGACTTTGTGGAAGTCCAGGTTTCCAGTGGAGAAGTTCCAGCACATCACTGGAGAAAAATATGCAAGCGTGAACACAATGGAGAGAGTAAGAGGAACAATTTGACTTTACCTGCATCACCTCTCTCGAAGGCAGTACAGCTCAGAGCCAAGAGACATCTTCTCTTCTCAGCCTATGATTTCTCCCACAGGGGAAGGTGAGTGTTCGGGTGAGCACCTGACTTTCCTACCTGCACAGGCTGCTGCCAAGGAGGCCCATTTCTCTCTCACTCCATCCAGAGCGTTGAGTCATGAGCTGCATGACGCGGGGGCAGGAAGAGGGTGGGAGAGCGGCACAGAGGAATCTTGGAGGACATTAGAGGGATGCAATCCTACTAACTGTATCAAGGACTCCATCAAGTCCGCCCACAACTATTAGGGACATCTGGCCCATGGATCCCCCAGCCGGCCCATGGGCAGCCACAGTGCTCTGAGCGCCTCACCCACACCCCCCCCCCACACTCAGCGGTTGGCTCTCACTGTCTGCAACCAATGGCAGCGAGAGCAATCTTGGGCAGATGGCTGATGGGCAAGCGCAGAAAGTCAACCCAGATCTGCGGGCCAGGAAGAGACCACAAACTTGAGCTTTAGCGCTTCCTCCAGAAAAATTAAAGGGAGGCTGTCCAGGCATTATCTGGTGTGTTGCAAGATGAAGAGAAGGAGTGCAAGCTTGAGAATTCTTTCACACGAGGGAGGACGAAGTTTGCAGTAACTGTGTCCATAGAAGAGCTGAGAAAGCCTCAGAAACCCTAGCAGGGCTAATGGAAAGTATTCCTCTCCTGAAGTCAGTACAGACAAGAGGAGGCGACTACTTCAAATGCAAAGATAGCAACTCAAGACTCAAAGGAACGTGAAAAAAATCAAAGAAACATGACACTACCAAAGAGTTACAATAATCTTCCAGTAATTGACCCCAAACACATGGAGATCTGTAATTTGCCCAATAAAGAATTCAAAATAAGTGGTTTAAGGAAGTGCGATAAGCCACAAGAAAAACACAGAAACACAATTCAATGAAATCAGGAAAAAAAAAATTCTCGATTGGGAAAGTTTCCTCCATCGACAGAATTGGGAAACCTGGGTAATCACATGCAGAGGAATGAAACTGGACCCCTATCTTACACCACAAAAATTAACTTAAAATGAATTAAGGATTTAAACATAAAACCTGAAGCCATAAAATTCCTAGAAGAAAAGATAAGGGAAAAGGCTCTCTCACATTGGACTTGGAAACACTTTTCTTTAGATATGACACCAAACACACAAGCAACCATGCAAAAGTAAATATGTGGGACTACAGGAGACTAAAACACTTCTGCACAGCAAAAGGAACAAGCAACACAATGAAAAGGCGACGAAGAATATATTTGCAAATCATTTATCTCATAAGGGGTGAAGAGCAACAATACATAAGGAACTAATGTAGCCCCACAGCAGAATTAATTAACTTATTAATCCAATTAAAAATGGGCAGAGGACTTGAAGAGACATTTTTCCAAAGAAGACATACAAATGGCCAACAGGTACATGAAAAGATGCTCGCCATCACTAACTGTCAGGCAATTCGACATCAAAACCACAATGAAATATCAACTCACCTGTTAGAATGGCTGTCATCAAAAAGACAAGAGATACACCAGAGGTAACACATGGGGCAAGGATGTGGAGAAAAGGGCACTGTTGGCGAGAATGTAAATTGGAACAGCTACTGTGGAAACAGTATGGAAATTCCTTTAAAAATTAAAAATAGAACTACTGTATAATCCAGAAATCCCACTTCTGGGTATATATCCAAAAGAAATTATCAGTATCACAAAGAAATAGCTGTACGCCCATGTTCATCGCAACATTATTCCCCATAGGCAAGATACGAAAACAACCGAAGTGTCCATCTACAGATAAATGGATAAAGAAGATCTGGTATGTATGTATGTATTAATACACATGGATATTATTCTGCCACGAGAAAGAAGAAAATCTTGCCATTTGTTAGAAAATGGATGGCCTTTGAGGGCATTATGCTAAGTTAAATGTCAGACAGAGAATGACAGTTATCATGTGGCATCACTTACATACAGAATCTAAAAATGCCAAACTCCTAGAAACAGAATAGAATGGTGGTTGTCAGGAGCTTGGTGTTGGGGAAAATGGATAGACTGGTCAAAGGGTACAAATTTCCAGTTATAAGGTAAATAAGTTCTAAGGATCTAGGGTACAGCATGGTGGCTATAGTTAATAGTTATATACTTAAAATTTGCTAAGAGTAGATCTTAAATATTCTCACCACAAAAAAAGGAAAGGTAATTATGTGAAGTAGTGGAGGTGTCAGCTAACCCTACTGTGGCAATCATTTCACAATAAACAAGTTTCTCAAATCATCATGTTGTACATTTTAACCTACACAATATTATGTGTCAACTATACCTCAGTAAAGTTGGAAAAAATTATCTCATTTCTATAAACCTATTTCTACTTTATACTAGTCTTGTGGGTATGCACAGAAATATCCTGGAATGGGAATGATTTTGTTGGGGTTGAGTGTTTGGAGGAGTATCTTAGCCTAAGTTCCCTGAGACAAGGGTGATGAGCAGACAGTTTATCTGAGAAGCAATTTCTAGAGACCAAGGAGAATGAAACAGACAAGGAGGGATTGACAAGGATGCTGTTGGGCTGAGCATCACCATGGGCAACCGGTGATGCATCTGGCCCGGTTCTCCTGAGGAAACATACAGAAGGTCTCTCAGAATTATGGCCCCAGAGGATCAACGTGGAGAAGTCTTTATCCACTGGCTTCCATCCGTCTTGGTTGAGGGTTGTCACACCTCAAGGCTGTGCGTGGATGAGTCTCCAGCAGCCTCCCACTGACATCCCCTGCCGTGGTGTCACAGAGGCCCAGGGGGAGTAGAAAGAGATACAGAGCACATGCTTAAACCAAGGTGTTGTCAAAGAAAGTCCCCACAAAGCCATCTGCTATAGCCAATCCTGCAATAAGAACTGAGATAAAGAGAGTATGAAGTGTCCAAAATGGGGTGGGTTTTTTTTACTTCCCTTTATGATGCTTTTTAATTTGCAGGAATTCTTTTAATAATAAGCATGTGTTATGTGTATAATGATAGAGTTAGGATTCTTTTTTTTAAAACAAATCCCTGTTTGAGAAGGAGCCCCGATGGAGGAGTCCTTTGCCAGGTACTCCACAATTTTTTTTTTTTTTTGAGATAATTTCTACATTGGAACTGGCCTTGAGGGCTGACTGGATGGCAGGCCTGGTGACACGGGCCATACCCTTGTAGGAGGGAAGATCTTCTGTAAATCCATGGGGTTCAACTTGGACTGTTTCTTCCTTATATATAAGTGCCCTCCCCCCAACCCAACCTCCCCCTCCACAGACACACAGGACCAATTCCCCTGGCTTTAAATAAAATTTCAGTTTGCCAACAGCCCCTAAATTTGTATCTCTAACCCAGACCTCACCTCTGAGCTCCAGATTCTGTGTATACAACTGCTTGCCTGACATTTCCACTTGTATGTATCATAGGCATCTCACAATGAATATATTCAATACCAAGCTCTTTCATTTCTTTACAAAACTGTTCCTCTTTTCAGCATCTCTGTTGTTATGACCTGCATTGTGTCTTCCCCTCAAATTCTTAGGCTGAATTCCTAAACCCCAGTTCTTCCACATGTGACCATATTTGGACATAGGGGTCTTTAAAGAGATAATTAAGTTACAATGAGGCCCTGATCCAATATGACGGGTGTCCTTATAAGAAGAGGAGGTCTGGACACCAATACACACGCAGGGAAAACAACATGAAGCCACAGGGGGAATACAACCCCCACAAAGCAAGGAAAGGCTGGAAAAGACCCCTCCCTCAGAAGGAGCCAACTCTGCCAACACCTTGACCTTGGACATCCAGACTCCAGAACCCTGAGAAAATTCATTTCTGTTGTCTAAGCCATCCAGTCTATGGTACTTTGTCACAGCAGCCCTGGAAAACTAACATACCACATAAGCAGTTGGTACCACCGACCTCTAGTAGCTAAAAGCCAGAAATCTGGGAGTTAGTCCCCAGCACCTTCCTGCTCACGCCTACATCCAACCTATCATCAGGTCAGCCTAAAAAGCACATCGCAGTCTGCCCACCTCCCTCAACCTCCGTTGCCGGCACCTGGCCCAAGCCGCTGCATCTGTTGACAGGAACCACCTCAGCAGCCCGATGACTAGGTCTGGCTCTGATCAGTCACCTCCAGCATACTGGAAATGGACTCCTGAGTGGAAGCTTGGGATTGCCTAAACTCACTAAACAAGGTAGGCGAGGTGAGGGGCAGGCGGTGAAGAGGGGAGGGTCACCACTTCTGACAGGTCCTGTGCCCACAGCTGTGTGAGCCTCCAGCTTCTGGCCTATTCTCATCTCTTTGGGCTAATTCTCACCCTCAGTATCTGCCTCATTCTTTGAGCTTGACCTGACAGTGCCAACATCAGATCCAGGGCCCTCAAGGCCAATGCACCCATCAATTCTTCCCTGTCCATCTCCCCACCCGGCTGCCCACACTGTCCTGGTCCTGCTCAGACCATCAGCACTTGAAGGTGTCTAGTGCCCCTGCTGCCGGCTCTTCAGTCCTCCTTCTCCCACCAGGTTTTTCCAAGGGCTTCTGGGTCTGAGCCTCACCCCTCGGGCTGCCCCTCAGGCTCAGCCCCTCAGCCCATTCAAGGCATGCCCTTATTTTGACGGTTCCTCAACACCTACAGGAGAAGGCCCCGTCCCCTCCCGTGTAACATGGTACACAACTGCCAGGGCCCTGCTTGCCTCCCCAGCCCTGTTTTATATACGCCCCCTCCTCTCTTGAACATGCTAGCAATCTACTTGTCTCCCAAATAGGCCTCTCGGTTTCACACATCTATGTTACGTTCATGCTGTTCCCACTGCCTCAAATGCTTTTCCCTCCCTTTTACTCCTGACTATTCCTACTGGTTCTTTGAGATTCAGATCAAGGGACCACCTCCTTCCATATTCCATTCCTCACCCTTTCATACCTGCCAGTTCTAGATGCCCCTTCCTCCTGCTCCCAGATTCCTTCTCTCGTTGCCCTTTACCTGGTATATATTATTTGTTTATTTTTCCATCTTCATCATCGACCACTTCTTACTGACCTCTGTCCCCCAGGCTTAGCATAATTGCTCACACACAGTAGGTGTCCAATGAGGGTTTATTAAGCCAACTGGCCTGACTGCCAGACCCACTGTGCCCTGCGTCCCAGGCGCCTGCCCCCAGCAGGGGGACACGCTTTACATCTCCACAGCAGGGAATCTGGCCCTCAGCCCTTCCCTGAACCGAGTCACATGGTGGACACTCTAAAGTGCACAGGTCATGAGGCCTGGATGGCTTTTTAAAGTTTCTCATGGAAAAGGAAATTGTGAAATGCCCCACTGGGGCAGCGAAGCAATCTCTCCTAGTCCAGACTTGGCGCCCAAAGCCAGCTGCTTGGGCCGGGAGATAACAGGCCCCCCACACTGAGCTGCCACCAGCAGACTCGGAAAAGTAAAAAATTGACAACATTTCAGGAAGAAGATTCCTCATTTCCAATAGTATCATCTATACCCTGTGGGATAAAGCACCTCCTGCCTTATTAACGTCTTTTACATTTTTTAGTGCTGAATCCAAGGTGAAAGGGAGGAGGGGAGAGGGGACGTCTGTACCAGGTCCTTTAGGAACCAGGAAAATGCCGTGGCAGAGATGAATTGTAGACCCAGAAATAGCATTTTGGGGATGAAATGTATAATGTTCACTCTTTTTCAAAAAAAAAAAAGTTTCATACAGCCCAAATGACATCATATCAGGTCAGCCAGAGCAGAAGGAAGGGAGAAAAATACTGAGCATGAGAAGAAACCGATACAGACAGGCACTTTCTAAAATGGATTCCACACTGCACACACCGAAGCCCAGAGAGAAAAATCTTCAGCGAAAAAAGTGTCTCCCCTTACTGACCACAGTTAAATACCAGCCGGACTTATTTAGGTTTTAAACTATCTGCTGCATTTCAAAGACTAACATCAAAACTTGAAGGAAAATAGTATTTAGCTAGTCTGGTCAGGCTCTCTCGGAGGTATGCTTGCGAAGTAGGGGAGTCCCTTGTCAGAGTCCCTAAGCCCAGTAAATCTCACTCCCACAGAACCCCTCCATGTCCCCAGACTCACTTGCCCCCTGCTCCCCACCCATGAAAACATGCGCAGTCCTACGTATCGCGGAAAGGGAGTTCTAGAAATTAACATGTCCCTGCAAGTGTTCTTGTGGTTGCGAGTAACTGAAGCCCACTCAGTCTAGTTTAAGCAAAGAAAGGGGAGGGAGATAGAATTTTGTTTATTTTAAGGCCCCTAAGCTCTTACATATCCAAGAGGAAGAGTATGGCCTTCCTCAGGAAGGACCTGGAGCTAGGAGTCATCACAATTTCGATTCCATCTCTCATCTCTGATTCTCTCTGCACATCAACTTCACCGTCTGTCTCTGTGGACTGGCATTCCCTGATCCTCAGCCCACAGGACAGACTGCATGACCCACAGGTCCTGAGAAACCAGCAGCTCCTGCTACTCAACAGTGAAACCTAATAACTGGCTGTCCCTCGAGTTAAATTCCAAATTCCCGGAGAAGGGAATCTGACTGGGTAAAGTATCGCCTCTGTCCCAGTCAGCTCTGGCGAAGGGGATCTATCCTACAGGGCATACGGTTGCCTTGAGCTCACCCAGCGCATCTGAGAGCAGTTCCCAGAGTAGAGGCGTTTGTGTTCTGTCCGAGGTCCAGGACCGGCACTGTACAGTGGGCCACTGGGTCTCCCCTGACCCCTATCACAGTGGGAGTCCTGTCCGATCCCTCTCAGGAAATCAGGACCAAGTGAGGAAAGGGGAAGCGCTGGGAAAAAAGGATTCAAGAGATAGAGTCATAGTTAGAGAGATAAAAGTACAGGCATCAGGAGAGGCCACGGAATGAACGAGCAATATGAGGGTTTTGGCGTGGTTTTCAAATATCATTTATCAAGACAGAAACCACAGCCGCAGCTGAAATTTTAGACAGCTAACGAAGGGAGATGCAACGTTGTCATGAAAACACAGTTCATGCACATACACTGCCTTCTAGAAGGGCAGAGACGATATAACAGAAGGGTTATCTCATCCACTGAGTTATGCCAACGTGCTCATAATTTTCTGTTTTCCTTTCTCTGTCTTGACCAAAACTATGTGCAGCACTGCTTTTAATGATTCGTTCACACTTATGTTATAATTTAATTTTTATCAAGTAGGACCATGTGAAACTGCCATTTTCATAAGTCTAAACTGACAAATATCAGCCATTTCAAAATAATATATATATATATATATACATCCTTTTTTTTTGGTGGGGGAAGGTAATTAGGTTTATTTATTTATTCATTCTTGGAGGACGTACTGGGGATTGAACCCAGGACCTCATGCATGCTAAGCATATGCTCTACCACTTGAGCTATACCCTCCCCCCTCCCATATACATCCTTTTAAATAGAACTATAGACTTAAATGAAAACCGGTCCTTGGGACAACTCCCACTATGTCCCTGACTCCCACTGCCCAGAATGAACATTTTTAGTTTTTTTTAAACTATTTCTTCTGATTGTTTATTTCTAAATAATATTAATATATTCTTATCTCTTGATCTTTCTATTTTATACTTTGTATGTCAGCTTCCTCCTGGGTACCATATGAACCGTCTGATTGCCATCAAACCTATCAGCTAACCTACCAGTTTCAGCGGGTTTCTTGAGAACCCCCCTCCTGGAGACTTCCAGCCTCAGTGGGTGCTCTCTGGACATACAGACTAGCCGCAGTCCTGGAACTCCTCTCCCCATCACCCTGGGAATTGCCTTTACTTTTCTGCTCTCCTGTGTTGCCTCTCCCGCATTAACTTGACATTTTCCTCATTCTTGGTTTGCAGTGTTACTCTGCAGAGCACACACCCAGTAGCCCTCTGAACATCTGAACAAAGGTGATACAAATATAAGAACTTGTGTGTCTGCAAATATTATTCTGCCTTCAATCTGGATTGATGGTTTGGCAGAATATGTTGTTCTAGATTGAAATGTATCTTTCCTAGAATTTTAAAGGCATGACTCATTTTTGTCCATCTTCCCAAGTTTCCATGACAAATCCCATGCCTTTCTGATTCCCGATATGTTGTACGTAGCCGGCTTATTCACCTTAGAATATTTTTAGACCCTTCTCTACATGCCAGGTGTTCTGAATTTACATGAAGATGTACTTTATAGCCAAACTGTTCATTCATTTTGCTGGGCCCTTAAATCCAGAGGTTCTTCTCTTGGAAATTATCTTGTGCTATTTTTCTAAATTTCTCTTGCATTATTTCTTGGGTGGTTTCCTCTCCTCCATTTTCTCTCTTCTCTCTTTGAGGCTCCTTTTCAGCAAATGTGGACATCTTGACCTGATTCTCCAGTTTTGCCTTTTCTTTCCTATTTTCCACCTCTTTTTTTTTTTTTAATTCTATTTCTAAGGGATTATCTTCTACACTACCTTCCTCAATGTTATCTCCCAATTCATTTATCAAATAGATCGCTTTTATCACATTTTTAATTCTCTTGAGTTCTTCTGTGTTCCATTACCTCATCTTTCTAAGGATACCTCTTATAATATTACCTCATCTTTCTGAGTATCTTTAATTATAGGGATTTTTTTAAAGATTTTTCTTCCTTTCTCATTTGTGTTTCTTCAGGGTTACTTTTCCCTGTTTGCTTGTTTTGGACACTACATTTTCTATACGATAATATTTACAAACGTCTGATGGTCTTTGGTTGCCTGTCTTAAAATGAAGTTCTAAAAACCTGACTGGAAGCTCTCTGTGCTCGGGTGGAGCTTGTCAGCTTCCAGGCTTTGCAGCAGGAGATCAGGTGGTGACCCAGCCTTTTGCGTGGGAGCTTCCAAAATCAGTGTCTGGGAATTTGTACTCTCTGTTCTTGTGGCTTTACTCCTTTTTTATTCCTTCTGTCATTTCAGTGAGACTGGAGCAAGGAAAAGAAATGACGGTGTGAATTCAATCCACCACCTTGTGCTGAGAGTGCCCTATTACATTTCTGACAATTAATGTTTCTTTCTGGGAAATTGGGAGTTCACATGCCTCCTGCATGTTCCCCACGTAGTGTTTCTGTCTGCTGGGGAATCAGCCCTTAGAAGTTAAGACTGTCCCCTTATCTTTTCCTCCTTTGTCTCTGCAGCCATCTCACTGGATAGAACCCACTTGGGGGTTCTCCTTGGTTTCTCTGATCCTCTGAATGCAGAAAACCGTCAGCATACTTGGGGATTTACTCAGCCCCTCTTCTTCTTTCCTGCTTTAGCTGAAGCAACAGGGACCTGTTTGCTAGAAGCTGCCTATCACCTGCACACTTAACATGGTTCTTACAAGCCCACCTGGCACAGCCAGTCTTCCAATGATGACTCTTGTGTCTGTTGCACCTTAAGACCAACAACTCCAGTATGACTCTGCACTTGTTCTGCTTCGTAAGGCTTGTCTTTGCACTTGCCCAGAAACTGGCAAGGAGCATGGGTTTCCTCAGGATATGATTTGTGGGGGCAGGGTTCGGGGGCGATCTGCTTTAAAACAACTCTGGGCTTTGTCCCAGCTTGGACACCAGTTTAGTCAAATACTCAACCTCTCTGAGATTTGATTTCCCCATTGTGAGATGGGAATAACATTAGTAGAGTGAAATCATGTTTCAAGGTGTTAATTGATATGCTGCTGTATAGCCACTGTCCTGCCCATGCTCTGCAGTTAAAGGGAAGGACTCCACTGATGTCGCAACAGTTACCTTTGGGGACAAATGTGCCGCATTCTTTATCTTTTAAGGTCAAAGGATACTTTCTTTTTTTATTGAAGTATAGTCGATTTATAATGTGTTAATTTCTGGTGTACAGCATAGTGAGAGATATATATATATGTATATTCCTTTTCACAACCCCTTTCATTGTAAGTCATTACAAGGTATTGAATATAGTTCCCTGTGCAATATAATAAGACCCTGTTGTTTATCTACTTAATATATAATAGTATCTACAAATCCTGAACTCCCAATTTATTCCTCCCCATTCCCTTTCCCCCCAGGAGCCATAAGTTTGTTTTCTATGTCTGTGAGTCTATCACTGTCTTATAAATAATTTCATGTCCTGGTTTTTTTTTTTTTTTTGGATTCCACATTTAAGTGATATCATATGGTATTTTTCTTTCTCTTTCTGGCTTTATTTAGAATGACGATCTCCAGGTCCATCCATGTTGCTGCAAATGGCATTATTTTATCCTTTTTTATGGCTGAGTAGTATTCCATTGTATATATATACCACAGCTTCTTTATCCAGTCATCTGTTGTTGGACACTTAGGTTGCTTCCATGTCTTCGCTATTGTAAAAAGTGCTGTTCTGAACATTGGGGTGCAAGTGTCTTTTCAAATTAGAGTTTCCTCCAGATATTTGCCCAGGAGTGGGATTGCTGGATCATAGGGTAAGTTTAGTTTCAGTTTTCAAAGGATACTTTCTGAGTGTGAGACAAGAAAAATTTTAAGTGGAAATTCCAATAGAGAAGGCAGATTTGTCCCGTACTCCAAAGCAAATGGAAGAGCTTGAAGATGGAGAAGAAGGAAGAGAGTTTTGAGAGAAGGAAGCAGGAGATACCTTGTAGGAACCCAGCTCCCTGCCTCTCATCCCTCGGGCAGGCCCAGGCTGGGCAGAGAGCATCACAGAGTGGGGTGGGGCTGTACCCACCTATCCGAGGGCTCTGAGAGTCAGCAAGCACCTTTCAGGGAACACAGAGGGAAGTGATGGGCCTGACTGCAAGGAGCCCCGGGAGAGTCTGCGGGAGTGAATGGAAAGCCAGAGTTCACTGAGAATGAACACCGTGAGCGGGCCTGGAAGTAACCATAGCACAAGGCAAGTGGGCCCCACTGCTGGGGCTGTAGAGGACGGCCCAGCCGGATCAGAGGACGCTCTCTGCACTGGAGCTCAGGGTGACAGCAGCAACGCAAGGGCAGAAGTGGGGCCAAGTCAGCAGAGGAAGATACCCCAGCTCCCAGGTTAAGTACAAATGGAGATGGAAAAAGAGAGAAAGACTAGCCTCTGCAGCAGATAGCTCATCAGTGAGGCCACCACAGGCCAGCCACCCCCTGACGCAGTGCCCCTGCTTCCTGAAGGCTCCCTTGAACAAGACATAGGACTCTGTGTGGGGACTGGGGGTGGGGGGAGCCACAGACCTTGAAATGATTACATTTTAAACCAGAAGTAACCCAAAAATTAATATGTTGGGTTGAATAGGATTGAAACATTGCTAGATTACATTTCTTCAAGCAGCAGGACTAGGGATTTACAAACTGAGTTCAATGTTAGGGAAATTTTTAGAGTTTCATTTCTTCTCACCAGAGTCTTAGAAGCTATGGTGACTAAAAAAGCCATATTATTGTTCTTGCGTCATATAGTTTTTATTGAGATTAAATAAGGCTCTATCCATAAAGTCCCTAACACTGGGCTCAGCACATGGTATGAATTCGGAATTGTTAGTAACACCCGTCTGCCTTTGCCGGCCCCTCCGGAGTGAACACCTGTGGGCCTGGAGGTAAAATGCAGAGAGCGAACACTCTCTGCCTTGGAACAGGGCCTAACCCTGCTTGCCGGTATTCCCCAGGCAGGGGAGGCCTCCCAGACACTGAGACCTGTCCTTGTATCTCTTATCTGCAAGCCGGGTTTCTGGCTCTGGTCCCTAGGGACTAACACTTTCCCTTTGCTAACCACACTCTGAGTTCTCACTTTGCACAAAACACCACCATTTAGGACCCCTGAATCACCCTTTTTTCCATGTCTTTGTGAAGCCTGAGGCACACAGTCCCTCTGCTAATGTTAGATAAATGACGCGGTTTGCCCAGACACCATGTGTTCAATCAGCTGGCTTTAAAACAAGATGGTGTATGGAAAGCCCCAACCAGGAGATAGATATCTTTAGACAAACTACAGAAGGACAAATTCAAAACATCCGTGGATGGTATGACCCAGTCCCATTGAGAAGTTCCTTCCACCATCAGGAGGGCCCTAATTTCACACCCATGTAACAGGTTGCTTCGCTCATTTTATAGACCTTCAGCTGGGTCTGCAATTTGATGTATCAATTTCTCTTTTCTAGTAAAAGATGAGCTACGAGGCAGCAGAAGATGAGATTTTCAGGAGAAAGTTAAAGGAATTTTATAGCTTGTTTGTGTTGTCCATACCACCCGATGGCAGGCAGACTCCATAAATACTTATTAAAATTAATATTGTTCGAGCAAGTCCAAAGAGAAGAAAGCTCTTCTGCAAGTCTCTGCATAACATAACTCTCCCCTCACAGACGGGTTGTAATACTGCTGTGATGGAAAGAAAGAACATAGTGCAAAGAATGAATAAACTCTGCCCAGATGGTATTTTTTTTTTTAATTTTAACGTCACCTTTCTTTCTTTTTAATTTTTTGTTTTGGTTGTGTGGTGGTTTTTTTAGGGGTAGGGGAGGTCATTAGGTTTATTAATTTATTTATTTAATGGAGATACTGGGGATTGACCCCAGGACCTCGTGCATGCTAAGCACACACTCTACCACTGAGCTATACCCTCCCCTGCCCCAGAAGGCATTTTGAAATAATATTTCCAGTCTAGGAAACTGACTGTTCATTCTCCCCACCTGTGTAATTTACCAGATGCATCCACACACATAATATAATACTGCCATCTGATTATTGTGACACTGATTTGGTAAAACCTCAAGACAAAGCAGCCCTTGCCCAAGACACAGCTACAAGCCTGCCATCAGTCTCTGCTCTCACCCAGTTAACCGGTGTCAAAGGCTGTGGCCCTCTCCTGAACTACAAAGAAGCCGTGTCAAAACTGAGTGTTGCCTACAATCAGAGTGGCCTCCTGTGCACTTGTGCAACTATAATGGTCAAGGCACACACATATGGGACTTTATAGCTTACAAAGGAGTTTTTACCAACCTCGTTCCAATTAATCTTCACAATATAAGAATAGACATCATGATCCCTATTTTATAGGGGAGGAAACTGAGGCTCATGGAAAACAACTGACTCGCCCACATTCACTAAGCTAGTAAGCGGTAGAGCTAGGGTTTGCCCCCAGGTCCCTGATGTCGTAGCTTAACATTCCTGCAGCCCCTGCGCGAGGTAGCAGGATGTAGGGCTGTGACTCCCCGCCATTCACTCTTGCCCATCACCTTTCTGCACTTTGGGAGCAGCAGTTAGGGTCATCTGGTCTTATTACATTGAAAAGGAAGGGCATAAACAACAAGCAACAAAAAATATGAGTGTCCAGCTTTGGAGTTTAAAAGAAAATTTTGGAACCTCCAACAGCAAGTTGCATGAGACCTCAAAATCCTGGCTTCTGAGAACACAAAGGCAACCTTCTATAAACAGCAGCATTAAGAAGACACACCACACCTACACAGAAAACAAACTTAGGGTTATGGGGGTCAGGGGGAGGGAAGGGAGCAGGATGGGATAAACTGGGAGTTCGAGATGTGCAGATACTAACTACTAAATAGAAAAGAGATGAACAACAACTTTCTACTGTAGAGCACAGGGAACTATATTCAGTATCTTGTAGAAACCATTTAGAAAAAGAATATGAAAAGGAATATATGTATGTATATGGATGACTGAAACATTATGCTGCACACCAGAAATGAACACAACATTGTAAACTGACTGTACTTCAATTAAAAAAAAAAAAAAGACACACCTGAGCAAAATCAAGTCAATTTCCCCCACCAAGACTCCACAGGCCAGAAGGGGACAGAGAGGTAGAGGAAAAGTCAGAGATTAACTCAGGAGTGGGGGCCTCTGCCCCCAGGCAGGTGTTCTAGACCCAGGGGCCAGACCCACAGTGAGCAGACTGAGTGATGGCCACCTCGTGGTACTCATGCCCTTGAAGAAGGGGAGGCCCTTGAGTGTGGGCAGTACCTGTGACTTGCTTCCAACCAACAGAACATGGTAATGGCCACAGGATGTACGTGATTATGTGCACATGCTTACCTGACACACGATGTTAGTGCCTGTCGTACAAGGAGACATCCTCCCTTGCTGACTGTGAAAAGCCAAGGGCAGTGCTGTGAGCTTCCCCATGGTAAGGACCACATGACAAAGAGCTGACAGCATCCTCCAACCAACAGCCAGCGAGAAACTGGGGCCCTCGGTAGCCAGGAGCCTGCCAACCACCCTGTGAGCCTGGAGCAGGTAACTCCCTGACTGAGCCTCAGGGAAGAACTCAGCCCTGGCAGTTATCTTGACTGCCGCCTTTCAAAGGGCCCAGCCAAGCCAGACTCCTGCCCCACAGAAACCACGAGATAATACACGTGTCTTGTTTTAAGTCTCTATGTTTGCGGTAATACTGTTGTGCAGCAGCAGAAAACTGGTACAGGTTAGTTCTGGGATCTGGGGGAAAAAGGATGCGCATCCTTCCCGGGTAAGGTCCGGCAGGTAAGTGAGGTCCCTGCGAGTTTCACAGCCGCACTTCACCCAGTACGGTGAAGACACGATGGGGTAAAATGCTGGCAGGGCATATCCGGGCAAATAGGACCTGGCAGAGCCTCCCCAGGAGCTCTCCACGAAGCTGAGGCTTCTCCAACTCCCTGGACTGGATGCCACCCCAGGGAAAGGGAGGGAGCTGGGGCGGGAACCCTGAACAATTGCGTTCCAAGTGGAAATGACTGCATTTAACTGGAAATGATGAAGGAGACATGTTCTGCCATCAGTGGAAAAGGGATGCTAGTAACCAGCCTGATTCTACTGGCTGATGAGTGCTGGGAGCGCAGGGAAGGCAGTGATCCAGGGCATGGGGGATGGGGTCAGTGAAGGCTTCCTGGAGGAAGTGACAGCTGAGTTGAGTTTTAGTTTATGAATTAAAATGAGATTCTATGAAGTATTGGATTCCAACCTTTCATGGTTCCATGCTTTTAAGTTTTCAACTTTCTAAGATTCTTTTTTTCCAAAGTCTATAGATCAAAGGCTCCCCACTGGCACTGTTATCTACTGGGGCCTGATTGGGGGTGGGGAGGCCAAAAACTATCTGAAATGTATCTGAATCAGACTCCTATTCCTCATAATTTCCCACATCTCTGTCATCTCTGCCTGTAGGGATTTCCTCCTTTTTTAATTTACTCTTTTATTTTTAATAAAAGTTTCATATGCACACAATTTCAAGAGTCAAATCGTTTTATAAGACTTGGATGAAAAATAGCAGTTGCACACACCGCCCCTCCCCACCCCCATTTCTCACCACTCAGTGGAAAATACTTTCAACTTTTAGAAGATTGTTCTGTGTTGCTTCCTACCTATCATTAAGTAGCATGCTGATACGGCTACTTCTTGATTTTCCAGTTGCACTATCCACTGGCTTCCCGGTATGGAAGGTGAGACTTTTTTGCCACTGTCTCCAACTCCACATTGCACACCTTCTTATTACCCCCACTCTCCCAAAAGAATTTAGTTAAATTCAATACGTTCAATGTTTACATTATCATGATCATGTACATGCTATTCACAACTGTCATGGCGACAAGCAGATTGGGAAAGGAGACCAGAACTCAAAGCACCACCCAAAACGGTGAGTTGTCAGGTTTTATTCTTCAGAGTCTCTGAGCCTAGATTCAAACTCATTCAGAAACCTGGAACTGTCCACCAGATGAGGACAGAAAGAACCCCAAGTAGAGCCATCTGTTTCCGATCTGAGGCATTGGAAAGAAAGTCCCCACAGGTCTGAGAGAGTGTCAGAAATCCCCTGGGTTGGTTAATTGTTCTTCCATTCTCTCACTGCCTGGCCCCCTTGGCAATACCTGCAGGATCCAGGTGGGCTCCTAAAACTCCAGGAGGGGAACCCTTCTCTCTGACCTGGAAACGGGTCTCCATAGCGTGGGGAGAATCCACATTGCCGTATTTTCTCTACATAGTCACTCATCTCGTGACTCTGGATGCAGACACAGTTGAAGGAAGTGGGTGGCAGAGTAGGGAAGCTAAGGATGCAGCTTTCTAGCCAGAAAGACCAGGAGGGGAGGTCCTTGGGAGCCAGAAAGTGTGAGGGGAGTGGAACCCAATCCCCAGCTACAGGGATGAGTCCTGCTAGGTCTAACCTTAGCAAATCACTGCGGCCTCATTCCCCTCGACAGTGATTGATTTAATCAGGACATGGAATGCAATTCTGGCCAATAAGAAGTGAAGGAAAGGCTGGGGACGGGGAGGACGGGGACAGGAGGCAGATTTTGGTAAAGGTTTCTTTGTTCTTCAAAGGAGAGAGAAAAAGGCAGTTTTGATACTAAGTGTTGTATCTGTGGACTAGAGCCACAGCACCTGGCTGGAACCACGATCAGAGCTGGCAGAAGACAAGCTGACATCCTGAAACTGGCAGAATGGAAAAATGGAAAGAACTTGGAGCCATGGAATTAACCAGCCTGGAGCTGCCCTACCCAAGGGCTTCTTGTTGTAAGGGACAATCTTTTTTTTTTTTTTTTCATGTTTTTTGAGTGAACTGAGGCAGGATTTTCTAGAATTTACCATCAAATTACCTAAGAATAATGCCTTATAAGGCACACACAAGGCAAAAGATTGCTAGACTACAAACGTAAGGTCAGATCCTCACCCAAGCAGCGCTGCCCTCACTCTATTTTTTAGGTCCCTTCATTAAACCCTGGGGTGGGCAAGCATTACTTAATTTCTTTCTCGAGGTTCAGAGGATGTATTACCTCGACAGAAAAGTCAGAAGACTATATCTGGAACAGGGAGGGGAAGGGAGCCTCCACTTCTTCCAGGCCATCCACAGAGACTTGCAGCATCCTCAGAATGGCTTCCTGGGCAGGCAGCCGGCCCAGGTGATCCACCAACTACAGTCATAGTAACAGAACAGAAACAGTGAGGTCAGCTCTCCAAAGGAAGCTAGTAACACCTTCCACGTGAGAAAAGAATTTACTACATGGATTATACATCTAGCGAAATACCATCTCTGTTCTGTCCAATAGTAGATATTTGACAAATATTGAAATAAACACTTGTATAGGGAAAAGATCCCATGAATTTAAAACTCCTGGCTATTTACATCTACCTGCATTTTCTCCGCAGTCAGAGCGCAGACATCATTTCTGCGAATCTGTGAGAGCGGCTCGTCTGCTCTGCACTCTGCTTGGCTTGCACTTAGCACTGATGGGCGCACATTTTCACAGCTCACATCCTTTTCAGTTGTAGTGGTCACCGAGAATTCTGATACACCGTGGTTCTCCTAACCAGTCCCACTCACTGGGCATTTGGGTCACTTTCTATTTTCCCCTATCATGAACATGCTGCCATAAATATCTTCGTATAAAGGCTTTTTTCCATTTGGATGATTACCTTAGGATTTTCCCAAAAGTGGGATTACCAAGTCAAAAGGTATGAATGCTTCCTAGTTCTTATTATAAATTGCCCGCTTGCACTTCAGAAAAAGAGGACCACATGACAGAGTGGCCAGTAATGTGTGTGGGTTTTCCAAGCAGAACCTAACATAGCGGGTTTTATCAATCTTATTTATTTTTATTAATTTAATGTTGGCATTCCTTATCCATTCAAATCTGTATTTCTTTCATTATTACTCAGGCTAAACATTTTTTATGAGAATTTACTATCTGTAAAAAAAACAAAACAAAAACAAGACATTTTGATAGAGCAAATCTATCCACTGTGATGATGTGGTGATATTATAAATTGTAAATGAGATATTAATGAAAAATGTTACCTGTCATTCTTTATATGTAAACAACATCTTCATATCTTTTGATAAATCCTCAAGTACAGTGCAAGTCTTAACCATAAATTTGCATGATTCTGTATCTGTTTTGGACATTAAGCCTGATTCATAATAATTAAAATAATTTTCTAATTTTTTTCATTTCATTGAGTATTTTTTTCTCTACCAAAAGTTGAAATTATTTTATAATTGATTAGCTTCACCTTGTTTCTGATGATATCTTCTATTGCCTTAAATATCACAAATATATTTCTCTTCCATTGTAGAAATAAATATGGTATTTCATCCTCTTATGATTTTTTTATGGCTTGTTTCATGGTCATTTGCAAGGTGCAAACCTGAGGTAAATTTCATTACTGCCTGGACTTCCGACAGATGTGACTTAATTCTTCCCTTATAACGTGAACGGAGGATGTTAATGCTCAGCCATTTAGTTCTGGGCATGGTGGGCTGGTACAGACCAGCTCAGAGTTCAGGATGCTACACAACCATATGCATCTCCCTCCTGCAGGATTCCTTATTAACTAGAAAGAGCACGTAGAAGGGTGTTTGTTCATAAACATCATGAGATGAGGGAAACGCACATACACACAAGCACGAAGTTTAATGCATGTCTTCCTATATTCTTTCTTACAACGGCATGTACATCTATAATTATCTGAAAACAAAAAGTCTAAGTGGGAAAAAAATGTTTAAACTGCATAGAAATTTAGTAAGATATTTTCTTTTATGTATACAAATTTCCAAATTCACACCCTGACTCCCAACTGATGTCCAGAAGCTTGGAGCATGGCTACCCTTCATCATCAGTTCTGGTACCCAGGAGGTGAAGTCTCCATCCTCCATCTCCCATAATTTGAGGAATCAGCTTTCAAACACTGGCATGTTAAGGCCAAAGGCAGGTTTAGAAGTGCCAGTTTTTAACCAAATTGCCAAATATTTATTTAAGGGCCATCAGCAATCCTGCTCAAAAGTGGGGCACCAGCTGTCAAGTAAACAACTTGTAGCAGAGAAAATTAATAGTTTAAAGTTGCCAGCATCTTCTTCCCATTGCTACAGGTGAGGTTTAATTTTGGAAGCTGGGAGACTGTCATTTTGGTCCCCAATTGAGTTTTGCATACCAGAGTTTAAACTGGAATTTGTCCTCGGGCTGGTCTTTCTTGTCTTTTGGAAGGAACTCTAGGGTGACCTTTTTAGTCGTGCAGACAGAGATAAAGTAAATTCTTACCTCTTTTTCTTCGGATAGCCCTGAACCAGTCAGGGCTTCCGATGCTAAGTATTCTGTTCACTAATGAAAATTTGGTTTATATTTTAGCAAGACTGTGCCCTTGCAAATAAATTTTAAAATACGAATTTTAACTTCAGTCCCTGAAAATGATGGCTTGTTTATGAGAGAGATTTCCACTTTCTCTATCTCCAGTGTTTATTCCCAGTATGTTGCCAGACCAACCTCTGCCAGGACTAACATCAGGGAGGTGGTCCTCTCACTGAGCAAAGAGGACTGGGCTGGGCTGGCAGGTGCCTGGCCAGTTGGAATCCCACACTCTGGAGCCCAGCCCCTGCTGCCATCACTGCCTCTATCCCGGCAGCCCAGGCCCTGGAACAATCTAGCTGCTAGGAGCACAGGTGTGAGTTTGAACCCCAGTTCCACCGCATATGACCTAGGGCAACTCACTTTACCTCTCCTGACTCAGTTTCCTCACTTGCAAATAAGAAAATGTATTACCTACTAGAAGGATGCTAAGAAAATGTGAGGTTTTGCCCCCTCATCCCCCATCCTGTACATAGAAACTGACATCCAGTCGGCCAAAGGGGCTGATAAGCAACAGAGACAACCCCTCCCCCCATCACACTGGATGCACCAGCAGAACCAGATCTCTGCAGCAGCCGCCTAGGAGCTGCTAAGCATGGGAAGGGCCCAGGAATACTCCTCGGGACTTCCATTCATGTCTCCCCACAGACGATGTGGGAGATCTTCCCTGCAATCCACCTCTTGCCTAGGTGCGCAGAATTGCAGCTGGCACCAAGGCTGAACTTGATCTTCCTTACATCCCGGCCAAGATGGATGAAGACCCTTGGAGGGGCAAATAGCCTCTGCCCAGTGGGCTACCTTACTGAGCCACCTGTTTCAACCTCTGCTCAGTTGGCCCCCTTGGGCCAGGACCAGGACCCACAAATTCTACCCCTCCCTAGACCCCTGAATCATCCTTCTGCTCCTTGAAAGAAATCTCCCCACACCCAGAGCTCCCACACTCCCTTACACACACACGCGCGCACACACACTCACACTGTACCCTGCCTAGAACCCTTGAGATCCCGTTTACCAGTGCTGGGTGCCATCCCCAGCTTCCTTCCCAGTGTGCTTTGCTTCTAAGAGCTCTCACCCTGCAGTCTTAAGGGATGACCCCCGGGCTGCTGGAGCCTTTACCCAGACACAGTGATAGACAGAAGTGCCTGGTAGTTTATACCCCGCCCCCTGCCCCTGATGCCTGAAGCCAATGTGTGACTGGCTGGTGCAGGATGAGAGCCAGTTCCCTCAACTCCTGAAACACAGTGAGGGGTGATCTGTGCTCCAGACAGGGCACTGCCAAGGATCGGGCTGCAATTTCACGTACAATCACTTTATCTAGCGTCCTCCTCCCCATCCTGCTTGCCCTTACTGATCTCCTCTGAGCACGCCCCTCAATAATCACTCATAGACTCTTTCTTGTCTCAGGATCTGCTTCTGGGCAACCAGACCTAAGACATAACCCTAGCTTGTCACCCACTCGGATGAGATGCAAGGCCGCTGGTCTGAGCCCGCTTCACCACGTGTGTGTTCCCAGGAGTGTGCACATGCACGTGCACAATCACGTGCAAGAGAGTGTGAGAACAAGCGCTGGTGTGGTGCTTGAGAATGAGAAGGTGCTTATACTGGGGGACAAGTCAGTCCAGATATATGTGTGTGTTTCTGTTAATAAACATGATGAGGGGAGGAATGTGTACGTACTAATATGTGTACATACAAGAAGTGGCAGTTATGTGCACACAGGCACACACGCTTGCCTACTGGGAACGTCTCCACCATCAGCAGAGCCCACATCCTTCGGACAGTCTGGCAAACAGCTGGGTCCTGGGCCCCTGTGAAATGTTCATAAACATAGCCTCGTTTCTCATTTAAGCAAACGTCAGCTCCACTTCCACACAAAACCCACTGACACGTAAATGGAAGACTTGGGGAAGAGGGAAATCCTGCGGGAAATGAAACCCACACCACCAGGACCAAAGACACCCGTCCATTTAACCACTTCCAGCCTATTTGGGTGCTGGGGAGCTGCAACCACCCCGACTTCCCCCCAAAGGGCTTGGAATGCACTTAGTTTTGTAAATTTAGGTGATTCCATTTCTCATCTGAAAATGGGGACAATAATACCATCTTAAGTAATAACAGTATACTTACTACAGCAAGCTCTCATAACGAACAGCACTACCCCATTTTATACAAGTAACTTGAGCACCCAGCAGATGTTGGTATCTGTCGGGGGTCCTGGACCCAGAACAACGTACCACAAATGCAGTGGCTCAAACAACAGAAACTTATTGTCTCATAGTTCTGGAGGCTGGAAGTCTGAAATCAAGGTGTTGGTATGGCTGGTTCCTTTTGAGGCTTCTCTCTTTGGCTTGTAGATGGTCATTCCCCTGTCTTCACATAGTCTTCCTTGTATGCGTATTTGTGTGTCCAGATTTTTCCTTTTTGTCGGACACCAGTCATACAGCACCCAACCTAATGACCTCAATTAACTTGTTTATCTCCATAAAGACCCTATCTCCAAATAACGACACATTCTGAGATACTGGGATAGGACTGAGGACACGATCCGACCCCTAACACTTACCTTTGAGGTTGTCATGATCATTAAAGCGAGTTAGGATTTTGGGTTTTTTTTTTTTTATTTTTATTTTTATTGAAGTACAGTCAGTTTACAATGTTGTGTCAATTTCTGGTGTACAGCATAATGTTTCAGTCATACATATACATACATATAATCCTTTCCATATTCTTTTTCATTATAGCTTATTACAAAATAATTATTACAGTTCCCTGTGCTACACAGTAGAAACTTGTTGTTTATCTATGTTATATATAGTAGTTAGTATCTGCAAATCCCAAACTCCCAGTGTATCCCTCCACCCACCCCTTTCCTCCTTGGTAACCATAAGTCTGTTTTCTATGTCTGTGAGTCTGTTTCTGTTTTGTAAATAACTTCATTTGTGTCATTTCTTTAGATTCCACATAAAAGCAGTATTATATGGTATTTTTCTTTCTCTTTCTGTCTTACTTCATTTAGAATGATGATCTCCAGGTCCATCCGTGTTGCTGCAAATGGCATTATTTTATTTTTTATGGCTGAGTAGTATTCCAGTCTATATATATACCACAACTTCTTTATCCAGTCTTCTGTCAATGGACATTCAGGTGGCTTCCCCTATCTTGGCTATTGTTAATAGTGCTGCTGTGAACACTGGGGTGCATGTATCTTTTGGAATTGAGTTTCCACTGGATATATGCCTAAGAGTGGGATTGCTGGATCATAGGGTGAGTCTATTTTTAGTTTTTAAAGAATCTGCATACTGTTTTCCATATTGGCTGAACCAAACTACATTCCCACTAACAGTGTAGGAGGGTTCCCTTTTCAAAATGAGTTAGGTTTTATAGTTCTCAGATCAGTGCCTGGTGTATAGTAAGCCCTATATGCACTTTGTTATGGTGATGATGATGATGAACTATATCAACTTCAGAACTTTTGTGCCCTGTAACAGGAAGATGTAAAAGCGGTTGCAAAATGGTTGTAACACAAAATATTAAAAGCTTTAAGAGGGGAGGGTATAGCTCAAGTAGTAGAGTGTGTGCTTAGCATGCACAAGATCCTGGGTTCAATTCCTAATACCTCCTCTAAAAATAGATTTTAAAAAACCTAATTACCTCCCCCTCCAAAAAAAAAAAGCTTTGTAACACACAAAAAGTGAAAGAAAAGGCAAAACCTGTCCAACAGTGTTTACTCTCTGCTTATTATGAGACCAGTTTCCACCAGCTTGTGGAGTACTTGAGCCTAGCCCGTGTACCACAAAATTAAGCACACCAGGTGGGCAAAGTTAACCCAGTGTTGGACAATTCTGATAACAAACATTGGTACTACATTAGCTGCAAGGCATACCTTCCCACTGCCACTCACCAGAAACAAGCAAAACCAATCTTAGACTGAAAATCAACAGTAAAGGGACAGAAAATGAGGACTTGCCTCAAGGAATCTTTTTTTAATTAACTCACTGCCCTGAGATCACAGAACCCAAGAGAAAGGAAAGGAGATCTTAGAGTGCACTGTTGAGTTCCAGGCTCAGGGGAGCTTCCAAGATAAATACTGTAATTATGTGTTTATATTGTGTGAGCCAATCAAGAAGCCCTGCATCCTCCCTGGTCAGAAGAAAATTAGAATTTATTTTCTCCAGGACCCTTGGCAGGCACGCAGAGGCTGGGCTCACTGAATGAACTGCAGAGGGGTGGCATCCGGGAGAGACCCTGCAACTGAATGCCAGTGTGCTTCTCCCCCAGCTCTGCCTCTCATCACTGACCAGCACCGCCAGTCAGCCCCTGAGGGCCTGGAGCACCATCTGCACCCACAGGCCAGGCCTGGAGGTCACTGCAGCCTCCACAGGCCAGCCAGCGATTGCCTCAAATGGTTCTTTGAATGTAAATGCAGTTAGTTAATGTGATGCCATTATTCATAGACATGGATTGCTTAGAATTGGATGCGTATTACATCAGATGTATTCAGCTAGAAGGAACAGAAAATCTAACAGATTCAAACAAATACAGGCATTTATTATTTGCTAACAAGAAAATGGGAGAAGGGTGATCCTAGGGTTGGTCTGACACCCTAATGGTGCCATGGAAGAACCAAGAGTGTCTGTCTTTCCACGCTCCCACCTTTGGCTTGTTGGCTTTTGAGCCTTATACCTGCAGCCTCACTGTTGTAAACTGCGGGTCCCTGGTAACATGACCTCCTGGCATCTCTCTCCCGCCTCAGGTGGGAGCAGCGTCCTGCCATGGCTAATTTCTGGGTTGCTTTATCCATCCACTGTTTGTGTTCTCAGCAACTCTACCATCTGCTTGAATGATTTCCCCCCCCCATTAAATTCCTTCCATTGCAATAACTGAACTGATTTTGCTTTCTCAGTTAAAACCAGACTGGCCACATGGCTAACATAGGCACAAATTCATGCCCTTAGAAAGCAACGCTTTAAAAGTGCATCCATAATTAAGGAGAACACAAAGATAAGCTTTGGTAGAAGTTAACGAAACTCAAAGAAGACAATAATAAAATGCTATTGAAAGTGAAGCATGTGATCACGTGGCGATGGTAGTGCCCCTGGCAAGTGTGAAGACGGAAGATGCTGGCACCCTTTCTAGTTTGTTCTTTATGGGGCACATGGACCAGGGGGTGAGTGGGGGCTCAAATTCAGCCTGTGCTTCACTCAATGCACTCTGCACCCTGCGTGGGCTGTTCTCCCAAGGAAAGGGCTCTTTTTTCATAACTTGCACAAAGTTTACCCAAAGGTTTCTCTATTTCTCATTGGCTTGCTCTGCCCATGTCTAAAGTTGACAAAACTCATGGAAGGCAGGGAAATGAAGAGGAGCAGGAAGAAATATCCATAGAGCATAAAATGAGGCCCACCTGACCTCTAAAGAGCTTTGTTTGAGGTTTTTAATGTTCCAAGAGCATAAGGGGAAGGGACTTTTAAGAAGGAGTTTCCCCTTTGGTACAGCCATTATGGAAAACAGTATGGAGATTCTTTTAAAAACTAAAAATAGACATACCCTATGATCCAGCAATCCCACTCCTGGGCATGTATCTGGAGGGAACTCTAATTCAAAAAGATACATGAACCTCAATGTTCATAGCAGCACTATTTACAACAGCCAAGACATGGAAGCAACCTAAATGTCTAAATGTCCATCAACAGATGACCAGATAAAGAAGTTGTGGTATATTTATACAACGGAATACTACTCGGCCATAAAAAAGAATAAAATAATGCCATTTGCATGGATGGACCCGGAGATTGTCAAAGTGAAGTAAACCGGAAAGAGAAAGAAAAATACCATATGATATCACTCATATGTGGAATCTTAAAAAATGACACAAATGAACTTATTCACAAAACAGAAACAGACTTACAGACATAGAGAACAAACTTATGGTTACCAAGGAGGAAAGGGGTGGGTGCAGGGATAAATTGGGAGGGTGGGATCTGCAGATACTAACTACTGTATTCACAAGGAATTATATTCAATAGCTTATAATAGCCTATAATGAAAAAGAATATGAAAACGAATATATATATATTTATTTTTATATATATATGTATAACTGAACCACTATGATGCACAACAGAAACACAACATTGTAAACCAATTATGTTTCAATTAAAAAAAAAAAAGAAAAGAAAAAGGAGGAGGCTTGCAATCCAGAGGCAAGACTGGGGTATAAAGTGTGACCGCCTGCCCTCTGGAAGAGCAGAGAAAGGCAGTGCCCGCAGCAGCCCTGAAAGACGCCTCCTTAAAAGGGGACCGATACTTTGACAAGTGGCCTGTTCCCTACAGCTGCAGCCTTCTCTGTTCTCTTCTTTTCCTTTCTTTCTTTTTCTCTGTCATTTGGGAAGAGGGCCCGAATTAGAAACTTAGAGCTCAGAAAGTCAACTCTGACCTCTGATGAGCTCCATAACCCCCCTTATGAAACATCAGGACCCCAGGGCCCCCAGACAGACCTAGCGCATGCCCAGTCATTTCTGGAAGTCCACAAAGGGGAGCCTGCCATGCACTCACAGCTGATCTATGCAGCTGCACCAAGCATAGCCCTTCCCTCCTTTGGACTCCACATCTTATTTGTCTGTATCCCCTGCCCTCAAAGCTGCTAGCGGGAGCCTCACCTCTGCCAGCCCATAAGGGATGCCTCCATCTGAATCACAGGCACTGGGAAGGGGGCCCCCAAAGCCACCATCCTCAGGTGTCCTGACAGCGCCAGACCGCATGCAGAAATGAGGAAGTGGTCTCCCCAGCTCTATGCCTTACCTCATTACCAGGTCTCAAAGCAGCCAAGTGGCCCTATCAACTCCTAGAACACCCACCCCCAACTCCAGGCCTGGGCGTCCAGGAGAAACCTGAGTGCCAGCAGGGACCTCTGTGTCCTCCAGGTCCTCCACAGGGCCTTGTGCCTAGTCCACTGAGCGGAACAGTCAGCAGACACCATACCACCACCACCCCCCCAGCTTCCTCCTCTTCTTTCTTACCCTCTCCTGCTACCAAAAAAATCCTCTATGCTCTTCCAGTTGTGAAGCAAAAGCTCCCAGATACTGATGTGTCTGAGAGAAGCAGAGTGTGCCATTTACGTCAGCAACCAACAAAAGACCCTCTTGTACCCTTGAGAGAAGGGAGGGAGGTCTCCCCTCAGCATTTAGGAGGGATTGTGTAGAGCTCATTTCCTGCCTCTGTTTGACCTCCAGGCCTGTAGGTGGTGCAGCACCAATGTCCTGCAACAGTGGGCGTTCCCCAGCAGGCCCGGGAGGGGCAGGCCAACTCTACCCCCAGAATGGGGTTATGGGGGCTGGTCTTCTCCCTTCTCCATTCCTTTCTCTTCACTCTCACCTTTCTCCCTCCTGTTCTTTAGTTTCCTCTCATTGTTCTTCTTCTACCTCACTCCTCATTCCACTTTCCCTCCTCACTGTGCTCGTGAACAGAGCACTTTTCTATAGGCTATTGGAGGTGACAAAAATTATAGGGAGACCTTGGCCCTGCCCTTAGGGGTTAGTGAGATTTTTTTAAAAATTGCTTGCAGAGCCCAGCAAAAAGTTCGGGCTGAGTCAAAGATGATTTGATCCTCTAAATGTTTCCTCTGCATTCACCTGTTACCTGTCGCAGCCTTGGGGGAAGACATGGCCCCAAAAGATAACCTGATGGGACCCTTCTGGACACGTTCAGGAGACAAAGGAAGGGTTTGAGAACCCTTGCTGATGTCTGCTCAGTGACACGATGGAATTTATCTAATGAAAAATAAGAAAGCAAAGAGTTTTCTCTGATGGATATTTCCTTTTTAAGAAAATATTATAAAGTTCTGTTTGAATATGTTTTTAAAGTCTCTAAAAGCCTCACATACATTATTGTCAGATGTCCTGTTAGACATGAGACTCCAAGACAATGAGAAGGACTATGAATACCATAAAGAGAAGCTTAAATTCATTCAACAGCTGTGATAAACTCAAATTTTGTGTTCAAATAGAAGGAGCCAGACAGAAGAAAATTCCTCCTTTCTAGTTGGGGAAGGTTCACCCGCAGGATTTCTGGGGTCAACACACAGGAATTCTTCCCTTTTGCACCAGGAAAGACAGACTCAGGCCTGCAGAGTACAGAGGCATTTTCTCCCGTATACAACAAGGCAGGGAACTGAGCTCTTAGGGAAAGCCAGTGGCTGGCTGAGAGCGGGTAACTCCTCTCGCTGTCTAAATGCACGTCCCGGACAAGTCAAGGAAGAGCCGTATCATCTCTTCCAGTCCAGGAGGAGGAACCCAGGGTGGGTAAGCAGAAGCTGGTTCTTTCTATGTTTTAATGTTTCTTAAAATCTTACCCTAAACATAGCAGTCTATCTAACATACCTATATTGCATTTATAAGAGTTAACTCTGCAATGGTTTTGGTTTTTATAGAGCTTTGGAGAAGGAAGCTATATGCTCTTTCAATTTCGCATGGCTGTAGGAAGCCTCGCTTTGGACCCCGTTGACCCATAGCAGGTCCCTGAACTGAAAGCACCCTGCTTAAGAGGACACCTAGGATGGCCCAGCTAAGCCAAGAGGTAACAGCAAATAGCACAACTCCTACCTAATCGAAGCACGGGGTGAGGGTCCAGAAAACAGCTACCTAATCTGACCAGTAACTTAGCCAAAGCAAAGGGGAAATGGAGAAGAGCACACATTTTCCTGTTGACGTCCCACGACCGCTTCCACCCACACCTTTGGATGAAGAATGATGGACAGGAGAACTACCTTCTGCCAATTAATTCCAGAGTATAATTTGTAGCCTCAGCCCATCCTGGAAGATCCTGGGCTGCTAACAAACCATGACACCGCTTTAATTTCTCCTTTGCCCCCACACTTTATTAAAACCTGGAGTGGGTTCCATCAAATATCCCTTCCAGGGAAAAACAGAGAGAGGGAGAGAACTGGAGCAACATTTGTCTCAATGCAATATGAAAGATTAGAGTTTGCTGAATAAAGAGGGAGACGGGAGTGGGGTAGGAATTCTTGTGAATCACACGCACGCACAGGGACACACACACACAATTTCTCTTTTGCAATGACCTCCTTATGCCCCATCCATCAGCCTGGGGTTGGCTTATTCTAACTAGCAGATTCCTTTATTCTGTGTAACAGGCCCATCAGACACAATCTGCATGCCAATTACCGGCACAGACCCCTTGATACCAAAAAATGGAAATTAGCTGTCAAGGAAAGGCTTCAGCTGGCCAGGTCTCTTTCCTGCTCTCTATTTCCAGCTCATATACACACTCACTCTGCTCAGTGCCTGTCTCTCACCAGGGAGTCCCCAGTGGAAAAAGTCATCTAAAAAATACAAACATATTTTATTGTTATTAGTATTAGTTGCTGAGTTTCTCAGTACAATGTGAAATTCACCGGTGGGCAAAAGCTGCTTAGGGCAGAAATGGGTGAGAGAGGTTGATTTCTGATAATTGCATTTCTTTGGGAGCAGATCAAGGCGTCCCATGAAAGGACATTCAAAGAAATGTGAGGATAAGGGCAAAAGAAAACAGACAAGGAATGGGATTCTGTAACTGAGATAACAATCAGAACTTTCACACTTAGGAATGGGCCGAGGCAGAGTTGAGGGGACAGAGGTGAGACACGCTCCAGGAACAAGCCTGCATGACTGCTTTGCATCCTAATAGCTCTCACAGAGCCGGGCTGCGGCCAGCCTGGAGGGCTTCCGTGGACACAGAAACACTCCAGTGTGTTTTCAGCCCAACCTAAGCCTGCTGCCCACAAGGTTTCTGTCTTGCTGTTCCCAAAATCTCCAAAAGAACACATCTGATTGTATAATTCCTCTTTTCTTTTTTCCAAAATGAGTCACAGAGGTAGGGAGTTTATTGTCTACTGTCAAAGGTCCAGGGTCCATGCTGAATCTCATTTGACGGGACAAAGGATTCCATGCGGATTGCTGTGACTTCAGAGTGGCACCCTGGGAAATTCAAGGCATCCCCTTCATTCAAGGGCACACCCAACCCAAAGTCTGGCAGGCCCTTTTCCTTAAAATTTTGCAGTGAGGATTAGCTCCATATTAGCAATTTTAGTTGTATGGATCTACAATTTTTTTATTAAATATTTTCTTTACCAGACAATTCAATACTTCCTCAAAATCTGGATTCTTTCATCAGCGAGTGGAAAATATCTTTACTTCTAAACAAACTGTCTCTTCTTCCCAGGCATTCTGGCAGCTAAATTGCCAATCAGGAAAATCTGGAGTTTTTTAGAGGCACAATTTTCAGAATGTGATGTAAAAAGAGCTTAAATTTGTCTAACTGAATGCCTACGATGTTCCTGGCATCTGAATATGCAACAAAGACTGTGGGAAAACAAATGAATGTCAGGGGCTAAGTCAGATACTGCAAATGGGTTGGTGAATGAGACCCATGCTTTGACCTTCAGCAGCTCAGGTTTCTGGCCTGAGCAACTGGACATATATAGATCATTCTAGTCTGGCGTCTTGGATGCTAAGGACCAGGAATCCACGCAAAGCTCAAGCAGAAAAAGAGTCCTATGAGGACACACAGTGTGCCAGAGAACCGCGGACGACCCCCAGGCCTCGGGGTCCTGCCCTCCAACTCTCACACGCCAGTGCCCATCACTCCTTCCCCTCCTTTGGCCTGAGTCCCTCTCAGACTATAGTCCTCTCCAAATCGTCCACTGCTGGACTTTTCCAAGGAGTGTTCAGCATTTCCACCTCCTTGGTTTTTCTGTTTGTTTTGTTTTGTTTTTTACCACCTGCTCACCTCTAAGCCTAGATATTCCAGGCTGGAAGGCACCTCTGGGAAAATAATGTGAAGCGGCACCAAGAGGAAGAGAAGTTCCACGCAACTCAGCGTCTCCAGCTGAGGTCAGCAGTTGACTCAGCCGCCACGACTCTCCTGAGCAGGTCCCGAGGCCTGGAAGGGACAAATGGTGGAGATGGTTGGGTTAGGGGGTTTCACGGAGGCTCTGGGAAAACAGCGAGGCTGAGCTGCTACAAAGAGCAACGGTAGAGCAGCTGAGAAGGCAGAGAAGCCAGGCAGGGCTGGGGAGTGGAGACGTGAAGTGGGGGGCAGCCGCAGCCGAGGGCAGGGGCTCCATCCGCACGCGCGGAGTGACGGCACACACGCTGGGAACAGCCACCCGCCGGTCCGTGGCCGCAGGACTGTGACGGAGGCTGTGTGCGGTCGTGACTGGATGCGGGAGGCTGCAGATGAACAGCGGCGTATGGCTAACCAGGCCACACCCTAAGGCTCACAGAGGTGCATGGAGGAGAGTTTCTGGCTTTCTTGGATGATCCGTTTGGTGACCACAGTTTAAGGAGCCTCTGGCCACCTGGAAGGAGGGACTCAAAGTTATCCCATCAGCTTCCACCAAGTATTCAGTCCTATATCTTTCTTTCTTTTTTTTTTTGGTGGGGGGCGGGGGGGAATGTCAGTTTTATAAAAGATACCTTAAATAGCTAACCTCAAGTGAACCTTAAATACACTGTCTCCATCTACCACGCAAATGTTTATCCAGACTTGTCAGCCGGACACTGGCAGAAAGCACATTTCTCCCCCAGAGAAAAGAAAGATGTCACTGAAATTATCTTGGGTTCCGTAGGCGACATTAGTACAACCAGACTACAATGCATCAAGTGCCAATTGACATACTCGCTTCTGTTGTGCTAAATGGAAATCCTACCCTTGTTTTGTCAATTAAGTTGGTGAGAAAACTCCCCCCCAACCCCCACCTACCAGAGGCCCGACACTGGGTGGCACATGGGCCCAGGGGCCACTTGTCTACTGCGTAGGTGGATTCTTCGCTGCCTGGCTCTAGAGGAAAATGCATCTTACATAAGGTGCTGCTCCACAGATAAGTCTGTGGTTAATATGCCTCTGACTGCCTTCGCCATGGCTATTACCACGGATACATACGATGTTCGTCTTTTTTTATCGGGGTGCATTGTACTTGTGGTAAAAAAAATAATAATAATAAAAATAAATACATAAAAAAGGAAGAGAGGCCACAGGATGTCATTTGTTATTTTAAAAAAGAAAGGAAAGAATTTTCTTTTTTGCTACAGAGTCAATCCATACCACATATTATTACCTCAATGAATAAACTGGAACATGATGCTGGCTTCCTAGCATGATGTACCAAAATTGGAACCATACGGAGAAGATTAGCCTGGCCCCTGAGCAAGGATGACATGCAAATTCATGAAGCATTCCATATTTTAAAAAAAAAACTGGAACATCAAATAACACATTAGTCATATGTGTGGGTTTTTCAGAATGGACTTAGAGTGTGATTCAGTAGCGCTTGTAGGGCGTAATTCCTGAGCTGAATGAACTTTTTTTTGTTTTTTTACTTGAAGGGGGAGGTTATTTGGTTTATTTATTTATTTGTTTATTTGTTTGTTTATTTATTTAATGGAGGTACTGGAGATTGAACCCAGGACCTCGTACATGCTAAGCATACACTCTACCACTGAGCTGTACCTTCCCCCTTGAATGAACTTGTTAAATGTTGCCTGCCACAATTCTGCCCCCTCATGATTGTTTTAAAATGTATGGAGTATTTTTTTTCCAAAAAAATAGAAGAGGCTTTGGTAATGAATTCTTCTAGCTGAGGGAATGGAGGAGAAGTGGGGGCCAGTGTGAATCTGGGCCATTTCTTCTTTAATATCCAGGAACTGATCAGTCTGGGGAAGCCAAGGCAGCTTAGCCCAATGTTTGTTCTGACAGAAGCCGGCTGTGCAGCAAAGTGAGTTCCAGGTGCACTGTTGGAGGAACCCTGTCCCTCCTTGGAAGACCCTCGCCTGCGTGGGGTGTCCAGTGGGAGGCTGCTTGAGGATATTCGGACAGTGAGAGGACGGTAATCTATTTGCCCAGTTCCTGGACCTAGGAAGGGGGAAACCTGAAAGATGACCAGTGATGAAACCACCAGCACAGCCAAGCCTGGCCCAGGAGCCCTGGCGCTGAGAAAGCCCCAGTGAGTTGACAGAATCCATGTGTCTGGTCCTCAGTGTCCCCATCTGTGCAAGGCCTGGAGGGGACTACATGACCAATGACGTCCTCCGTGCTGACCATGTGTGACCAGTGCCTAACAGACAGGTTTCCCCAGCCCTCTAGTCTGTCCTCTCCACACATGTCTTCCTGCTCCTCAGGGAGCAGCTGAGGTGCTGGCTGAGCTCTGGCTGACCACCCCCCCATCCCCGAGAAAAGCCCAGATCACAGACTAGAGTTGGTACTGAGAGGAAGGGATCTTCCTGAGGCATAGACACCCCGAAAAAGTGGCTCTGAGCCCGTGGATGGAGACGGGAGAGTGGGGCCTCCACTAGGAATGGGAATCCTCAGACAAGGCTGGCCCAGAGATTTGTTCATCACCTGCCCTGAGAGGGCGCGCTGACAGCTCCAATTTCAAACAACAGGCACGGGGGCTGAGAGAGGACAGACGGAGAGGCCGCCTCCATACTCCACCCAGATCCTCTTGGGGCTCTTTCATGTTTCTGGGCACTCCCCTCCTCGCTTCACTGTGCTTTTGCCCTAAGGGCCAGCATCCCACTTCTGGGATTCAGAACCTTCAAACAGAGGTCAGTTTACAAGTCCTGGGCAGAACTGAATGCTGGGCGAGAGTCTTGGTTATTTTCCAGAGCTTGCTCCAGACCAGCAGAATTCTCTCCAGCCTATAAGGCAGGTATTCCCAGCATGCGCTAATCCCTCACCTCTTTGCTGATCCCCTGCCCAACTGCCTGCCTGCCAACCCGTGAACCATATGTGTGTTGCCGTCCACATGACACTTAGTGTAAAATGGTTAAGTCAGGAACCACAACACTCCTTCTCCCCACCCTCACCTGCTAGAATCTGGAGACATATCTAATACACAAAAAGTGCCACGGGGCTGGTGTTTTGCCCCAGATCCAAGAGGAAGACTCTTGGACTCAACGTGGTTTAAAATGGCGCTCCCAGGGTAGATTGTAGCAGCAAACACTATTGAGGCAGAAAACCCAATAGCCAGACCCCACAAACAGGCTGAGTGATCAGGTTTAGGGAGGAGAGGCCAAGGAAGGAGAGAGAGCAGGAGAGCTGGGAGGAGAATGAGACCCGCCCGGCACACATGGCCCCCCACCACCCCTCTACCTGAGTGTCAGCCTGGCAACCAGTCATCCACACAGTCCTGAAGCCAGAGCCTGGCTTCCACTTACTTGATAATGGACAGTCATTGCCTGTGTGCCCATCCAGAGATAGGCAAATCAAGAGTCAATATTTACAGATTGGCTTTGAGTGTCTGCGGATATAAAGATGAAGAGATTTCTGTCAACAGTAAAAGTAACTAGGTCCAAAGTGAATCTAAAATTGAACAAATGACATTGTCTGCCTCTTAGTCATTGGGTAAGAATAGCAAGTTACCTTGGGACCACTGGGGGACCCGCCTTAGTTGTGCACATTAAGGCCTTCTCTAGTACATATGTATGGGGAGAGGATGCTAAGGCCCCCCCAGGATGCAGGTCTGTGACTCCTTATTGTTGAAGCCCTGGAGGAGTGTAGCAGGACTGTGTGCTGCTGTGAAGGCGTGCCCTGCCTGACACCCCACAGTCTGCAGAGCTCAGGGGACAGGTGGACAGGCTGCAGTAGGAGCTGGGCTCTTCTGGGAATAAAAGGTCTAAGATCCAGACTTGAGGCTAAAAAAGCTGTTGGGGTAGGTCTGTGAGAAGGAAGTTGTAATCTGGGATGGGGATTCGGGTTCTAACCAAAGGCCTGAGGCCTGGAGTCAGGGTTTGCGAAGGGAGAACCAGATCTGACACCTGGTACCTGGCTGGGGCTTGTGCTGGGCTCTGAAGGTAACAGCCGAGCAGGTGAGCAAAAACTTTGAGTAAATAACTTCGATGCCACGGTGAGAGTTCACTCTGCAGAGGACAAGCATCCACCCCTCTAGGACCAGACTTCGCAGGGATGCCCTGTGGCCGTGACCATAGTGTGGGTCCAGGGGTGAACCACCTGTGGTCCTGGAACAGCAGGTGTTGGGATAGGGAGTCCTCGGGAGGCACTTCTCATCGCCGTTAGTTAGAGCCTGTGGGGACTCACCAGGGTGGACAGAAACATTAAAGCTAGAGGATAGAACTTTCATCTCAAGCTGATGATGTGGCTCAAAGAATCTTAAAACAAACAAGAAGCTTAAGAGATGTAGGAAGCAGATAAAGTGAGTGAAAACTAACAATAAATTGTGAATAGGAGCCCTTCTTATTAGAAAGGTTATATATTTCATATATTTAAAACACTCTTTATCTTAGCTTTTACATCTTTTACAAAAGAACTGAAATAAAGTTCCACTTTAAAAGTCTAAAAAAAAGACACAACATTCCAGTCTAAATGGGTGGGCCATGGAGGAGGCTTGGCACAAGCTGGAAGAAGAGAAGAAACACTGTTTTATTGTCTAGGGGTCTACCTACCCTGCTCCATTGCCCTTGGAGGTCAACTGCAGAGGAGCCTCCAGGACACCTCATTCCAGGTGCCTCATTTGACTCCTGTCACCTTCGTAAAGGCCTGGACTGAAGGGCTGCCCTGAATACATTTAATCCTGATTCAGTCAAGGCTCAGAGCAGCAACCACTTGGCAGCCCCTCTGGCTATCTCCCCAAGGCTCTGCCTTTCCACTGCAGGACCCAGGAGAGAGGCCTGCACGAGAAGAGGCCCAGTCAATCCCTCAATGGCAGGTTCCATCACACCCCTTTCCCCCGACCCTGTGAAGCAGCCATCTCTGCTGCGCCAGGCCTCACAATTCACACAGGAGTCCACATGCACAGCGCACCGTACAGCATCACTTGGCCTGCATTACCTCTCCATAATAATCTCATACATCAAAACTGGGAGAGACCCTGGCGCTGCCTGTAAGCGACTCTGTTAGACGTTGAATATCATTATCAGAAGCCCCTCGTTCCCTCGGCTTCGTATGCAAACTCCTGAGCTCCCTGGAGTCCTTCCCGAAGAAAGTGCCCTGCACGACGGACATTTGTTATTTTGCAGGAGAGGACGCTGAGGCTCCACGGGGACTGAACCCCATTAACGGCAGCCGCGAGTTGGTGACAACTCAGACCTACATTGACACCTAGTGGCGTCTCTGAGAATTGCAGCTGGCTCTGGCGGGTTCCTCGAAGCCTCACTCCGGAAGAGCGAAACAAAGCCACCGATCTAGATATTTACCAATATCCGGGAAGAGGACAGAGTGGGAAACAAAACTTCACTGTTCAGCACCTCTTTGGTGATAGACGAACCCTCACTTCTTGTTTAAATATCTTAACTTGACAAGGACAGCGAGAAATTGAATCATTACTCTTTCATCCCATCTCAGGATAAAGTCAGGTCTTTAAGAAAGAGAAATGGAGGAAGAGAGACAAAAGCATGAGTGGAATCCAACTTCACATTTCTTCATCTTCCAGTTGTAGGAATCTGTCCCGCGTACAGTCGCACAAGTGTGCAAAGACAGTCATTGCGGCAGTGTTTGGAATTTTTTAATGGAAACTATCTAAAAAGGCCATATATTTTATATATACTTTTATATATATAACAATAGTCATGTATATAACATACATCATTATATATGTAATAGTAGCAAAAGTCATAACATTGATATATTGATATATTTATCAGGCATATATATATATTATCAGGCATATATATACGTGTGTGTGTTATGACTTTTGTTACTGTTACATAATTGGGTTTTACCTTAATTTGGAATCTCCATTCCTCCTGATGCAGAAAATGTAACAACCATGGTCAATCCTGGATAAAGTCAGGCATTTTATATTTAAACTTCGTCAATGCAGTCTTTTTTCCTTACCTTGGCCCTCAGGTTTAGGGGCCTGCCTCGTATCACATTTTAAGAGCGTGTCTGCACCCCAAATCTCCACATGGAGGCTTATCACTGACCCCTCAGCTCCTGAGTCCCCAGATTTGACCTTGAGCGTTCACACACTCATATGTCGTATCTAACCCCCAGGGAAGGGCGCAGGAGACCGCCTTTTGGAGACCCTGACTATTTCTGTTCCTCCCCATCCTTCCCTCTTCCTCGTCCTCAGCTTGATCTGTCTGGGGTTGGGAAGAGAGGGGGAAACTGCCAAAACATATTCTGCTCAATCTTTTCTATTTTATATCTGGGATGAGAACTTTTTAGACTAAAACTCAAGAATTGGTGTATTTCGTCTCTGATTCCACTGTGACAGCTTCCTTGAAGTGATGAGTATCTACCGTCTACCTTCCCAGGTCAGGAGCAGAGGAGGGTCCCAGAGAAACAGGATTGTGGGATGGGAGAACCATAGCTGGTGATATGTCATGATTATGGAAGGAGACACACCAAATAGTCACAGAACTGACACCTGAGGGAAGGAGGAGGGAAGGAAGGGAGGAGATTTTTGACTGATGTTCTTCCATACTGCTTGCACTTTTTATAATACACATGTATTCCTTCTGGAGAGAAATGTCATTGGTCTAACGTTTAAAAATCAAGAGGCTAGCCAGATCTTACTTCCCTTCCTCTTCTTTACATCCTTTGGAAGCACTGTCAGTGAGCAATACAATAGGACAGCTACACAATACAGGAAAGTATAGGAATATACAATACAGGAGAGCTATACAATAGGGCAGCAGCTAGGATGTGTCAGCAGAGACAGACACTGATATTTCCTGGCTGGCCAGCCCTGTCTCCATCACTGCCTCTTCGAGAAGACCTGAAGCAGCGGGGCCCCCAGCACAGAGCCAAGTACCAACACAGAGGAAGACTCCTGCAATAAGTTCCTACTGTGTGCTGTACCATGCATCCGAGCCCTACATAACAGACCTGAGCTCATCACAGGCTACGTGTGAACCAGAAGCAGCAGGAAATCCTTTCTTTCGTTGTTTTTTTTTTTTAATGCAAAAAAGGTCTGTTCCATCAGTTTATGGAGAAAGAAGGAAGTAGTAGAAAGCTGTGGAGACTTCAGTCACATATGCCCCCTCTTCTCCAAGCCTGGGGAGAGGAAGCCCTGGACCCAGGGATGTCCTGTGGCAGGAAGTGATCGGGGTGATGCTGGCTCACAGCTTCACTGGGGCCGAATCTCCCCTCTCTGTGCCCGAGGAGGCGTGGTGGTGGCCGGGAGGGACTGTCTGGGGTTTTAGCACTTTACTCACCACAATCAGTGCACTTCCCGGAACTGGAATTTTTTTCGATTATAGAAATTTTCCAGCCATTCCCTCTCCTGTGTTCTCACCAGTTTTCTCATTCAGGAGCTCCATGGGATTAGAATTTCTCCATCTGCCTTCCATGACCCTCAGCTTCATATTTTTCGTTTCTTCATCTTTCGGTGCTGTATTAGATGTAACTTCTTTCTCTCTTTTGATGGCTTGTCCCCCATCAGTTATTCTAGCCTGAGGTTTCTCCTACTTATTGTCGTCCTTTTATTTCCAATAGCAATAATTTTCATAACTACTAGCTCATGTTTCCTCATCCCCCGGTCTCCTTGCAAAGATGCTACTCCCTCCTTACCTCTTCAATACATAACGTAATGTCATACTTAAAGGGAATACCCAAATATTGTTCCCAACACTCATTGGGAGGACATGAAAAGGGCTGAGTTGTTGAACATTCCAAGGATGTCCTTGGAGAAGGTTGCTGGGGCGCTCTGACCCCAGGGAAAGGGTGGAATGGGGGCAGTTTACCTCTTAACCCCAACCTAAGGGTCACATGCCGGAGCCGGAAGCATGCTCCCGGCAGCTGGGGAGGCCGGGTGCCTGGCTCACTTTGGCCCACGGGCCTGTGAATGCAGAGGAGGCAGCGGCGTCTGGGAATGTGAAGGAAAAGCCCAGCTGGGCTAACAAGCTAAGTCACAAATCTAAGTGTGATAAGTGTCGGTTTACTGATCTAAGTTCTGCTGGGCTAACTCATAAATCTGAAGTTTAGTGTCAGTTTACTGGGCTAACAAGCTAACTCGTAAATCCAAGCTCAACAAGTGTCAGTAACGTGATCTGTTCCAAATTGATAAGCTCCAGTGTACTGATTCCTTGCTTTTTGTTGTTTGAGCCTTATTGGCTAATAGCCCCATACTTGTAATTAACCCTATAAAACCTCATGTGCATGTCTTGGAGGTGCTCAGAGCTTTGGAGTAGAAGCCCCTCTGAGTCCGCCGGCGTAATAAATCTGAGTACTCCAACCCTCCGAGTGGTGCTTGTTTCTTGGCTGGCCTGTCATTTCCGTAACAGGAAAACTGGAGGCTGAGGAGGAAGGCCATGGCTGTGGACAAGTCTGGGTTCTCCAGAGAAATCCTAAGGGCCTGACGTGTGATTCACCTACAGGAGCCGCCAAAGGCCCCTAACAGCATCCCCATCTGCCATGACAGTCTAAGCCCCATCGGACCTGCCGGATCACGTGGCCTGAACGGCTGAGCAGACAGCCCAGCTTCTCTTGTTCTGAGCCCCACTTGAAACTGGCACCTCTTCAGGTCACTCAGTAAATGGGCTGAATAACACATCACATGAGGAATATGTTACCTCCAAAATCCAAAGAGGCCACTAAGTGTTGTGCCTCTTTTTTCGGTTGTAGGAGGGGCCCGAGCAACAATTTGTCCTTTACCTTAGAAGGAACACCTGAATAGAATTAAAAGGCTGCGTAAGAATTCCCTCTCCTCTCTCTCCACCAGTCTTCAAGCTGGGACGTCAGTCTTCTCCTGCCCCGAGACTGGGACTCGGGCTGGAACTTACATCACCGACCCTGCTTGGTCTCCAGCTTGCCACCTGCAGCTCTTGGGACTTCTTAGTCTCCATAACCGTGTAAAACAAGACCTGAGATGGGATATCTCAACATGCCGCCCACCATGGGTGGGACCCCAAGAAATGTCACTGGGGCAGAAGGTCCCTAAACCGCAGGCAGATTTACTCCCTTCCCTCTACCACGCAAAGGTCTTACCAGGAAGTTGCTACTTCTTGCTCACCAGGTCCGATCAGCATCATGTCAGCAGTGTAACGGGCCAGTGTGATATCTTGTAGAAGGGAAAGGGGATCGAGATGCCCATGAACTAAATTATGACGTAGGGCTGTTTCACCGTGTGAGACTTTTGCCATTTAAATGATCATATTCTTTATCATGGAACTTTAATGATTAAGTTGACCCATTTAAAATATAAATCTACTCAAGTTAATTAAAAACCAAGTTTTCAAAAATGTATTATATTTATAACAAAGGTACCGCAAATAGAATCAAAACATGCTACTCACTTAAAAACAAAAATAGAGAGAGAGAGAGAGAGGAGTTGATATACCCCTGAGTTAGAACAAGGGACGGTGGGATGCTGGCCTTGCCAACTGAAAGGACACTGCTTCTGGAGGCCTTTACTAACAGGTAATGAGAAAAAAGCAATTGCCAGATCAATAGCTGCAAACCAGGTGCCGAGGGCTGTGTTGATTTGCTCAGGCAATGAACTCATGTCTGCAACGGCAGCTGCAATGAGAAACACCACGTGGTTAAGCTCACAATAATCCACACCCCGCGGTCATTCCCCAGGGTCCGTCTTTCGCTAGGTTGCACAGGTGGGTGAATGTGGGCGGGGTAGGAATCACCCCCGTGCATCTTTCAAGTCCTTGATGGTCCACTAGTCTCTGCACTCCCTCCAGGATGTCGCATTGCCTTCGAGTTACCAGTTTCCTAGGTAGAGACAATTTTAGGGTCTTCCACTCTGCCTTTCCCACCATAGTAGCCCTCATTCCACGCGTCAGAGAACCAGTGTGGGGATTCTGCCAGCTGCTGAGTATATCTGTTCCAATTATGCCTCCCAGAACCAGGGAAATAGCCGCAGGGTGTGTTCAGGGACCCACTGGGCCCCCTCTGACACAGCCCTCATTGATCACCTGAACTTCGTAAGTCCCTCCTCTGACCAGGAGACCACAGTGACATGTTGCATCTCCCAGAATCACCCAGTTCAGAGACAGGGTCTAGTCATCCCCAAAAGACCTGATTATTACCTTTTCCCCAGTGCAGTTACCCCAGTCAAAGGCTCTAAGCCTCTTTGGGGAAAGCTGAGAGGAAAAGTAACAGTTAAATTTGGGGTGATGTTCCAGTGTTCTTCCTAAAGGAGACCAGCCTCCCCTTCATTCAAGGCATTCTGGGTCTATAAACTGGCTCAGGTCTGGAAATTGATCAAGAAGCCATAGTTCTCTGTTTTTAGGATTCAGGTTAGACTTCTATTCACTTGACCTAGAACTTCTCCGTTTGTACAGATCAAGTGAGAATCTAGAAGGCTTCCTATCTGTTTCACTTCTAGGAACACCAGGATCAACCAGCCAGTGCCATAGGTCTGTGTGAGTCAGACTGTCCTGACCGCTATCCGTTACACTAACCATATCCACCAGTTGAATGCCACCACTCGGCCCCTGCCACCTTGGATCCAATGACTCCTGTCGCATTCAGATCTCAATGACTGCATCTCAATGACTGAGATCTGACCTGCAGAGAAGGATGATCACAGCTCTTCAAGGATGTCGGGGCTCCCCTCTCAGATTCATTTCTCACAGTGGTGGTGAAAGGTCTTCTGCAGAGAAAGGCAAATACTGTATGTTTTCACTTATAGGCAAAATCTAAAAACTAAAACAAACAAATGAATATAACAAAACAGAAGCAGACTCACAGATACGGAGAACAAACTAGTGGTTACCAGTGGGGAGAGGGGTCTGAGGGGGGCAAGATAAGTGAAGGAGATTGAACTAGTAGGTAGAAAATAAATAAACCTGAAATTAACACAACATTGTAAACCAACTATACTTCAATTTTTAAAAGGAGGGGAAAAAGAAAAGAAATAAGATACAAGGATGGAATGTACAGCACAGGGAATATAGCCAATATTTTATAGTAATTTTAAATAACTATAAAAATATTGAATAATGTTATATACCAGAAACTAATATAATATTGTAAACCAACTATACTTTAATTTTTTAAATAAAATAGAAAAGAAAGTTATGTCTTCTGGGCCCTCCCAATGTAGGTAGTAGGTCTTAAATGACAAATCCACTCTAACATTCTAATTTCCCTAAGTCTTTGGATCCCTCCTACATAAAACCAAGGCAAGTCTGTCATGTCTAATTTGCTCGCTGTGAGCCAACGTTACTCCATGTTTAAGTCAACCAAACAATCAAACCTTCGGAGCACTTCCTAACTCCCCAAGCTGCACCGTAAGTGCAGAGTCTCTGCTTAGTGAGTCTGTATGAATAAGGTCAACCCAATCCATCTTTATGTTCTTCTCACCATTATCCCACACCCTCCATGTCCATTCCCACACGTGCTCCCTGGATTGCTGTCTGCATACGTTAGGAAACCTGAGTCATTCTTTCAGAGTGCAGCGCACCTCTTCACGGGTGACACTTTGGGCCTCACCCCCAGGGGTGGCCGGGGCTTGAGTTTAGTTATGGGTCTAGAAGCAAAGAGCTTCTAGTATGGGGCTGGGTCCTGAGAAGAATCAGCATCGTCTTGCAGAGCAACTGCCTCAGAAGAGGCATCACTGTTTCTGCAGCCGATGCAAGGCTAAGTCACTCAGTGGGGAACTGGAACCACTGTAGCGGGAAGACTGCCTCTCCTGGGGGTGGCCTCTTCCACTGGCAAAAACTCATCAAGATCTAGGAGTCAATGTCCACAGCTTCACCAGAGCCTCCCCACACATCCTCACTGCAACTCACAGGACCCGCTTCTTGCCCAGTCATTGCCCCCCCCTTAGCAGTAGATGCCCTGCAAAGCCGGGAGCTCACCTTGCATTGTAACTCAGTCACAGGCTGCAGTTCTGTGTATGATTTTCAGCAATCTCAGACCTCCAGCTGCAGAAGGTGAGAGATTCCCTCAGGGCACACCTGGGAGCTTGCGGGTCATCTATGCAGTGTTTGAGCCAGGAATTCAAATCCCTCAGCTCATCCTTTCTTTTTGCCACCTTGTCCAGTGACATTAGGACCCACCAGCCAGCCTCACAGTTATATTCTTTTTTTTTTTTTCTAAAAGTGTTCAAAAGTATCATATACACAGCCACCCAAATCCTTGCTTCCTATAAGCGGCAGATCAGGAGTATCCAGCAGAGATATTTCACAGATCCCTACAGCCAAATCATTCCATAGACTATCAGTGCTCTCTTTCCTATAGGAAATAAAGTCATTATCACCTTTAAATCAAATCAGATTAGAGAACCAATTCCAGAAACCACAGAACCAATTTGGGAAACTCATGCTTAAAATTCTGTAAGTCTAGAACCACTCTCAGTACCAAAACCTGTAATAATCTGGAAGAGACAGATAGATAGTGAGTGAGAGAGGGCTATCTTCTATTGGTTCTATGTCCCTGGAGAATCTGTATTAGTCTGAGAATAATAATAATAATAATAATAATAATAATAATAATAATAATAATAATAACAACAATAATAATAATAATAATAATAATAATTTATATATAGAGATGGGGAGAGAGAGAGAGAGATTGAGGTTTACTATAAGAAACAGGCTCATGTGATTTGGAGGCTAAGTCCCAAGACTTGCAGCTGGCAAACTGGAGCCCCAGGAAAGCCAATGGTGTAAATTACAGTCCAAGTCTGAGTCTGAAAATGGAATAGCGATGTCCCAGCTCAAAGACAGTTGGGCAGAGAGAGAATTCTTTCTTACTCAGTCTTTTTATTCCATTCAGGCCTTCACTAGGTTGGATGAGGCCCACCCACCTTGGAGAGGGCAGTCTTCTTTACTCAATCTACCAATTCAAATGCTAATCTCATCCAGAAACACCCTGGCAGGCACACCCAGAAGCATGATCATCGAAATATCTGGTCACCCCCTGGCCCAGCCAAGTTCACACGTAAAGTTAACCATCACAAACGGGAAAAACAAAATTCTTGCCTACATGGGAGTTACAGTCTGAAAGTTTCAGCAGAAAAGCTGACAAAGAACCCACAAAATTACCCACAGGAGAAAGAATCTGCTTTAAATCTCAGCCAGGCCCAGGGAGTCCAAACCTCACTTTCCATTGTTCCAGTCAAGTAGGACCTCCCTGATCCCCCTTTCCCCACTTCCCTCCTTGAACCCCAGTCTCAGAGAGGTCCGCAGTGGCAGCAGGTAAAAGAGGAGGAGGTAAAAAAAGAGAGAAACTGATCACACCCTTTCCCAACATAAGGAAGCTACCTGCTAAAGACAAAAGAAGCATTATCTCTCATGAGAGTTCAAAGGTTTCATTATTCTCTGGGAAGAGGTAATTTTAAGCATGAACAAAAACTCCTAGTTAAAGTACCTATAGAGCTTTCTATTACCCAGAATTAACCCCAAAATTCTCAACTGGCAGGGAAAATCCCCGCCACCACTAAATTTTAAGGAAGGGTAGGATACATTCCACGAGTTTTTAGATTTTTGAATTATCTATTATTTCCATCTGTTCATTATGAATTCTTCTGTTTGTTGAGTCTGTAAAATATGCCTTATGAGGAATTTCTTTTTTCTTTTTTTTAAATTGAAGTACAGTAAATTACAAAGTGTCAATTTCTGGTGTAGAGCACAATGTCCCAGCCATGCATGTACATACATATATTCCTTTTCACATTTTTTCCATTAAAAGTTATTACAAGATATTGAACATAGTTCCCTGTGCTGTTCATGAGGAATCTCATCACATCTTTTGTCATTTTTGTTTCACAGCTCACTCTGCCTGGGAGTGTTTTTCATGAACAAGTCTTTGCATGGTAGGTTCTTTTGCAGCTGGCTTAGCCCACTCTTCCTAGTTTACACACCCAGCACCAGGTCTAAAGCTATGGACTTTCAGGTGTTTGCCCTCAGCCAACAAAATTCCATGGGTGCAGCACCAGCCCAGTTCTTTCTGGAACAAAGATGCTCTTTTTCCTTCCTGCACCATCAGCAAGCAGCACCTTTTCTGAAGTGTGTTCAGCCCCCATTCACTGGATAGACAAGACAACCAGCCCCAACCCAGCTTCGTGCAGTGAGCACAGGTCCACTTTCCTGCCAGGTAAGGGGTACATTCATCTCCGTCCCTGCCTGAGCTTTGAATCCCAACCTATGTATAACCAGTCTCCTCGACCCTCAGGCTACACTTCATCAGCTTACCCTGTAGACTGATTCTTCATTATTGGTCCACAGTGATTGATTGGTGTGTGAGTGCATGTGTGCCTGCGTGTGTTTCATCAATCACTCTGGCCTCAATCACTGTGGCTGGACGAAGTTACAGAAAGGGTTTATATATGTGCCCACTCCACCATCTTAATCAGATGTCTTCCAGGTGTCTCAGACACTACGGACCTAGACAAGCAAGACGCATGCCCCAGACCCAGTCATCTCAGTCCTCACAGAGTGGACAAGCCCATTTCCAAAGTGGCAACATTCTCCCTCAGTGACAGGAGTTTGCTTATTAGTGGCTACAGCAGACATACTTTCCTCTCCTGTCCTGTCCTACCCAGAAGAGTGGACACTTCTTCATGAGAGGTCCAGCCGGTTCAACATGCTCAGATAAAATCTCAGGTGCAAACACTGATATCACGTAAGGCAGACGCCTCCTCCATCAGGCTCAGAAGGCTCTGGGCTTCCAACATGCTGTTCCTGGGCTCCTGTTCCCCCTGGGGCTGCACCTTCAGCCCAGTCTGGCCTTGGTGGACCCACCCAAGCCTTGAAGCTCCAAGAACCAGTTAGGTGAGAGGAGCAAGGAGAGGGGCCTGAGCACTGCCCACTGGGGTAGGTGGGGAGTCCAGACCCCACTTCCTGTACATGTCCCACCACCACAAATACCATATACATCACCAGAACCTGGGCTTTTTGCTTTTAGGCAACACGTTTAGAACCTCACCTCAGACCCAGGCTTATCAGTTCTTCAACCTTGGGCTTGTCTTTACCAACCCCAAATTAATTTTTCTTTCAGAGTTTAAAATTTTTTTAGAAAAGGAAGGAAAGAAGGAAGGAAGGAGATAGGGAGGGAGGGAGGATGGAAAAGAGGAAAGAAAGTGAAGAAAGGAGGAGGGTGGAAGGAGACAAATCCTTTGATCTGACAAAGAGATTATCTCATTAAAAAACTGAGCTGCTTACAGTTACACATATGTACATTTCAGCTTCCACTTGCTGCCACCTGCTAAATTACAACTCTTCATTTAAAATACAGTCATTCTTCCACCCCACTGGCCCTCTGTAACCTAGGGACCCAGCACGTACCCCCTCCACAGTAGGAGAGTTTGTCCTTTTGCTTTGGGAGCTTCTTGTAGGTACCTGAAAAGGCTCATCAATTTTTCCTCCAAGGCCCTTAATGGGGTTTTACATCCTCTCCTGGGCTGGCAGCCACTCCCCAAAGGAGACAGAAAGGACTGTCTTCCCTTCAAGAGCCTCCTGCTCCCATCTGTGTGTGCGCCCACCTCTGGCGACGATGGGTTTTCTGGGCTTTTTTGTTAGGTCCTTGAGGACCTCAGGGTCCCTGGAGCCAGCAAGAGAAAACTGTAATTTGGGGTCAGCTCTTGTGTGCCTGTTCCAAATGTCAAAGACCAGATGCCAAAATGGTTTAATATGACTTCCCCCGCATGAGAACATCCCCCAGAAAGCCAGTCAAACCCAGGGACAGGCTAGAAATAGGACACACAGTTGGGGCGGGAGGAACCTCTTTTTCTTAAGAGGTAGGAAAGGGCAGCACAGAGGAAAGACCGGCAGACAGGGGCGTGAGGCAGAGGCCCCGGGTCCAGCAGGGAGGGAGAGTCACGTGGGCACAAAGTGGAGCCTCTAATGATGTGCTGCGGACAGAGCACGAGTGAGGAGACGGTGGCTGCCGCACTCTAAAGCCACTGATGACGGTGGAGGCTGGCTAGGGACCAAGCCCGGGGAAGTTTTGCAATTGTGTTCTCATTCTAGGCCACTTGTCTTGAGTTTTCCTTTTCTCCAGCAGGGAAACCCAGAGGGCGTAGAGGCGAGTGGGAACAAAAGAAGGAAATTCCAGCACTCAACACAAGGTGGCGCCAGACACCCGTGGACGTAATGAGGTCCCCGCTCCAGGTGGGCTCTAGGAGCTGCCGGAACTTCCACGAAGGAATGAGTCAGGCCAGGTTCCAAGGCAACTTGAGGACTTTGCGCCCACAGGAAGATAGCCAAAAGATAAAGTAGGACACACAGAAAAATAAGAAAAAATATCTAAGAGATGGGGAGGGTAGCACAGAGGCTAGACAGAGTCTACCAGACAGTCTATGGAAGGAACTTAAGAGAACTTCGCCGCGGAATCCCTGGCAGGACCCGAGATAGGCAGGCGCAGAAAGGCTGGAAGAGGAGGCCGTTGCAGGCGCTCAGGTGGGTGAGGGTCATGGCTGAGCCAGGGAATGGTGGTGGTGGAGAAAAATGCCTTCTCACTGATGTATCTACAGTTACTGATTTTATTCACTACTGGTCTTTGATACAGTGAGTCCAAGGAGCCCAACAGGAGTCAGTAACAAGAATCATTAGAAATACATTCTCTTCATCTTCTTTGAGAATTCCTTGTATTAGCATTTGCTCTTTTTGCATACAGTTACGGACTCATGACTTTTCAAACTTATCATGTCAGTTGCTGTCAGCCAGTATTCTCCTTTTGATGCTCACATTGTCCCAACTTTGGCTGGGGGTGTCCCTTTAGGACTGACTCTTGCATTATTTTGGATGAGCCAATTATTTAAAGCTTTGCTTCTGGACCAACAGGGTGTAGATGTCCTGGGGTTGCCTTGCACCCTTCCATCCCAGACCACGCATGGAATTAGACATTGCTCCCAGAAACCCTGGCTCCTTTTGAGAGAAAAATAGTGTTAGAAACCAAAAGCTGGGGTACATTGCTACTGGGCCATTTCAGTAGGGAAAAAAAAAAGCAAAAAAGGAAACATATACTTTAATTTAATGTTTTATAAAGGCATGACTTCATATTGATAGATTCAATTCAGTTCCAAAAGTACATGGCTCCTGCTTCAAATGTTTTGTTTTGGGTCTACAATTGGACTTTCCTCTCATTAAGCCTGAAATCTAGGTTCCTATCAAAATAAACATAAATACTTACTTGCTCTATGTGAAAACTTAAGAGAAGAGCTCAAAAAAAAAAAAATACACTGTCAATACAAACAGTTCAAATACTGAATAAAGTTTTTGTTTTGACTGCACACTCCTAAGGAATCGTTGCCAAATCACTTTGTTCTAGAATTACGCTTGATCTCCCGCACTGTGTAAGGACTTATCTGATAGACAGTTTCCATTCATTTCCATTTAGAGGTTCCAGCCTGCCCTCACACTCTCCCTGTTTTCTGCTTTACTTTGTCATTTTCCCATAGGACTTACAAAACCCAATATAATTCACTTAATAATAATAATTACTCTTATTATTTTTATTTCTCCATTCCCCCATCTGAAGGTAAGCCTCATGGAGCAGGAGTTTTGTTCATTGGACTCTGGCAGCATCTGAAGGCAGGTCTGAGAAAGCTGGGTTGACACTGGGGTCGGGGGGAGTCCACTCCATTGAGCAACAGCAAAGAGAGATGGTAGTCTTCCTGCCATCCTGTTGGAGTTGTTAATCACACCCCTTTTTACTCATTAAAGTGCCCCAGTTAGAGGGCTGGGTGACAAAGGTAAATCGATTCGAGGGGAAAAGAGAAGGCCTAGGGGGTCTGAATATAAGTTCTCCAGGACAGAGGGGATGACCAGCCAAGGGGGAGGCAGCCCCTGCACCATCGGGAACTAGCTCGAGGTCTGGTGCATGGCTGGGCTTCACTAAACGATGTTGCGGACATGAGCAGACAACAGAATAACTGAGAGAAATTCCTGTATACCTAGATAATGAGGGCAAGATGGGTGCGCAGGGGGACTAATTGTGAGAGGGGCTCAAGCAGAAGGAAGTCGGGGCATCTTTGGGTTCTGGGCTTGGACAGGTGACAGGGGGACACTGGCCCCAGGGTGCAGGGGCAGGGAAGAGAGGAAGGGGTGATGGCCAGTGTGGTAGTAGAGTCTTTATTTCTGCAAACAAAACATACATGTCCAGTTTAGGCCAAATGTGAAACTAACACACGCTCTTCATAAAAGAGTCGGACAATGCAAAGCACACAAAATGGTACAAAGGAGAAGACCTTCGGCAATCTGTCTAGAGAGAGCCCTTCCTCTGGCTTCTTGAACCCCCACCAGGTGGAGAGAGGGCTGTGGGCCTCCAGCTTGTAGGGGGAAACACCTGGCTGAAGCAGTTAGGTTGCCCCACGTCTGGGCTGGCTGGAAGGGACCCAGGAAGTAGGGGTGGAGACAAACCGGCTCAGAGGCTGCAGAGCTGGGAGGGGTGGGGTCTAAGAAGGGAGGCGCAGGTTTGCTGGGCAATCGCTTCAGCCTTCAAGAAACTGCCCCTCCTCCTTTCCTTCTGTGACTTTGATTCTTCCTCATGAGGTCGAGGAGAGGGTCAGGAAGAGGCTGGAGCCCTGGATGAATGAGCTGGAATTGCTAAGGATACCCTGAGAAGGCTGCCTTAGGGAAAAGAGGTTCTCAAGGGATTTCTTGTAGAGTGAGGCCTCCAGGAAGCCCCAGGAGGACCCTGGCCAGGTGAGGCTTTGGCCGGCTGTCTCCGTCAGGGTCCCCACGCAGCCAGACGCTGCCCACCTCTTCCCCTGCCCCGTCCCCTACCGGGGGTTAAACCTCCTGACCAAAAGCGACCTTCAGGTGGTCTGGACTCAAGGTTGATGATGTAACTGGAACACTAAGGACCACTTTTTTGGAAGAAACCCAAATGACGACCCAAGGTGACCCCTTTTTATTTTTCATTTTGCCCTTTAGCAACTCTACAGGAAAAAGGAACACGGCAAACATCACACTTACTGACATCCTGCAGGCGCATCTCCTCAAGCGCATGCGTTTTAGCGCTGTCCTCGGGGTGTACGCTGTTTACCCCGGACAGCGTTTCACGTGTCTGAGCGTCCGCAAACATCCATTTTCAGTGGGGCTGTGGCCTCCTTCCAGGTCATGAACTGTAGAGCTGGCTGAGCCACTCAGTCACCTCTCTGCAGACATTTGGCTTGAAGTGAAGTCCACCCCATTGTACCCATCCTTCCTTTCCTCTTCAAGGTTCTGCTAGAAAAGTGGGCTCTCCAAGCCAGCAGGTGTATAGAGCCTTGGATCATTCTCGTTACACATGTATCGACAGCTCTTCAGAAAAGCTGAACCATCACAATGTACAATGTTGTCAATTTCCAGACAGCTCTGCTAGTGGTGGGGAGATAATGTGGTTATATATACATAGGGTTTAATTGTTGTGTAGTCAATCCCCTCCCATTTTATAGATGAGGAAACTGAGGAGTAGAGAGACAGTCACTTTCCCCAGGGTCATTCCACCAGTACATGACAGATAGATCCAGTGCCAGAGGTCACATCTCCTGACCCGTGCTCAGCGCTCCGGCTGCCACCCTACCCTGCCTCAGACAGTTGCTTCTGGGACAGGAGCACGGCAGGCTCTTCTCTTGTCCTTTGCTCATGGAGGAAAACAGCAACAAGGACTTTCCCCTTGAGGCTCCTGTGTCACGCAGACCACAATTTCCAGCTTCAGCTGGGCCCCATCCCCAGCCTGCTAGATGAAGACCCCGAGGAGCTCCTTGGAAGACAGTCCGGCCATTGCACAGACTTCTACCTCCTCCCTTCTGCAGCTGATTAACTTCTGGGGTGAACTGGTTATTTTCTGAAAAATAATTTTCATTCATATTCATTAGATGGATAGTCAGAGTAATAGTAGTTGTAGAGAATATCCCAAAATAGTTGAACTATTTGATTCATTAACTTTTAAGCAGCAAAAAAAGCCCAAAGACAATTCCCACGCCTCCATCAGGGGCTTCCAGCATTTACTGAGATCAGATCTCTTGGGGCCCTGCTTCCTAGGTGCTCCTCTCTCTGGGATCCTGCCCCCCAAGAGCCCAGAATGTAATTCTGGTCCGAAAAATCTAACCTTCTCCCACCAGAGAGCTCTGAGAATAGTGACCTGGCCTGAGGTACTCCTTATGCAGCATTGAAGGGTGCCCAGTCCAGGGATGGTTCTCTGTACACACAAACATCTCATTCCTATTTGTGAAATAATGTTTTGCCGTCCTCTCCCAGCGACCCCAGCACATCATCATCACTGGTTGTAAAAATGCATGTATCTCCCTTTCAGGGTGGCTCTCCCCAGTGTCACTAGCCTATTGGCCTCCACCAAACTCATGGGGGTCTTTCTTTCACAGCTTCTCCCACAGCCCCTCCCGTCATCACTCTGAAGAGGGGCACTGGGCACAGATAAGTGGGCACAATGGTTTCCTCCATCCCAGTCCCCACCTCCTGCTTCATTGAATCAGTTGCAAACTTGATCTTATTTGTAAAGAGGCGGCTGCAGGCTCCTGCCTAGTGTCCGCGGGCAAACCACAGTAAGGGACAGTGTACAAGCAGGGCTCACTAATGGAGCCTGCCACCAAGTCACTGCTACTAGACCCTGTCAGATCCTCAGGACACTGGCTGTCTAAATCTGCAGTACTTAAACTCGATTGCTTTTTAAACTCTAGAGCAGCGCTATCCAGTGGAAGTATAATGTGAGCTACATAGGCAATAAAAAATTCTCCAGTAGCACATTTTAGCAGGTAAAAAGAAACAGGTGAAATTGATTTCAAGAGTATATTTTGTTTTAAAAATAAATATTATGTCAACATGTAATCAGTATAAAAATATTAATAAAATATTTCACACTTTTCTTGTTCTGTCTTCAAAATCTATCATGTATTTTATAGTTACAGCACATCTTGATGTAGCCTCGTCATATTTCAAGAACTTAATAGCCACACATGGCTAGCAGCTACCGTCCTGGACGGCGTAGTTCTAGAACATTAAAGTGAAACAGCACCATCTGAGAATTTCAGGAGGTACAAAACTGTTGTCCCACAGGTTAGAACAAACTTTCAAGCGAGGTTCAGCTGATGTCTATTTTTTTTTCATTTGAATTAGTTTTTAAAATTTAAAATTCAGATGTATTAGAAAAATCTGGATTTCTAGCTTCTCATTTCAAACTTGGAGATCAGGTAGCTCTGGCTCCCATGCTCTCCTGGCAGTAAACTGCTTGAACCTGAGAAGCAGCTGCTTTTTCAGCTGGGACACTTTTGCCACGGTCCCCACATCTCTCCCTATTACATCACATTTATTGCACCGTACACCCCTTTTTTTTTTTTTTTTTTGCACTTGTTTGGGTCCCAGAAGCATCTGAGCTCACAAACCCCACTTTCTGTGAAGCACACAAAGTCAGACTTGGGATGGTTCATCAAAGAATGACTAACGTGAGGCCATCTTTCTGCTTGCTGCCCATAGTCCAGTCGAATCTGACAGCAAGAGGAGAAAGAATAAAGTGAGTCAGAGAAAGGAAAGGAAGACCCTCTAGCTCCAGAGCTTCCATCCCCATGAAGCAATTATGGATGAAAGACAGGGAAAAGACAATATCTTTTAAAACAGGGAATACACACTGAGCAGTCCTAATGTCGTTTTCCTTGCATGTACATTTTTGCTTTAGACTGCTCCTTGGTGATATCAACTTGAATGGAAAGGCATTTTTAATGGTATATTTCAGAGGGCAACCATCACCAACCATAAAGTTATAGATGTGGACATGACATGTTGAATCCAAACAGACAAACACTTGCAAACTCCATCAGACTTTTTGAAGCTTTGTCAAGGATTTCCACTTGGTAATTTTCCATGGTTTAATTGGAAAGATGTGTGGATTGTGCCAGGTTGGCTGGAAGCTGCTTTTTAATAGTTGAGAGGATTGCCTATAACGAATGCAAATGTTGAAGTGCAGCGAGGCTATACTAAAGTCAAGGGCTGAGGGGGGGCAGATGGCGGTGGTGATGCGCGGCTCCCGGACCTGTCTGGGGTCTGAGGGACACTAGTGATCTGTTTCTCACACAGCACTGTGGGAAAGGCATATATGCAGAGACACTGTCCACTTTAAAATCTGGGGAGAAACAGAATAAAAATTAAAAGCTTTCCGGAACAGACATTGGGACAACGTTGGAAGGATGGTTAGAAGAACAGAGACGCGAAAGGTGGCCAAGAGGCGTGGCATCTGTCTCCCCAGACGAAAGTGGTCATTCTCTCATAGAATCTCCTTGTCTCTTGGTCTCATCTCAGCTGCTTCGTTTCCTCCAAAAGCTATTTTTAAGGTGTGGCTCATAATGCATTAGGATTCCTAGGAGCTCTTGCCATTCGAGGGCTTTTCTTGTGCACCTGAAATTCTATAACGGACCCTTTATATGGTTCTTCTCTGCCCCCTTACTCTGTGGCTTCCTAACAACACACTGAGTCTTGGGCGGATCCGAGTGCCCCCTGACCCTCATGTCAGGAGGAAACTCTGCGGGGTCACTGAATGTAGGACCAGAAGAGAGAAAACGAGGGAGGGTGTTAAGAGTGGAATAGCCCATGAGCAGAGGGTAAGCGTGGGCAACAGAGTTGAGAGGAAAGCCAAAAAGGGTGACTACCAGATGCAGTCCAGCCGAGGAGGCTGAGCTTTTCACCATGTACGGGGAAAAGAGCTTGCAACCTGCTGAGCCAGGAATGCCCCTCCCATCATCACTGTCATCATCATCATTCTGGGTTCATTCAGGGATTCTTCTTTTATTACCCAGCTCTGCTTCCACTCACGACAGAGGAGCAATCATCAGACCAGATAAATTTTAAAACCTGATCAAAATATAAAACCAACTTCCTTAAGTCACTGGAAAGCAACCCAAAGTTGACACTTGGAAGAAGGGAATGTCTCTGGGTGAGTTTCCCACTTTTTTTTTTTTTACAGTTCTGGGTCTGTAGGCAGGTTTCTCTTGGTGCCATGAACAGTGACAGTCCTGCTGGCTTGAAGAACCAGAAAACAGATACGGGTGCAAACACAGAAGTTAGAAAGTGAGAGGACCAGAGGTAAGTGTTAATGGACTAGACGTTCCAATTACGTGGCAGAGGTTGTTGGAATGGATTTATTTAAAAGAAAAAAATCTCTATGCTGCTTCAAGAGAGATTTTAAATCTGAGGACACAGGTAAGTTTAAGGTAAAAATATGGAAGAAGACACCCCATACAAATAGTAAACAAAAAAAGGGCCACATTGATAGCAGGAGAAGGAGTACTGCCAGAGATAAAGAGGAACATTTCATGATGATAAAAAGACTCAGTGACTCAGGAAGACCTATCAATCAGAAATATGTATGCACCTAAGTACATGAAGGAAAAATTGACATAAAAGGAGAAACAGACACATTCACACTCATAGTTAGAGATTTTTGGTGTCTCTCAATAACCAATAAAACTACATCAAAAAAAAATCAGTAAGGACAAAGACGATCTGAATAGTATTATCAAATATTTTGGCCCAATTTATATCTATCAAACATCACCCCAACAACTGCAAAATACACATCCTTTCATGCTTCAAGGAACCCTGAGCCCCTCATGTTCTGGCTGAAGGGAACACAACACCCCCCACCCCCCACCATCCCCTGTGTCCGATACATCCCACTGCCTTTATGTTCCGCAGTAAACCATTCAGTCATCCGGAGGGGCTGGAGGGAAACTGATGCAAAGTACACTGGTTGGTAAGCATCATGGAAAGGGGAAAATGAAATGAGCCAATATATGTAAAGTCTTAGAATGGTGCCTGGCCCTTAACCCTAGTTAGGGCTACTGTCCCCTAAAGTCGTGACCCCCTAGAAGTCCCGGAAAGAAAGGATAATAGGGTTGGGGGAGGGGGTCCTGAGGACTGGGCTGCAGGGAGGATTCATCCCCCTGTGAAGGGGGAGCACGGCCCATGCTCTCAGGGCCAGGAGACTTCCCAGGAGGGCCTCCTTCCAGAGGGACTCCAGGCGGAAAAGGAATTACACAGATGTGTAGTTTGCAGGAAGTTGTGGTTCTGGTTGCTTCTGAGAAGCTGCTAACCCCTCCTCCCAGGAGAGAACTGTGAGAAATCCCTGAGGTGAGAGGATGAGTTTGCTTTTGTTACGGTTTTGTTGTGTTTAGTTGCACTGCTTTGTGTTCTGAGGTCTGAGGTGGTGGGGGGAGGCAGACAGACGGAATGTGCCCGAAGCTCCGGAGGCCTGCTTTTGCTTCTCCCCGACCCTGGCTTTTCACCCACTGGGGTGACTCAGACCTGTGGCCCAGGGTCTTTAGGATAAGATAAGAAACCTGGCTTGTGAGATGTTGGGGGACATCCCCAACCTTGGGTGGTCACTGTGCAGGTTGAGATCATCCCCCAGCCCCCAGACAAAGGCAAAGCATGTGCACCCCACATTCAGACACATGCCCCCTCCCCAAGAACCAAGGAGGCTCTTGGCACATGAATTGAATACGTTGTGTTGGAAAGTATTACTGGATGGAGCTGCTGTTATAGTGATAGGACGGGGCCAAGAACGTTCAGCAGGCTGGTCCAGTAAAACTGTGCATGAGTCCTGAAATGCCTTACCCTCCTGCAAGGCCCTGAGGGTAAGGACCGGTGGCCGGATGGGAGCCTGAGGAAGGCCACCGCTCCCTGGAGAAGGGCGGTCTCCCAGCCTGCCCCTCTGGTTAGAAGGGAAATCCTATAAGTGCTTCTCTCCCCTCTTTGTGCCAATGCTTGGAAACTCACAAATCATGTGTCCCTGTCCCACTCAGGTTCAAACTAATCTGGTTAGTATCACGCAGAAAGGAGAAAAGAACACAGTTACCAAGGTGTCAGGGAGCACCACCACGGGGCAGCAGGCGTGCCGGAGCAGCCGGCCCATTTTCCAGATGGAGAGCGGCACAACCACAAGGATCAGCATGAAGCCCACAAAGGCAAACAGGGCCAGCGCCAGGGGCAGGGTCTCTCCTGGAAACAGAAAGACAGCAAGCAGTTCAGGAGACAACAGTGAAGATGAACTCGCCAATCCTGGGCCTCCCGCACTCTCCTGTCGTTGGCTCTGCAGAGCAGCCAAGAGAGCAAATGCCAGCACCCCGAGGTTTGATGGATGACTTATGACAAAAAGTTTCCACCATTAAGACCATTTTCCTAGAATCCAGGTGAAGGCTTGGTTTCCAGAAAGCCCCAGGGAAGATTACATTCTTTTTCTGGGGAAGGGAAAAGGAGGAGTTCCACTGTGAAGGCCCCAGGCAGGAGGAGGAGTGAGCAGCACAGAAGGGAGCTGGGCGGTAACTGAAAAAAAAGTGTGTTTCACAATTTGCTCTTGGCACTGATTCACACTGTGGAGGAAAATACTGAGTTCAGAACACAGTCACATAATAACTCTGATATATCAAGCCCCTACAATGGTTAAGTGACTTACCCCAGGTCACACAGGTAGGACTGGCTCCACATTCTACTAAGTGATGTATCAGAAAGTGCCAAGTCTGAGCGTCTGGAGATGTGGAAGGAAGGATGGATTATTTTCCCATCTCTCTTGTCCTGTGGAACCTCAGGCAGTTCTTTAGCCCCTCTGGGCTGGACTGCTCACCCACGATGCAAAGGGTGGCCCAGCCAGCCAGTGAGGCTTCGGAGAGGCTAGTGGGCTCTCCCGTGTGCCTGGGGGCACCTTGGTTTGTTTCAATGCTTTCCGAAACTATTTTGGCAGTACACATCAAGAGATGTACAAATGTTCATACCCTTTCATCCACTCCTGTGAGTAGATTCCAAAAAGATAGTTCCAAGGAAGGAAACAATTATATGCATAAAGCAGTTTCACAGCGGTATCTGGACCAGAGCAGCAGCCTCATAACCAGTTTCTCTCTCTGCCCAAAGCAGAACACCTGTGCCTCCCGCCGCCCCCAGCGTGCTCTGGTGTGTCTTCTCATAGCGCGTAGGACCAAGTGAAACCATCTCATTTGCTTACTGATTTGCACTCTGTCTCCCCAGCCAGAAGGTAAGCTCTGTGAGGGCAGAGACTTCCCTGCTGTGGCCCAGTGACAGGGCCAGCACTTAGCACAGAGTCAGTGCTCAGTAATTATTCACTAAGTGAATGAATGTATCAGTGAATGAACATCATCTTCAAAAGCAGATAGAAATTATCTAAATACCCCAAAATAGAGGATGACTGAATACATTATGGAGGATCAGCATGGCAGGTTAGGAGTTGGCTATTAAAATGAGAATTAGGACATATACAAGCTTGCTCATTACAGCATGGGTTGTAGCGGCAAAAGACTAGAAAGCACAGAATATGCCTATTAACAGGGGGACGGTTACATATAATTTTGCACATCCATATATTGGCTTGTTATGCGTCTTCCTTAAGGATGAGGTGGATCCATATGCACTGACATGAAAAGATGTTCACAATAGACTCCAAGTGTAGATAAGTGAGGCACAGAACAGTGAGCACAGTACAGTCCCATTTGTGCCTGTGAGTACTGGTGTAACACAGTGACTGGAATATTAAATGCCAAATTTGCCAAAAGAAATCTTCTGGGTGGTGTGAGGGAGAATGGAGAACATGTACCTCTTATTTTACACTTCTGTGTCATTTGAATTTTTTAACAAGCTTGGCTTGCATGGTTTTAAAAAGTAGTGTAAAATGGTTGTCAGAAAATCTACACGGAAAATGTTCTGGATATGATATTTGTAAAAAAGAAAAAAAAAGCAGGCAGATGTTGTGTACCAGAAATTGACACATTGTAACTGACTATACTTCAATTAAAAAAATGATAATAACAAAAAAGCAGGCACAAAGTGTTTGTATAATACAATTACGACATGTGTCCATATGAAGGATAACACCCCTTTCAAGGGCAATTTGGAAACAGAAGTCAAAATTCAAATGTGCTTGCCTTTGACCAAACAACTCTACTTCCAGGAATTTATCCTACAAATACACCAGCAAATGATCTGTGTACAAGGTAATTAATTAAAGCATTGGATGTAATAGTAAACTATTGGGGAAAAAAACTAAATGCCCATCAATAGGGGATTCATTAAATTAGTCATATGTACATACAATGGAATACTATGTAGCTGTAAAGAAGGATGGAGAAGTTCTTTATAGATGTGGAAAAATCTACAACATATATAAAGTGAAAAAGACAAGATCCAAAACAGCACATAGAACATGCTACCATGTGTGCTAAAAAGAAGGGAAATATATAAAAATATATTCTCATCTGCTTGTAAATGTGTTTAAAAGAAGGGTATACAAAAAGCTAATACCTGTGGGGGAGGGGTGCAGATTATATGGTTGAGAAGGAAGGGGAGGAAGGAGTTTCCATGTGTATCTTATCATATTTTTGAACCATATAAATGTATCAAATATTCAAAATAATAATTTTTTAAAGACTAGAAAGTTAGACACTAATGTCACTAGTGGCTTTGTGTGGCAGGATCACAGGATGTGGGGTTTGGTTTGGTTTGGTTTCTTTTCATCGTAAGTTTTTAGACTATAAAAACTTCAGGGGAAAAAATTAAGTCAAACAAGAGGATTCTGTAGACTTTCCACAAGGCCTCTCCCAGCTGAGAGCAGTTGTGCTGTACGGTGGGCTACGTCCTCATGGGGCCTGACTCTCAGGCCCCTGGCGGCCTCACCTGCAAACCCCTCTGATTCACAGGCAGCTGCCACCCACTAACCCAGCCTTGCAAAGTCTGGTCTCAGGCCCCAGGACCCTTCAGGGAAAAGTACCCCAGACAGCTGCCAAGTGACCCCCTGCCCAGCCCTAGGGTGGACCACAGGAACCCACCCCACCTAGGTGGGAGGGGAGACTCGGAACCAGAGGAAGCAACGGCACCGAGCATCCCCCAAGAAGGGGTGTGACCCGGGCGGGGCTGCAGAGACAGACAGGCAGCCTTACCTTGCACCTTGACACATTCCGCCTGGCTGAAGGCACTGTGCCTCCCAATGGCCTTCACGAAGGTCTGGGCCTTCACGCAGAAGGCAGAGCCTGGCTCCATGGTTTCCAGGTGCACTGGAACACCCCCATTCCTCACCATCTTGACGTGTTCCTTTAGGAACCAAAAAATAGTGACACCCTGAGGGAAGCAGGACAGGAAAGAGGGAGAGGGGAGGGAAGGAAACCTGCAAATATTTCTTTCCAGGATGCAAACAGAATGTTCCTCATTCATTCGTATTTATTTCTTTATTCTTTAGCACCTACTGGGGGCCAGGCACTGTTGTAGGCACTGGGACATTGAACAAAACAAAGTTCCTGTTCTTAGGGAGCTTATGTGGGGGAACACAGACAATGAAGAACACATGTGGTGATGTTGGGCTATGAAGGAAAATGAAGTAGGGCAGGCAGGGAGAGAGCAATGAGGAAGCACTAGAAGACGGGCAGAGGAGGCCTCTCCAACAGCATAATGTTTGGACAGAGACCTGAAGGTCAGAAAATGACCAGGGGTGTGTCCTGACCACTGCTGCCCAGGGGATCAGTGCACAGGAGCAGTGGAGCCAGTGGGCAGTGCCTTCTCACACACCCATCCGTCCAGTGTGTCTATCCATCCGTCCGCATACCCCTCCACGCCCACCTACCCTCCAAGGCCTGTGCTCTATGTCTGAACCTATGGGCCAAGCCCAGGTGACTCAGGGTACATGCTCCTCCCCCAGCACCAGCCCCATGCCTCCCAAAGCATCGGAGGGATCTGCCTGCTCCCTCCAGCCCAGGCCCTGATCTGTCCCTGACCACCACTCCATCTGCCTGGCTGGCAATGCCATGTTCTACCACAGGGTGCTGGCTAGCCCAATAGGAGTAAATACTGGAAACCATTCCTATGGCCCATTTCACCTACACATATCACCTTTCAGGTGAAGCTACCCAACCCCCATCCCCTGATGAGTGGGCCACACGCCCTGTCTCTCAGGCAGTGTCATTAGATCAGGGGTACCCTTGGCCTGAGAAGGGTCTATCAGAGCCTGGCCAGCAACTGGTAATCCAGAGGCTTGGCCTGATAAGATAAGCAGGACCAGTCACATTTCCTCTCCTGGGAACTGGTCTTGGGGAACTGAACACCTGTAGCTAGAAGCAGGGACCAAGGGGAGAGGACATGGTGGGGGGTAGTCAGGCCCAGTAAGGGTCTGATAGCCACAGGCACGTACAGGAAGGAGTGTGAGGGATCAGGGCCTGGGGGTAAGCTGGGGAGGCGGTCAGGGAAAGAGTGCTGGAGAGAGGGCCCACCAGAGGGCAGTGAGGATTTCACCGGATCCCTGTGTAAGTGAGGCAGTGCAGCAGCCCGGCTGCGGGCCTGCTCTGTGCAGTCTGTGAGAGCCCCTTACTGCACCGTATTCATCCTTGTGATAAAGCCTATTTTCCCTTGTATCGACTGGAGCCAGCCTTGTCACCATGTCCATGGGGACAGGGCCTCCACAGGGCTGCTAAATCCCCACCCCTTCTGTGGCTGCGGCTGCAGGATGTTTGGCCCCTCCCTCTGAGAGAGCTGACCTCCCACCCAGCCCAGCCTGCAGCAGACGTCCCACGGGATGGGCAGCACCCCATTTAGGCATTCTGGGCGACCCACCCACTCATAAAAAGATTTGTTCGTATGTCAGCTCCTGGCTCTCTGCCCCAACTTCTGCACCCCACCCAAAGACACACCCTCCAGAGGTTTGTGCCGACCTCCTACACTATTGAAGTCATCCTGGTGATCTGGAGCACCCTGGTCCTGAACATGCCAGGGAGAATGGCCAAGAAGACACACTGATAAGGGAGAAGAAATGCGCTGAAAAGGTATCATGGGTCTGACTATGTTAGAGTTCAGGGCAAGGAGGCAGCCCCCAGACTTCAGCAAATCTGGCCTGAGAAGTCTCCAGCTGAGGTCTGGGTTGGACCAAGGCAGTCCTTTGAGGACAAAGCTGTGGGGATTGTCAGTTTCTTCCCATCCCTCCTTTCTCACACTTCACCTAGGCCTGCTCACCCTCAGGCCTCCTGAGACAGCACACAATGCAGGGGCTGGCTTTCCTCACCCAGCTCTCAGAGGTCTGTGACTTCTTCCCCAAAGTCTAACTCAAAGGGAAAGGCCAGACGTCTCACCTCGGCACCAGACTCCTTCCTCCAGTAGGCCACGAAATACTCAAATTGGGGCCCCAGGTCTTCCAGCTTAATAACCAGGTGGAAGCCATCCTGGGTGACTTCCATTCCAGGTGGGGTGAGGATGGCTGTTGGCAAGATAAGGGGAAAATCAGAGCCAGCTCCAGACAGGACTGATTTCTGTTCAAGAACACCATGACCAAGTCATCGGTGGAAACATGCCAGGTTCGGGGAATGGGGGGAGTTTGGATGTGGCTTCACAGCATGCAGAAGCATGTACACCAGTCCTCTCCTGTACTCAGCAAGTGCTCAGTACAGCAAATGAACGATGAGCAAATGAAAGAAACAAACAATAGCAACTTACTACAATTCCCATAGATCAGTGATATAGACAGGCTGCTGATAACATTCAAACACCAGCAAATCAGCAGCCTGTGGATGGGTTGGCCTTTCTATTCTCCACCCAAAGATTATTCATCTCATATCCTTCATGGGGGATGTTGAAAAATCAGAGGGTTTTACAAATTCCAATAATCACCTCTAGAAATTACAGCATAAACACAAATATTATCTTTCATATAATTGGATCCCAGAGAGGCCAGCAGCCCTCAAGGATACTGTCCCGTCAGCAGACCAAGAACAGAAGGGCCCACAGACAGTCTTTAGCTCCTGGCTACTGATGATGGATCCAGACGTGCCTCTCAGATCCAGACTCTGCAGGACCAGAAGGCCACCCCGACTGCAGGCCTTGGCTTAGGAAGTAGACTGGAGTGTGTTCTGGGCTAAATCCTCCTGCACTGGTGTCAGTGGATACTCAAAAGAAAGGAAGTTCCTGCAGAGAGCTTTCAGAGAACAAAGCATTTCCTGGCATTTGAAGAGCTGCCTGAATAGGGGACAGGAGGACTCAGGAAGTCAGGGACCAACCCAGCAAAAAATACCCAGTTCAGAGGCTTCATATGACCTACCTCTGAAACAACTCTAGCAGAAAGAGAGATGTTTGACCCTTCCAGTTTTAAGTCAAACATGATTAGAAGTGGATCCCCTGATCTCTATTTTTGTTAAGAATAGAATTAGAGAAAATAGCCCAATATCATTTCAGTTCAGAGAATTTTTTGACAGTATTGGGGCAGGAAACTCTGTCCTTTGTAATCAACATACTTACCTCACTTAATCCATCCAGCATGCTTAAGAAGGTAAATACTGTTCCTATTGTACAGATGGTGGAACTGAGCCTCAGAGAGGTTAAGTGACTTTCCCAGAATCACCCAGTTAATGGTCAGAATTTGAGCCCATGTCTTTCCACATTTCTAGACTCTGCTGTGTCAGCTGTTTAGCACTGTGCCAGAGGATCTCAATTCTGAGATTAACCTGGAGAGAACTTTTAATTTCCAATGAACAGAATGTACATAGACCATTTAAATCAGACTCTGGGGAGGAATCCCAGAGATAAGCGGTTCTAAATTTCCCTGTGACTTGACTTCATGCAATCGAAGTTAAGAGCTTCTGCCCTCAACAAAGGCTTCCCTTTAAGAGCAGGAGCTCTTTTTCAGGAAAGCCTTAAAACAAGATTTTTCACATGTCTGAGAAGAAGTCAGGGTGATCTTTTTCAAAGGCCAAAGAACAGACTTAATACTCTTCAGAGTTTCGATTCCATCCCAGCTCTGCAGCTAACTCCACCTGCACAGGGACCACACAGGACGGGCATCTTCTGCTCCTGGCGCAGGTAGAGAGGCTTTTGCTCCGCAGCTCCCCCGTGCAGCGAGTCCTTCCCTGTTTATGTTGGCTTTCTCCAGCACTACTGCACACCCGCCCCACTTCCTTATTTCCAAATGCCCTTTGCCTTCCTTTTCAACAACAGCCACCAGCCCCCAGCAATGATCTCAGCTGGAGCCTTGTGCTTCCGGGAGCCAGAGGGAGGTGGTGCGGTGCCTCCTGGGCACTGCGGGCAGAGGCAGAGCTGCACCACCCTCCAGTATCCCTCAGGCTCCCCAGTGCCTGGCGCTGGGATCCCACTGCTTCCACCGTGTCCTCCTGGTGCCTAGGGAAAGAGCCCGAGCAGAGGAGCCCGCATTCTGCACCAAAACTCCTATTGGTGTCCCACTCCAAGGGTCTCATTCCTGCCCCCACCTCTTCCCTCCTTCCTCTGCTCTCTGGCCTTCAACTCTGGGCATCCCTAGGGCAATAACAATAATAATAACACTTACTAACAGCTGGGTGCTATGACAGGAGAGCACTGCCCCGAGCATTTACACATCTCATCTTGCCCACAACTACCCAGTGAGGCAAACCGTTGCCTTTCTTACAGAGGGGTGGGCAGAGACCCAGCCATCGAGGGGCTGAGCTGGGATTTGAACCACATCTGTCTGACTCTGGAGGACCAACTCTCCCTTCAAATCTATCTTCACCTTCCTCAGCCCCTTTCCAGCATGGGCTCCCCCACCTTCTAAACTTTCCTGATTTCTACTCAATCTCCTACACTCCTCAGTAACATTTGACTCGTTCCATTACTGTAGATGCCACCCCAAAACTTCTTCTGTCCCTACTCACAGCAGGGGAGCACCCGCCACACTGAGAAAACAGAATTCACTGAAGGCCTTTCCCTTGCCTCTCCTGCATCTCTGAATGGGTCACACCTTTTGCCACAGCCATGCTTCTTCCCACCTCCACACAACCGTCCAGCCGGCACCTGATCGCATCCGCATTGCTCCGTGAAGCCACTTTCTCAAGGACCCGTTTAGGGGCCTCCTTCAGGCCGGTCAGCTGCTGTCTGTTCTCCCACGACCCTCTCCCTGCCCAGCCACCTACTGGCGTCCTTCCCTCTGTCCTCTTTTTAAATCAGAGATTTCCCAGGATCCTGCCCTGGTCCTCTTTGCCCTCATATCTTGTCCCGGGACAATCTCACATGCTCCCAAGCCACTAGCTATTAATTTTGTGTTATGTGTCCGACCTTGATCTGTCTGAGCCCCGGGGCCTGATTTCCAACCGCCAATCAGACATTTGTGGCGTGTTACCTTATAGGAATCTCAATCTCAAAGAGCCCAAAGGCAGGAGTATCTCCTGTTCCTCAAGACCAGTTGCCTTCCTGGGTTCTCTGCCTTGGATGACATTCTCATCAGCCCCAACAGGAAGATGGACACTATTATTATGTCCTCCATTATTTCTGTCGCCCAGTAACTGGTTTTCAAGCTCTGTCTTTTCTAACTCAGCCATGCCTTGTGAACTTGTCCTCTCCTCCCCATGCCCTCCCCTACTCCTGGGGTTAGGACCCACCCGGGCTCAGCTGGGGGTTACAGCAGCCTCCTCACTCTTCCCGTGCCCTGCAGGCTTGTCCTGCCCCATTTACTTTTCACACTACAGCCAGAGTGATTGTTCTCTAAGACAGACCCAGCCCAGACCCTCTGTTCTTCCATGACCCGCCTCTGCAGATCTGATGAGGCTTTAGGTCAAAGCCCTTTGCCATGTGACCAGCTGCTTCCTTACTCTGCCATATTTGGCCTCCGATCTGGAGTCTTCCCTTACTTCTTAATCATTTTCCACGTTCTGTCAGTATGAAAAAGTCATTTATTTCCAAGGGACTGTTTCTGTCAGTCTGTTAATGCATCACCCCTGTTGCACAGAGAGGATGCTGACACCGGCAGCGAAGATGCAGTTAATGAGGCGCCAGATGGGAGGCACTGCCAGGGCAGAGAGAGGCCGTCCTAGCCCCCTCTCCTCTCTTCCAGGTCAGCGTTCCTTCCAGAGACAGGAATGACTTCCAAAGTCTCTCTCAAAATGAGAGAAGACGGTCTGTGGGAAGCAGCTGGCAATATTTGAAATGGACCGGTCATGGTTGCTTACTTCCCCAATACTCTCCCTGGCTTTGCAAGACTAATTTGATGCTAAAAAGAATACCCAAACCCTCAGTGAAAGGGAGGCTGGTGGGGGCAGAGGAGGAAGGAGAGAAGGGCCTTACTCGAGTTTCGATTAAAGGGCTGCTTCAGGGTGCTCCAGGCTGAGGTCTGTGAGCCCAGGGTGGCCCTGACGCGGAGGTTGTAGGGCACAGTGGCAGTGATGTCGTCTGTGATGTCACACTCAGGGCCTGCGGTGGGGGAGCACCAGCTGCTGGGGATCCAGATGTGGCTCATGTACAGGCTCTCGTACTCTCTGGCCAAAGAGAGGAGGGGAAGCGTCACACCAGCCCCTTTGACCCGGGCTCAGTGGTCGTTGCAAGAAACTGTCTCATTCACCTACTTTTTATGGGTCAGAAGAAGATTCTGCTCCACACTCTAGTTCCTCCCCTCTCGTCCCTCACCCACCACCCACTCTTCCTCACTCTTTTTCTCGCCAGGCAAGGGAAACCTAGGCTTAAACCCCAACCTGTCCTGGTCTCTCCATCTGCCCGGTCACCACCCCAGTCTCAGTCACTACATCCCTTCCCCTGCTGTGTCTCCTGACTAATTTTCCTGCTTCCATTCCTGCCATTCTTCTGTTCATCACTCAGTAGAGCATCACAATTCTCTCCTTAGTGGCTTCCAAGGCACTTAGAATGGAATCCAGACTCTCCCCCATGGCCTGCAAGACTCTCTGGGCTCCTTTCTTACTCCACCCCTTAACACGCTGCTCTCTCCTCGCCCTTCCTCCAACAAGCCAAGCTCTTTTTACCTTAGAACCTTTCCTGACCACCTAATAAAAAGCTGCCCCAGAGTCAACTCTGTTGCATCAGCCTTTAAGCTTCCTCCTAGTGCTGATCTCTGTCTTAACTCGCCTAGAGCAGTGCTGCCCAACAGAACTTTCTGTACTGGTGGCAATGCTGTCTCGGTGTTGTTCAGTATAGTAGCCACTATCCACATGCAGCTATTAAGAACGTGAAGTGTGGCTCATATGACTGGGAAACATTTTAATTTGATTTTTTAAATTTAATTTAACTAATTTAAGTTTGAATAGTTATCCGTATCTAGAGGCTACCTACCACACTGGACAGTGCAGACTTAGTGTATTTATTTCTTTACCCTTTTATGGCCTCTTCCTCTAAATGTAAGCTCCCTATATCCAGAAATTTTGTCGACGGTACCCAAGTATGGGAGAATGTCTCCACAGCGTAGGCGCTCAGTTTGTATTCATTGTTAGTGAAATATATAGAGCACCTCCTGTGTCCCTGTCACTCCTCAACAGCTCTGAGGGCCAGGACACCTGGAGAAGGGCCGGCTGACCTACAGTGTCATGATTTGTTTTGGTTCCTAGGGGCAGGCTCACAGTCAGGAAAGCTGAGGTCTCCACCACCCCCAAAGGATCTGAGTCTCCAGTGATTTCTCCACCTTAATTCAGAGTCAAACTGATTTATTCTTAAGATTTTCTTCAGCATGGGACTGACTCACTGCTGAAAAGAAGCCTCACCAAAATGTGCTTATACATATCGTGTTTCCGGGGAGCCCACCGTCAAATCCACAGGGCAATTTCCCTCGCTGCTTCAACCCTCTCACTGCCCTTGCAGACAGAGGGGGCAGATCATAGGACATCTCTCCCTGGGCCCTCAGTGCCTTCTGGAGCTCGGGGATGAGGGATGGGCCTCCAGGAATTAACTACTGCCTACAGGGAAAAAACGCAAAACAAAAACAAAACTCACCCCTGGTACTCAACAGAATAGTGTATTATTTCTTCAGGCATGACCACCGGGCTCCATGTCAAGACATGCTTCATGTTGGTCGATTGTACAGAGAGGTTCTGAGGGGCAGGCAGGACAGCCACTGCATCTGGGATCAAGGCAGGTGGACAAGCCAACCGGTGAGCTCACGTCAGGGAAATGCCACAGCTTCAAGCTAGCTCCTGGTTAAGGCCTCACGTGCTTAGGAACTAGAAACAACTCTCATTTGACCATACTTGTGTTTGTGCTAAATTTTTGCTGTTATCATTGTACTTCTGCCTTTGGCGATAGAATGGCATATTCATATTAATAATAATAATGGCTAATATTATTAAGCATTTACCATGCTCTATCTAGGCCACGTGCTAGACTGTCACATAATTATCTCATTGAATCCTCACGACCGTATAGGGACGTAAGGACCATTAGTTTCTTCACTGTACAAATGAGAAAACTGAAGCACATTATGTACAATCTTTACATCAGACTGACCCAGATGTAGGCCTTGACTCTGCCACTTAGGAACTACGTGACCCTAAGTAAGTTTCATAGACATGAGCCTCCCACCCCTACATGGCAAACCTGTACTGGCTCCTGCCAGCTTCTCATCCCCATCCTCTCCTGCCACTGCCATCCTCAGGTCCCGAAGCACTTTCCTTTGTGTCCCCCAACAAGGCCAAATGGGGCAGTGGCTGCCACCTGGGAAGGGCAGGCTCAGGTCTGCTGTGGAAGGAGTCTAGTCTGAAGGGCACCAGGCCGGCTCAGAGACTCTGCCACAGGCAGACTGCAGGCCCCTGAGCCAGCCAGGACACAAGCATCTGCTCACACAGGTGGGTGCAGTTTGCACACAGAATCACAGAGGCCTGTGAGGCTGAACCGGCCCTCATAAGGACTCTGGGTAGCCCCAGGGCTCATCGTTGCGTGTAACCCATCGTGCAGTCTGGATCTCCTATGGTCCTTCTCCTCCAACTTTCACACGCTAGTCTCTCAATGCCCAACACCTGCCTCCCTTTGCTGTTACAGTTGCAGCGATACCATCATCAGCACCGTGTGTATGGGGCTGGGGCCCTCGCCTGGGACTTTTCATCTCTCTGCCTGTCTCCAGATCGGCACCTGCTTTTCGTTATCAAGCCCTGTGACCATGAGGGGATGGGAGCTGCTGGGGACACCCTGCCTGGTGCCCACGCTTCTTCTCTAACGTAGGACCCTGGAGATGCCTCTCATCTCACCCTCAGCGTCCACAGCCTGAGCTGTGAGGAAACACCTGGGGTACCCACAAGGGAGGCTTCCTGCCTCACCACCCTTAAACTTGTAATCACCCAAGGGATGACAAGGGAAAGGGTCAGCTGCAGTGGGGTAACATAGGAGGGCGGGGCATGGTCTTCTCTGACATCCTTCCTCTTGTAATGCCAACAAAACATTTGCCTAGTCAGACATGGGGGGAATATAAAGCTATGTAAATATAAAGATTAATCCATAATTCTAAAACTCTCAAAAATGAAATCCTCCAGCCCAGATGGTTACACTGGAGAATACTGTGAAAGTTAAAGAAAAATTAACACCAATTTTATACAATCTCTTCGAAAAAAATAGAAGAGGAAAGAGCACTTTCCAAATTACTTTATAAGGCCAGCATTACCCTGAAACCAAAATCAGACAAAGATAGCACATATTTTTTTTAAAAAGACTATAGATCAATATATTTCATGCACTTAGATGCAAAAATCTTTAACAAAAATATTAGCTATAAAAAATTAATAAAATTTAAAAAGGATTATATACCGTGATCAAGTGGAATTTATTCCAAGTATGCAAGGCGAGTTCAATATTTGAAAATCAATTAATGTAATCCACCATATCAACAAGTTAAAGAAGGAAAAAAACATACGATCATATCAATTAATACCAAAAAAGCATTTATAAAATCCAGCACCCATTCGTGATTTATAAACATAAAACAAAAACAAGGCAAAAAACAAAAGTCTCTTCAAGTTGAGAGCAGCAGGGAGTTATCTCAAATTGATAAAACACCATCCATAGAAAAACCTACCGCTAACATCTCACTCAATGGTGAAAGACTGAAGGCTTTCCCCCGAAAATCGGGAGTAAGACAAGGATCCTCACTCTCATTCCTTTTATTTGACATTGTACTAGAAGTTCTAGCAATTGTAATTAGGCAAACAAAGGAAGTAAAAGGCAGTACAGATTGGAAAGGAAGTAAAAAATCTCCCATTTGCAGGAGACACGATATAGGAAATCTCACAGAATCCACCCCTCCCAAAAAAACCTCCTAAAACTAATAGTGAGTTCAGCAAGTTCATAGTACACAAGATAAACTTAAAAAATTAGTTATACTTCTAAATACTAGCAAGGAACACTTGTACACAGAAATTTTAAAATACTATTTACAATCACTCCCACTGCCCCCAAAATGAAATACTCAGGTGTAAATCTAACAGCACACATCTAGGATTTGTATGGGGGAGACTTCACGATGCTGGTGAAATATTTCAAAGAAAATCTAAATAAATGGAGAGACATACTGTGTTCATGGATTGGACAATTTGACATAGTTAAATGGTAATTCTCCCCAAATTGACATACAGGTTTAATGTAATTTCTATTAAAAGCCCAGCAAGTTTTTTTGTAGATATAAACAAGCTTTCTCTAAAATCTATAAGAAAAGGAAAAGGAATGAGAATAACTAAAATAATTTTGAAAAAGAACAAAGTGAGACACACCAATCTACCCAATTTCAAGACTTACAGTAATTAAGATTGTGTGGTATTGACAAAGGAATAGACACAGATTGATGAAACAATATAGAAATCCCAGAAATAGACCCACTCATATATGCTTAACTGGTTTTTGGCAAAGGTATAAAGGCAACTGAATGAAGGAAGGACAGCCTTTTTAGCAAATAATATTAGAGCAATTGGACATCTGCAGGCAAACAAAAACCTCAACCTAAATCTCATAACTTATGCAAAAATTAACTCAAAATGGATCATAAACTTAATGTAAAACTCTTAAAGTTTTAGGAAAAAACACAGGAGAAAATTTCCAGGGCTAGACAAAGAGTTCTTAGACTTGACACCAAAACGAGGTCCATAAAAGGAAAAATTTATAACTGGGCAGCATCAAAAATGAAATCTCTTGCTCGACAAAAGGCCTAGTTAATAGGATCAAAGACAAGATACAGAGTGGGAGAAAATATTTGCAACCTATACAATCTCACAAAGCATACATATCTAGAATATATATATAAAGACACTCTAAATCCAAAAGTAGAAAAGCAAAAAATTCAATTAGAAAATGGACAAAAGACATGAAGAGACGTTTCACCAAAAAGCACATACAGGTGGCAAATAAGTACATGAAAAGATGTTCAGCATCATTAGCTGTTAGGGAAATGCAAATTAAAACCTCCATGAGATAGCACCACACAGCTATCAGAATGACAAAAATGTTTTTAAGTGACAAAACCAAATCCTGATGAGGATGCAGAGAAAGTGAATCACTCATACATCGTTGGTGGGAGTGTGAATTGGTACAGCCACTCTGGAAGACAGTTGGGCAGTTTCTTGTATAACTAAGCTTGTAATGACCACACAGCCCAGCAACTGCACACTTGGGCACTTACCCCAAAGTAATGAATGCTTATATCACACAAGATATGCACGACAAATGTTCATAAACAAACTGGAATCAGCCCAGGTGCCCTTAGACAGGTGAATGGTTAAACCAATTATGGTACATCCAATAAAAAGGAACCAACCATCACAACACAAAACAACTTGGATGAGTCTACAGGGAATTATGCTGAGTGAAAACAGCCAATCCCAAGAAGTTACATGCTGTATGATTCTACTTATCTAACATTTTGAAAAGACAAAATTTTAGAAATGGAGAACAGATTAATGGTTGCCAGGGGTTAGGAACAGTGGGAAAGGTACAGTAGCGGGGACTTATAAAAAGGCAACAGGAGACTTTTTTGTGATGTTAGAGTTGTTCGGTATCTTGACTGTGGTGATAAATACAAAACTACACACACACACACACACACACACACACACACACACACACACGAGTGCAAGTAAAAGTGGGGAAATACGAATAAGACAGGTGGATTGTATTAATGATGTCAATATCCTGGTTATGATATTATACTATTATTTTGCAAAAGACCATTGGGGAAACTTGCCTCTCTGTATTGTTTCTTACAACTGCATGTGAATCTAGAATTACATCAGTAAAATTCCAATTAAAAAACACAATCATGTAAACAAAAAGGTTCTACCATAGAGCACAGGGAACTATATTCAATACCTTGTAATAACCTATAATGAAAAAGAATATATATATAACTGAATCACTATGCTGTACACCAGAAACTAACACAACATTGTAAATCAACTATGCTTCAATAAAAGAAAAAAAAGTCATTACACCTAAAAAACCAACATTAATTCTGATTATCTGAATGACAGGATATATTTTAAAAGACCATGATGGGATAAACTGAAACAGGATGAAATGTACCCGCTGAAAAAGTTAAGTTGGACAATTAGGTGCAGTCAATTAAATCATTGAGGGAGACCTGTTAGGGAGAGACCTCATGATTAAGACATTCATCAAGGCTTTAAGCAACACACTGAGGTTGAGTTTTGGGGTATGCCTTTCTTCACAAGGGGCACACAGTCGGGACAACAGCAAAAGATGTCTCAACATTTACATGGCATCATTATGTTATGCAACAATTTGCAACTGGTGTGACTGTCTTCTCCTACATGAGAAGTTCCAAATCTAACCCCATTATGGAAACAGTCCTAAATCTGTCTCCTTCCTGTATTAAGATGAAAATTTTCTGAGCCCTACAGGCAACATCTCCAAGATCCTCCTGCCATTTGTACAGTATATTCCAAATTCCATCTTTGTTCTGCTGGTTGATGTTCATGTCACACACACACATACATTGGGTATGAGATGGAAAAGCAGTAATGCCCATAAACTACGGATGCCAGGGGACAGTTAATCAGGTTCCACGGTATCGTGCACTGCAGGAAGAAGGACCCATTTTCTGCTAGGACACTAAATAGGAAATGACTCTGCAAAACAGGAACTATGTTTTCAGCTCAGACTCCAAGTTGAAAGTGACTCCTTTCCCCTATAAACGGTGTAAAAATCCCCTCCAATTGTTAGAGAAGTCTCACGGTGGTCCAGGGAACACAATTAAATGGAGAAAAAGAAGACTTTGTTCTCCACACTGCATTCTCATTAACAAGAATTGTCATCTATCAGCCATGTGTATTAACGTCAAGTCTCTGAAGAAACCAGTTAATAAGAGTCTCTACCTGATGTAAATGAGCAAATGCAGAAACAAAGAGTATAGTCAAGGTGAAAGGGGAGAGCAAGCTTTAAGTGTGGACAGGAAAGACATATTGGCCACAGGGAGGAGGGTGCAAAATCGGGAAGAATTATTTCCTCAGCCACACTGAATGGGAATTCTCAGTGGAGCTGGAGGGAGAGACGAGAACCCTCTGTATAACCGTTTGGTACCTTGTGAGTAGTTACGCTCTTGTTACTATAGAGAATTATATTACTCTCACTCTAGCAGTCTGACTCTGGTATCTCAAGAAGGCCCACTGGTTGGAGCCTCTTGGGTGGTGTTTCCAATACAGACTTGAGCTGGGCAACTGTGATCTGACAATTAAGAATATGAAAATGAATATATGTATGTTCATGTATGACCGTAGCATTGTGCTGTACACCAGAAACTGATACAACACTGTAAACTGATTATACTTCAATTTAAATATATATATATATAAAATAATAAATAAATAATATATCTTATATTTAAAGTGCAGTACATAAAAGAAGGCATCTAGCTTCGCTGTAAACTTAAGTGAGTTGTTATTCAGAATCTTTGTTCAGCAGATACTGCTGCTTGTTCATATCTGACGATATGGATTTCTTTATTTAGCTTTTTCATAACTATCTTCATTTTGGTTAGTCAGAATAGATGCTTTTACTGACTTGTGGTCTTTTGCCTAAGGCAGACTTTCATTTTTCAGTTTTTGGCTTCCAGAGAAGAATCTGAATTTGTATTTTTCACTGCATGAAAGGGAGACATATAATCAGAAAGAGAAATTCTGGAAGTATGTATATTTACAGATCAATAACCATAATAAAATCTCCTTTTGTGCTTCGGAGGGAAAAAAAAAAAAAGCTTCTGGCACTCAATGTGGGGAAACGAGCTAAGCAGGATTTTTGCCTAGAGCCGCATTCACGAAGCCGATCTCTCTCTCTTGAGGCCTATTAGTATTCTATTGCTGTTGTAACAGATTCCCACAGTTACAGTGTCTTAAAACAACACAGATTTATTATTTTCCAGTTCTGTATGTCAGAAGTCTGTCACAGGTCTAACTGGGCTAAATCAAGGTGTTGGCAAGACTGTGGGCTCTAGGAGAGGCTGTTTCCTCCCCATCCCCAGCTGCTGGTGGCCACCCACCTTCCTCGCACACCGTCCCCCTTCCTGCATCCTCAAAGCCAACATGACTGGTTGAGTCCCTTTCATGCTTTGAATTCCTCCTGCCTCTTTTTCTGTCTTATCTCTCTCTCACTGCATCTAGGAAAGGTTCTCAGTTTTGAAGGATTCATGTGATTAGATTGGGCCCGCCCTGATAATCTGGGATAATCTCCTAATCTCAAAATCCCATAACGTTAATCACATCTTTTAAATCCCTTTTTCTGTAAAAGGTCACCTAGTCACAGGTTCTAGGGATTAGAATGTGGGCGTCTTTGGGGGACCATTCTTCTGACTACCGCGTGGGGCCCTATGAACTGACACCACCCCCCTAAAATGTCTCCTTCAAATGCAGTCAATTATTTCAAGAGATCACCTTGTCTGTGATCAGAAGAAGAAAAGGGCAAGGCTGAGCTAGGACATGGCTGCTAAGCAGGTTGCTGGCATCACTCGCTGCCTCTGTAACAAGTGCCCACATCCCAGCTTCAAAGGGACAGCAAACCAATTCATGCCTCAGGAAAGTGATCCATTGCTTCAGTCTCAAAGTATGGTTTTTGGAGCAGCGGCATCACATTATCCAGGAGCTTATTAGAAATGCAGACTCTCAGTCTGCAACCTAAGCCCTACTGAACCAGAATCTGCATTTCAACAAGATCCCCCGGGCAATTCATACTCATAGTAAAGTTTGAGAAGCACAGGAATGGAGAGGTTCTCAACCCTGCCTGCTCATTATAATCACTGGGGTGGTGGCTTTTTGTGGGGTTTTGGGGGTTTTTTAAGTTTTATTTGGAAAGAATTTCAGAGGTACAGTAAAGTTGCACAAATAGTCCAGAGAGCTCCCATGTACCCTTCACTCAGCCTTCCACATGTACATCACCATTGCACAAATAAGAAAATGAAGGTATTAACATTGGTGAAATACCATTAATGTAGCCTCAGTCTTTATTCAGATTTCACCAATTTTTCTCCTAAAGTCCTTTTGTGTGTGCATGGGGGTGGGGGGGAGGAAATTAAGTTTATTTATTTTTATTTTATTATTATTATTATTTTTTTTTTAATGGAGGTACTGGGGATTGAGCCCAGGACCTCCTGCATGCTAAGCACCCACTCTACCACTGAGCTACACCCTCCTCTTTCTTTCCTTCTTTTTTTTTTTTCAGGAATCAATCCAGGATCCCACATTTAGGTGTCATTTCTAGCTAGTCTTCTCCAGTCTATCCTCAGTCTTTCTTTATGACCTTGACATTTTTTAAGAGCACTAGTCAGTTGTTTTATAGTATATTCCTCAGTTTGGTTTTGTCGAATGTTTTTTCATGATTTGATTAAGGTTATACATTTTTGGCATGTACTCACAGGGAGTACATGATGTTAATATGGCTTATTACTGGTGATGTTAACCTTGACTGCTTGGTTAAGGCAGTGTCTTCACTGTAAAACTACCATTTTCCCCCTTATAATTAATAACTTAGGGGAGATACTATGACACTATGTAGATATTCTGTTTCTCCTCAAACTTTCATCCATTAATTTTTGCATCTATTGGTGGATATTACTTGCAACAATCATTGCTAGTGGTGATTTTCTATGTGTTAATTGAAATTCTGTAAGGAAGAGCTATTCCTTCTCCACCATTTGTGGAGATTTGTGATATATCAGTATGGACTCATGGAAATTTATTTTATTCTATTGTTATTTATTTTGTTGCTCAAATTGTTCCAGCTTTGGCCATTGGGAGCTCTTTCAGACTCTCTCTTTCCTTATTATTTTTATTAATAGGTTTCTTATTTGGGGAATAATTTTAGAAAGAAATAAAAACTATAGACAGTAAGTAGACAGAGTTTTTATACACCCTTCCTCAGCTTTCCCTAATGCTAACATCTTATATAGTCATGATACATTTGCCAAAACTAAGAAACCAACACTGGTACATTACTATTAACTAAACTCCAAACTTTATTTGGATTTTGCCAATTTCTCCACTAATGTCCTTTTTCCATTCCAGGATCCAATTTTGGACACTAGTTGCATTTTTGCTCCCATCCTTTTTGAGCACTTTCTTCCTTACCACAAGATCCTCCAGACTTGTATTTTCTCTTTCCTGTTATGAAATAAACCACTTCTCTAAGGAGCCCCACCCAGGAAGTTTTTGGTAGAGGGGAATCCCAAAGCCCAGGCAGCACCCTAAGTGAAGTCAGATCTCTGTCTGTGAAATTCTGGCATTTGGACTTCTAAAACCTCCCCAGGTGATTCCAATGTGCCTTTGAGTTTGAAAACCACTGATCTCGACCTTACTTCTGGTAGCTGAAGAATAGTTAAAACTATGAATGATAAATTCCCAAAAGTCAAAGACCTAAGTGTACTTTCCAGCAGGTTCTTACATTCCCTGAAGACAAGGGACTCTGCTTTGTTCATCTCTAATCGCACCTAACCCAGAACCTGGCGCACAGCAGGTGCTCAGAAATGCAGAATGAATGAAAACTAACAGGTGAACCAAATCTTGGTTCCTGAGTGACATTAGCCTCGGCCTGACTTCTTTTTTCCTAATCCCTGTCTATCTCACATTAGACCTTTGTGCTGCTCTGAGGTTGACGCTGAACACCTGTATCCTAAAATCTCAAGGCAGCACCATGGAAAAAACATAACGGCTCCCAGCACGAAGCCCTGGGGCAAACTTTCCAGGCAGAAATTCTTGCATCTCCTCCCTGACATCTCGCTGGCTTCCCCTGACTGCTCCTGCTGTCAGCTCCCCTCATTTGGGTCCTCTTCTGCCACCTTTATCTCCAACCACTGCTATCGCAAATGTGTCAGAAAAGGTAGCCACGTCTTTATTCCTTTTGCTTTGTCCCTCCGACCTCTTTCTGGCCTGCTTCAATGTCTCAGCTTCTTCTGCAGGGAAGTACAAAGGGCACAGGCTCTTTAGCCAGCCAGACCAGAGTCAAATCCCAATCCGCCGACTCACGAGATGTTATACTTGGGCAAATAATGGAACCTCTCTGAGTCTCTGTGTCCTAGGGTATAAAATGGGGATTATAATCATCTACCTTGCAGGATGGAAGTGAGAAGTCAAGAGAACATTTTTGCTGATCTAGAGCACAGTGTGTGCTCATAAATGGCAGTTGTGATGGTCATTGTTATTATTACTATTATTAATGCTATCAATAAGTATTAATATTATTAATTTCATCAATAATTATTATTTATTATAATTATTAATATTATTATTTTTGTTGATATTAATTATTATTATTTCTAGTGGGAATCGTTGAACAGGACAAGGCAAGGCAAATGAATTCTATAAAAGAGAGCAAGAACGCTACCCATCTGTCCCAGGGATCTAGGGTAAGTAATAGCAGTTCATTTAGAATTTCCAGAATTCATTGCAGGCTCCTACATAATCCAGAGGAAATGATCAACTGCGTAAAGGCGACCTCAGCTAAAGCAATTATCTGCCGACACCCCATCTGTTTGCATAACCAACAGATGATAAGTAACCTGGGGTGGGCACGCTGACATCTTCACAGCGCCTTTGTTTGCATCATCTCTTGTGACACCTCCCAACCTCAAAGTGGCTATTTTGACAGTTTTACAGATGAGGAAACTGAAGTGATGTGATGTGAAACTGAACTAGCAAGTGATAAAAGCCAAAACTCACACAAAAGTCTTTCTGGCTCTGACATCTTTGTGGTTTCCATCACTTTTTTTTTTTTTTTTTGGTTGGGGGGGTGGGGTAGGTTTTTTTCTTTTTTTTCCCCTGTGTAAATTTACAGGTGTCAGAAGAGCACATTAACCTCTGGGTCTGTTTTAAAATAGTTTTCAGGAAAAGGCTTAAAATATTGGACTGCCTCATCGAAGAAAATGTTAAATTAAAAGATGGGTGAAGGGGATCAAAAAGTATAAATTTCCAGTTATAAAACAAATGTCATGGGTACGACACATTTGAAAGCTGCTAAGAGAGTAGATCTTAAAAGACTTTGTCACAAGAAAAAAATGTGTAACTATGTATGGTGACAGCTGTTGACTAGACTTACTACAGTGATCATTTCATAATACATACAAATGTCAAATCATTATGTTGTACATCTGAAACTAACATAATGTTATATCTCAATTATATCTCAATTTAAAAGAAATAGGGAGAAAATGCTGGCCTTTCCCCCTCTCATTCGGTCTCCCTATCTTCTCCCTCTGGCTTAGTGGAGGAGTGTTTTCCTGGCAACTTGTTTGTCCCACCAGCTAATCAATCGGTCAACTAACTAACCAGTCAACCAACATGCTTAGCCTATGGTAAGGGCTGTGGGGACACCAGGAAAGATGGTCAGGCCCTGTCTTCAGACCTTCAGTGCAGGAAACAGAAGTAACTCACCGAAATAGAGTGCATGCGGTCAAGGGTTAAAGGAGAGAGGTCTGGAAAGGGTCTGTAGGTGCAGGGACCCATCTGGAATCATGATGGGAGGATGGGTTTGGGATGGAGTAAGGGACTGGAGATTTTCTGGTGGGAAAATACAACAATAAAGGCCAGGAGGAGGAAATGAGGGTATAACATGCCAGCTGTGAAGACTCCAGCTGCATGTGGCCCATACTTGTTTCCAAGGAGTAGTGAGAAATAGGATTGGGGCTTGAATATAGTGGGTCATGAAAAAAACAGCAGATCTGAACATCATGTGCTGAGACATGGAGAACTGTGAAGGGTTTTCAGCTAGGCAGGCATAGATTTGGTTTTGAAGTCAGTTCTAAACATTTGCTAATTACCCCGGCACTGATTTGTTACCTGATTTAAACTTACACTAGAATACGTAGTTCTCGGTGTTAAAAAAGAAAAGAAAGAGAGAAAATACTCTAGACTCCCATCAACACTGCCAAGTGCCCACTACCTTAGAGTATTCAAATGAGAAATATCTCTTAAACTTGATTTGACAGGAAGACACATCAAAGGCTAAGGAGCTGCAATTTTGAAACAATAAAACACGTAGATGCAAGCAGCCAAGAGTGGAACAGAGAAACTTGAGTAATCTTACCGGCAGGCAAAATGCCCCAAGCCAATTTTTTTTTTAAATGGTACGAAGTACTTGACTGCTACCTTTTCTGCAATGACCACAAGAGAAATCCAATTTTTATGACTTGTACCCAATATTAAGGTTGCAAATTATGTCTTTTTATTCACATGTATTTTGTTAGATAGAGGATTTTTTAAAACAGACATAAGATGTTCGATGCATATACTGACACCTCAAACCCCGGGAAAGTATTTTTCACCTTCTTAACCTATATTTGAGTCCCAGACTATTGGCCAGATTCATACTTACCTATGAGCAAACAAGGAATCAAGGCGTAGGAAAACCACATGATAAGACTTGTCGAGATTTCTTCCAGAACCATCGTGAGGGTCTGTGTTTGGCAGACTCAACTTGACCTGGAACGTTGTTTCCTTCCAGAATGAAGCACTCTGTCCATCTCAGCCATTCTTGCTTCAGAACTCAGATGTTGGACCTGAGGTCTGAGTCGCTGTAACACCTGAATCACTCTGAAAAGAAGAGCCAGCCCAGACAGCTTAGAAGAGGCGGGCTGTGAAGCACTCTCCTTTCTGCCCAAACCCAGGTATTGCATCAGGGGGAGTGGCCTCGAAGAGTTCCAGAGAAAGGGCAGCTCTGGGGAACTTATGAATGTGCATGGGGGAGATACCTGGACCATAGGCTCTGTCCTTGAGGACCCTGCTGGTCCCTAGAGGACCCCTTGGTAGTGAGAAGGCAAGATTATTTGATCCTCTCATCAGATAACTATTGTCTTCCAAGTCTCCCTCTTGTGAGTACATTCAAGCTGGGTACTGATCAGCTCTTTTTGCTACATCCTTACTTCAGAAAAAGTAAAGTTAAAAAATTTTTTTTAAATATTTTTCAAAAGTCGAGATGAAGAATACATAACTTCATATTTGCTTGCATTTGCAAAAAGAAAATATGGACCGAGATAGAGCAATTACCAAGATTATTTACCCTGGGGCAAAGAGAGTGGGGATTGGAAAGACGGAGGAGGAAAACGGGGACGAGACTCTTTGCAGTATCTTTTGTTTGAGGATTTAAAAAATTGTTTTTATTGTGGTAAAATACACATAACATAAAATTTACCATCTTAACCATTTTTAACTATACAGTCCAGTGGTAGTAAATACATCCAAATTGTTGTGTAACCATCACCACCATCTGTTCCCATAACTCTTTTCATCTTCTAAAACTGAAACTGTATTCAATAAAGAAGAACTCCCCCTTCTTCCCTCCCCCCAGCCCCTGGCAACCACCATTATATTTTCTGTCTTTACGATTTTGACTACTCTAAGTACCTCATAAGTGGACTCATGCAGCACATGTCTTTTGTGACTGGCTTATTTCACTTAGCATAATGTCCCCAAAGTTCATCCATTTTGTAGCATATTGCAGAATTCCCTTCCTTTTAATGGCTGAATAATATTCCACATGCCACATTTTGCTTATCCATTCATTCATTGATGGGCATTTGAGGTGCTTCTACATTTTAACTATTGCTTTCAATTCTTGTGGTGCTGTGTATCTTTTTATACTGTTTGATTAAAGGAGGAGTGTGAGTGTGTTCCTGGAGAAGATCCACATTTAAGGACCAACACAAGAAAAATGAAATAGGAAGATATAAGGGGAAAAAAATAGGTCAGAGAGGTGGTCCTGGGACAAACTATGGTCCTGGAAATGATGAAGCATGGAGTGATCATCAAAGGGGGGTGCAGAAGAGTCACTGAATCAATCACTGGAAAATGTCTCTTGGATTTATGTCACCTAGAAGATCATTTGTAATCTCAGTAAGAGGAGTTTCAGCAGAGAATTTGGATCAGAATCCAGATGGTTGTAGGTTGAGAAGTGGATGAGAAAAGCAGTGCTCTTTTGATGTGATGGGGAAGAAAGCAACTCCATGAACCCCATTTTTATAAAATAGATACAATGTCTTGTATAATAGTTGTGGGAATTAAAGAATGCAGACAAAGCACATCAGCACAGTGCCAGGAACACAAGTCTTCACAAATGCTGTATTAACCATTTGTCATATTAATAATATTAACTATTATTTATTAATTAGGGCTTATTTGCTCTGACTGGCCCTTTGGGGGCTACCCATTTTTCAGTTTGGCCACTGAATCAGCAAAGGCTTCCGGTTGGAGATACCCATTAGAGGGTAGTCATTAAAAGCATGGACTCTGGAGCCAGACTGTCTGGATTGGCATTTGGGCTCTGCCAGTCACTAGTTGTGGTTTTGAACAATTGTTTTAGTGTCCTCATCTGTATATTGACCTCATCATGGTAGAACACTTGGTGCATGCTCTCCTTGATCCCTGAACTCCATACACATTTCCATATATTATATAACTTTTTAAATGAGGACACATCTGAAATTTACTTACTGTAGATCTTAGAGCTAGTCGGGGATGGAGACAGGAATTCTGACAGAGATCTGCCTAACTCCAAGTTCTTTTCACTCACCTTACTGCCTTCCAATTAGCACCAAAGGAGGGCTTACAATGTGTTTGAGGGACATAAAACAGTGAGTGAGTGATCTAGAAGATTAACAAAAGGTTTAGATAACAGACAGACCTCAATATGGAATTCCAAGGATGTACCCATTTAGATTTGGATAGAAGGGGTGAGTTTGCAGTTCAGCATTCCAATTGGGAGAATGGCATGGGCAAGGCCCAAGGATGGAAATGTTGAAGGGAAAATAGACTAAGGATGAAAAGGAAAAGGAAAGTAAACAGAAAATGGGAGAAAGATCAAGACTCATTTAGTTATGCTACGGGGGAAGAAGGAAAGTTGTTCACCAAAACTCGAGGTCTTAAGATAGTTAGCTCAACTAGGCCTGGGTCCCTGTCAGGATGCCCCTGCCCAGAACTGCCATGTTGACAAGGCAATACTGCCTGCCAACTCTTCACAAGCCACTGCAAGGAGTCTCTGTCCTGGGCTCAGCACACATCTAGGGGCACTGAAGGGTAATGCTACCTGCCTGCCACAAGCTTTTGAATGACAGTCCCTCTCAGGACTGGCTGATGAATCAACAAGGCACTCAAACCAGCCACCTCTGCAGGACCCATGCCATTGAGTGAGAACTTCTTGAGGGCTATACCGCACCTGCTAGCCTCTACCCTTGCCTGGACATCCCCAACTCTGATCTTGCCTTTCTCTTCTGGCTTTGAGGAACTTCTCTTTCTATGCACTCTCATCAGCTGGTTGTGATCTTTTGTCTGTGCAGCATGCCAAAACCAAACTATCCTAACCTGTTGCCTGCATTAATTTCCACTGCCTTCCAGAGCTGAAGATGATCAATCATCCGTGTATGAAGATGCACTGGTGGAAGAATGAAGCTATTTCCTAACATAAGGTACACAGTCTAGAAATATGAATTTTTTTTCCTGTTACACTATTTGCCATTTAATTATGGAAGGAAAAGCAAGGAGACACAAGGTTTTTATGGAAAGGTATAGAGTGGGGAGGGATAAAGGAGGTTGATGGTCAAGGAAGACTCCTAAGCTCTCTGAGCCCCATAAGGTTGGGACTAGAATTAAGCAAGGGAGGCACCAGGGCAAAAAATTTGAGGCACTCACTCTTAGGGTTGTGCAAGTGCAGGGTAGGTCCTGGTGCCGACATGGACTACATGGTTAATTAATTCCAATAACCCTTCCTTGTCCTACTTAGCACAGAATAGTTCTCTTCCCTTTACCAAGATTCCTAAATATCTATGTCCTGTGTTTTAGCATCTCACATTTAATTGTAACCCGCTGTCTCAATTTTTTTTTCCTGGAAGTAACACAACACAGGGTATTTAAACAGTAGCATTCTCCTTGTCTTAGATTCTTCTAACTCCCACTTCCACTGAATCTGCTCCAGGTATCACTTCCACAAACTTTCACGCTTTAGTTTTCAGGTTTCTTGCAGCCCTTCTCTGAACATATTTTACTTTTTCAGTTTCCTTCCTAGTTTATTGTCTGGCCACCAGTGAAGAATTTAACCTCCCTTAATCTCAATTCTTTCCTTAGGGTGTGATGAATGAAAACCCTTGTCTGTCCAGCTGTCCTTCTTCCTATAGTTGTAACTGGCTCTTTTCTATGCGACATTCTCCCAACAACTCCTCTTAAGATGGAGAATCAGGCCTTACTCAGAATTGCACTTTGTAGTTAAAAGTTCCACATTTAAATAAAACAAATACCATTTTATTCAATCTTCAAATTTGAAAACTAGAAACAATACTCTCTAATAGTGAAGATCTTAATGTAATGTTCAAATGATTTTGGTTGCTGTATTTTCACTTTCACTCATTTAATCCTAGTCATCAGTGATTTTATTAAGTGAAGCATACGTGCTCAAGACCAATTTAACCAGAGGCCTCCTTTGACCATCCTATACAAATTAACACCCCGCTCTCACTCTCCAACCCTTCATTCTGTTTTTTCTTCATAGCACTTCTCCATCAGGCATTACACCACTAGAAATGTAAGTTTTACGACAGCTTTTGGATGACTTTGTCCGTTTTCTTCACTATCATATTGCTAGATTGGTCCAGCACCTGCACAAATATTTGAGGTGAGTTGCTTGGATGCTGATAAATGTCTCCAAAAGCTAAACAGACACAGGATCATACACAGATGTTACAGAGAAAACATACTTTTCTTATCAATACCAAGTAATTAGTATATGCCCTGATGAAAACAGTATTTGTTTTCTACATCCTCTTACCTATAGTCTAGAAAACATACCAAAACAAGTAAAGGTTTGTCATTACTTGTTCTGAGAAAAGGCATGCTTATTCAAGGATTAATTTCTCTTACAAGCATTCAAAAAATATCAATAACCATGCCAGTGTTCAACCTAAAACAGACAACACTTCAGTCTCATTCTGGAATCCACCTATCCCCATAATTTCCCCAAAGCAAATTTTCTACGGAGTTTAAGATATTATCTTAGCCTAGAGATTTATTTAAAGCAATTATCTTAACTACCTTAGATGTTTATTTTTGTCTAGTTTTAATGTTTGTTTTCCTGTTTGAAAGTCATTATCATTCCATGAGGTACAAGAAAACACGGAGAGAGAAAATTGAGTGCTCTTTGTCTTCTGTAGCTGTAACTACAAATAAAACTTGCAACGTTATTCCAAAATAGTGAGACCAGCTTTTCCATGAGCTTTAAAAACAGCTTAAGTAATTTGAGTAGAAACATTTAAAAATCAGCCAGTCCTAAGTAAATTAAATGTTCGGGCTAAGCCATTGCAGGCATCAGGCCAATTCTGATGTTTCTGAGATAGTGAAAGTGCCCTGGCCAACAAACATATTCTCAAAAAAGACACTTTGGTTTAAAATATTTACCTGTGAGAACACGGCCAATGATAACTAAAACTCCTCCTCCTGCTCTTCAAAACCTCACCATACCCAATTTATGTTCTACTTATTAAACAAGTCTCAGCAAACTCTATATACTTTCAAAAGAATCACTCATTAGTAAACTAGGAAAATACATTTCAGTTCTTCAGTCATTTGGTTTTAGGTCATGTAGCAGCAAGAAACTGAGGTGTGCAGTATGCATAGCATTCTGGTCTGTAAGCGTTTAGAAGTTGAGTCATATAAACTTGCTAAACCAAAAGAACCAGTTTATCAGAAGAGAGGAGCTCCTACACCTTGCCTTGCAATAGAATAAAATATTGGTTTTCCGCAGCTGTAATATGGCATTTTCAAAAAGTCCACTGGATGCTATTCCAAACATAAAACGAGGAAGTCATCTACCCTTTATCAAATGTGCTTTGTTAGAAGTGACTTCAGTTGTGAAGCCATTCAAAAACAGTTAAAAGATACAAGATTACAAAGGATCCCTTTATCTTCCAGCAAAATGTGAAAGTGGGAAAATTAAAGCACACTGTAACACTACATTGCTAATTCATTGACATGTTTCTGAAAAGTGAGTTTCCAGATTCCAAACCAAAAACTCCAAGTTACAGGAAAAGCAGGAAGTAACAGTAACTGCACTTGGAGATTTGAACTAGGGAGATAAAGGATGGGAAAGAGACTTATTTACACTAGTTTAATTTTTTTTACCTAGTGCATTGGTAAAAATAAAAGGACCATCCATACTACCTTGTAGTCACTTTGCAGGAATTCAAATTCAGTATTATCAGCTTCTCATTTTTCAGGGCAAACCAGAACTCTGAATTTTATGTGAAATACCTCGATTTTTAAATGTTAACAATTTATTTTTTTAAGCAGTGTGGGTTGAACTGCATTCCTATTTGGTTGTATCTCGAGCAGGGCACCTTGCAAGATAGGGGAAGGGTAGTGGTGGTAACCTTTGGGCTTCACAACAACAAAAGTGGCTGTGCTTGCCAGGGGAAGAGGTGCCTTTTCCTGATTCTCACAAAGGTACCCACACAGATGGAAGTGGCCCTGCTTCTTGCAATCTTGGATTAGATGACAGAATTAAAGCAATAATGCTAGAGATAACTTATATGCCATTAATCGGTCCACATATCCATGAGGATAACATTCTAACAACTCAAGTTGCTCATCTGCTAGGCTTTCTATTCTTCCAGCAATGGCAATGGATCGCACTTAGGCCTTCCTATTTTATTAAGTGATGTATCTGTGACACGCTACCTTTAATAGTGCCAGGTGCCTTGTGTTCCTGTGTATCAATGATGTGTGAACATTCAGCTGAACTTAAGGACTTATGACCAAGTAACAGATACAGCAGCAATGGCTTTCTGTTGCTGAGTTTATGTAATTCCAAGATTTGGAGAAGTTATTTGTAGATGTGGGTTGGGTAGGGAAATGTGTGTTATGAAATTTAAATTGATAGTTAAGCACCTCTTCACAGGTGGAAGAAAATTTCTCTAACACTGCTCTTCCTAGGATTCTCCTCCTGGTCTAAAAACAAGCACACAGAGGCCAATGTGTCATGATACAGGGTATACCAGGCTTGGAATAAGGTAACTTGGTTTCTAATACAAGTCTTGCTACTAGCTAGCTATGTAGCTGTTTTCTAAGATAGTTCTAGTTCTTAAGAAAATTAATTCATGCTCTTTAAAAAGTCATTGATGTAAAGGTTGGTTTAAGACCTTAAAAAACTGATAAAATGTTAAAAGTACAAAATTAACTAGTTTCCAGTGAGGTTTTCATCACATAATAAGAAGAGTACACAATAACTATTATTGGTACACATGGACTATCTAGGAATTCTCCAGTTACCATAAATCTAATTATGGCACAGAAATATGGATTCTTCCAGTGCTACTCCATTCCTAGCTACTGTCTCAAAATACTTAACATCAGCTCAGCAGGGGTTTGCTATAAATAGCTCATGTCTGTGATATAAAATATTAATTGCTCTCCCCTCCCCCCTTTTTTAAAACATACATCCATTTTTTAAATAAGACTGAAGGGGGGGGACCACAAAGAGATGGAAAATAAAAAGAAAGCATCATAAAGTATTGGTTTAAAATGAAAAAGATGTTTACTACCCAGTCATTTTACAACCACTTTAAACTATTTCCTTCAATTTATACTCAAGTGATTTTATAGCAAAAAAGAAAGGTAAGCATACATTTTGTTTCCATTAAATTTGCCTACTAATTCTCACCTTAATAAACAAAGGGAGGCTGAGAAAGATAAGTGAAATATGAATCAAAAGGTTTTAAAAACAGATGTAATGAAGATAAAAAATTGTATATCAATGTCTTAATCATATTTACTGACTGCTGTTGCTTAGTGGGAGAAGCCAGGGCTGCCACCCAGTGGCAATGTAAAACTAAATGATTTAAAGTTTTAGAGAATTAAACAAACATTTAAAATAAAACACATTTTAAAAACACCAAAATCAAAAACCTCACGAATTAGATGACTTTAATTTTAACATCAATAATTCTGGTGTCTTGTATATAACATGTTAAAGAATAGAAATATTCATTTGCCTAGGCGGTACTGGGGACATTTTTCAAAATCTCATATGACCTCCTACTGTTTACTAAGTTTTGTGGTTTTAGCAGGTGTTTTTAATTAAAACATTGAAGGTTACCTTGCTTAAATTAAACCTCCAGAATTTATAATGGGGGGAAAGGTGTGACCATAAACTACAACTGGATAGAACCTACAACCTACAGAAGTAGACTCAATACTCTATAGTAGCCTCTCCTCTGTACACCCAAATTTCTGCTTGATAACCAAAAACATAATAGAAGGACCTGTAAAAATAAGATCCTAAAAATGATTTTCCCTAACCATTAACTTTTCCTCAGGTATACATCAATTTTAGTGTCCCAGTCAACAAAACTCAAAAGCTAAAAGATGAAAATGAAGATAGTATAAATATTATACCTGATAATTACTGATGTTTAGGAGGGGAGGGATGAGGGGGAGCCAAGTATCTCATTGCCTCCTACTTGCTCAAAATTTGGCCAGAGCTTTTTTCACACTGACAGAGATACAACATATTCAAATACAAGACACTCTGGTAAAATAACACTGGGGAAAAAAATAACACTAGAGCCTCTATTTATAGTTTGAAAAGCTAAATATCTCAGAGACTGCTTTATTCTTTTGAATAACCAGATGAGAGAGAAGCACAAAAAAAAAAAAAAAAAAAAAACCTTAGGAATTTAGATTTTTGTTTCCAACAGCTGTAAATCTAAATTGTTCAAGTTATGTTTTCTAACCTGTCCCATGTGTTTTGCTTTACACTGAAGATGAATGAATTTTGAAAATAATAGCAGACACAACATACTTCATATTTACAGTGGCTTGTGACAAATACAATACCTGAAAATAATTTCCAATTTTCCATTTATTATTGCTATTTAGTCACAGAAAAGATTATCAACTCTCCAAGAAATGTATTTTAGCATATGCCATATGTTGATATAACTGATATAATTTTATATGAAGACCACTGCAAAAGTAACTAAGGTGGTGCCCTTATAAGGAAATAAAGGAAAGGCAAAAAAGAAATTTTTCCATATAAAGACTTCTGATCTGCATCATTTTTAAAATATAAAACCTTAATATTAGAAGCAAAGAGAAAAACAGCAAAGAAAACAATAAAACAGAAGACCAAAGATAAGAAATTGCTCTATGCAGATGCTTGGCATATGTAGTATATATGTATGAGCTGAATTATAATAAAAAATACTTATATACTATATAGTCAATTCTCATATAGAGTTAGAGACAGCAATTTCCAGTCAAGGATGACTGGGCTGATATTTTCTCAGTCTTCAATTACATGATGAATTAAAACTGTGTAGCAGTCACTTCTGGTCAGCAGTATCATGATAAATGCTTGATAAGATACAATTTTTCTCCTTGTTCACTTGTAAAGATTGGTGCCTTTTTGTAATGTTCTACAAGTTCTTCCATGGTGCTGAATTTACGCTGCCCAATGCAGTAGACAGTCTCTTTTAGTTGGACTTTAAAATGTTTGTTTTTCCCTTGTGCTTTTAGTGATACTGAGAAATCATTTGGCTAAAAGAGAAAAAAAACATGTCAGATAAGCATTTTGAAAGACATCTATTAGTATTTTTATATTAAACTAATAATAGCTAAAACTTGAGCACTAAGTATGAGGCACGATGCTAAATTATTTACATGAATTATCTATCTCCTTTATTCCTCAAAACAAACCCATTTTACAGTTGAAAAAAATCAAGGTTGAAGAGAACTAAGTTACCCAAGATCATCCATTAACAAAAGAGAGTTTAAAAAAAAAGATCCAGGATTCAAATCTAAGAAGTCAGACTCCAAAGTCTCTTAACGAATACTCTCTACTTAACGCCCAGGGCAAATTCTTCAGTTTAACATCTCAAGTGTAAGAGCTATCTTCTCTCCATTCGGACTACTGGAGAAACACACGACAAAGTCCAAGACATCTACCCCTTTCAATTAGTAGCTAACAGTAGCGGTCTTACAGAGTAGCTGACATAATAGTCTGAATTCTCAAAGATGAAGAACACAGAAATAAGAACTAATATAAATGCTAGTAAAAGGATATAAAGTCAAATGCCTACAAGGGGCAAAAAAGAAATGTAGACAAGGGATAGGGTGGCTATGGGGAACAACAGTGCGTGGCCTCTAAAGGAGGTGGCTGGCCACTTAGCTAGCTGCAATTGTTGCCTTGCAGGAATATGGCTCAATGCTGACAGGCCTTCCAATTTTAAAAGGGAAGTCTGATGTCTAAATTTTTCTAATAAATATCCCAATATTTAAATGCTGACAATGAATTAAAATGTTTAAAAAACACTCTGCAGGTCAAAAAAAATGCCTATTTGAGACCTCTACTTTTAAAATTCTACTACTAAAAATAATGGTATATTTTGGTTAACATCTATGCTTAATTACCCACAAGAAAATATACAGTACTCTGTAACCAAGCTACTTTCTTAGTCTTCCTTTTTCTTAACCTAACTTTCTTTTATATTGTTTATATCAACCACAGAAGTGTCTTATGCAGTACTGCCAAAGTTTCAAACAGTAGGTTTCTTGGAAACATCCTATACTAATGGTTATTAATCCAGGGTCACTGCCTTCCTAACCTCTCCACCCACTGCTTGTCTTGGAAAGCAGGGTCAGGTCAGGCATCTAACAGAAAACAAATCCCACCCACTTCTCCCTGTCATCAACCACCTGTTCTTCCTGAGGGGTTATGTACAGCCCTCCGTTCACTGAACTTCACATTGGGCAGTTCAATTAATTTCAATCTTGCCTTCCTCTCTCCCCTACACGCACGCATGCACAGGTTTTCCTCTTTCAACCTTTTTGTACAATCACACATTCACTTTTGTACAACTACATACACACAAAGCCAATACTAATTATGATTTTAAAAGTGGAAAGGAGTGATATCCTTTATCAAGGAAAACTAAAGGCCATTTTAAAGGGAAATGAATATCATCAAATTCTAATATCCTGGATAGTACCCAAGAGAGTCCACATAGCTACCTCCTTATTCAATTTTTATGGTTTTATAGTTTTACCAGTATTAGGACAGAATTTATCTTCTATTGCAGATGCACTTCAAATACAGTGCTTGTTTAAATGGATTTCTGCGGTACATAATAAGTACACCCAAACAACCAATTTATAGAGAAAACTCAAATATCAATTTTTTAAACTTATGGATTTCTGTTATTGTAAGGATGACAGTGCACCCAATATGCAATTGAAGAATGTTTTCCCAGTTTGGTCTACTGCATTGTTCTACTCTCAGCGAAGAAGCCAGTGTTCGATTTTCTTCATTTTTCAGTTTAATGCAACAGAAAGTATTTCAGGAAGGCAAAACCAGCTGAACTAGACAAGGCCAAATAATCCAGTGTGGGATTATATTTCAGTAAACATAAATACACCTGGAAAGAATATTGACTTTTGCTCAGAATATTTATGCTTATATCCCAACTTACTACCATCTGGTTAATTTTAGGAAAGCCACTTAACCTCTGCAATCTTCTATTTTTTTAATAGTCAGAGCTCTATTTCCATTTACCTTTGAAAACCAACTTACCGAAGATTCACTATCACGAATGAGGAAATCACCTTCGTGCCCTCTTTCATTTAATGCCATCTCTGCTTGGTGCCTGGTCACTTTCCCATAATACCATGGATTGCCAGCAAATTTTCCAGTGAGTGAAGGCCTAATGTAATCACACTGTGGAGGCGATGGTTCCAAACCTGAGGTTAAGGGATTATTCTGCATAATGGTAACATAGTTTTTTGGCACCAGACCAACCATTCCATTGATCTTCCTGCATTTCCACCACTCGGGGTCATTTTCAGGTTTTTCAATAACATCCATTATATCTCCTTTCTCAAAATTAAGTTCTTCATCGTTGGACGAGCTGAATGGGTAGAGCGCCTGTACCACGTGTAACACTTGCCCAGTATTTAGGTTATTGACGACTGCTGCTAATTTCTCTGACAAAGAACCCACATGGTCACCCAAAGGACTGTCCCCTTCCTCGGTTACATAGTTTGAAGGGAACCATCCAACTTGTCCATTGTAGCTACCCCGCCACCACCCATCACTGCATTTCTCCATGACGATCACCTTCGTTCCTTTTATCAATGATAATTCATCCTCTCTCTCGGCCATGTAGTTAAATTTCACATAAGCAGGCATGTTGAGGTCATAGAGACGTTCCCCTGGGTCAACAAAGCTATCATCAGCAGGAGACGCAGAATCTGGCACACTAGGCTTTCTTTTCACTTTTCCAATGCCTGTATAAATAAAAAGGGGTAATGAGAAGAGAATATAAAATGATAATCAAAACACCAACTTATTAATTATTTAAAAATGGATCTCCAACTCTGTAATTCTTTTAAGCCTTTTAACTAAGGTAACAAATCCCTCCCTCCCTCGTTTTTTTCATTCTTTACAACCTCATGGCTTCTTCTTCTTTTTGTAAATTTTTTTTATTGAGTTATAGTCATTTTACAAATATTGTGTCAAATTCCAGTGTAGAGCACAATTTTCCCCTCATGGCTTCTTTATTTTATATAACTGGAGGTTTGTTCCTTCTGACCCCTTTCACAAATTCTTTCATAACCAAACACTTAACTACAGTTACTATATGACAGTTTACCTTTTTACCTTACCGTCTTTTCTCGTGTCAAACGCCCTGAAATAATTGCATAACAATTATAAAGTTGCCCTAAATTAACGAATTTTCTCTTAAATGTAAATATAAGGTTACTTCTCTCATATCTACAATCTAAGTACATAAAGGCTCCACCAAACCCATATTCTTCTTGTCTTACTTCATTAACCAAGATTCTATAACTAACTGTATAGAAATAAAACAGTAACTTAAATTACATCTTGATATGCAACATAAAATTGTAGCTATGTCTAAGTAATCCTCTCATTTACTTTCTTAGTCCCCTGACCCAGGATGCATTATTTACCTCACGTTTATTTTAAAATAATATACTGTTTACTTGCTTGTCTCTCTTCACCCGATTCACACATAAGCTCCACAAGGGTAGGGATTTTTGTTGACTGTGTTCATGAATTTAATCCCAAGGACCTCATATAGTGTTTAGTACACAGTAGATGCTTAATATATATTTGTGAAAAGAAATGAAAAAAAAATTACCAAATGATACTATCACAAATGTATGCTACATCAACTTTAGTCAGGCATTTTCACTACTGCTTACTTCTTAACACAAGGTTTTGTGTTCTACTTTTATTGAGAAAAGTAAAGCATTCCTAGGTAAAATTTCTCAAATACCTTCTCACTATCTCAAAATTCTTTCTAATTATCCTTATTCTTTTTCTTCTCCCAAGTTTCCAACTTTTGATCCTTCTGGGTTCTGAATACCATCTTCCCTGCCTCTTTTTGGGACTCTTAGCCATCCTTGTTTCCCTCCTACTCATTCCTTTCTATTGTCTAAAAACACACGTAGATCACTTCAATTCCAAAATAAAGTTACATCAACTCTATTAATCCTTTTAAACGACACCATTCTTTAGAAAGCTGTCTTCCCTTTTTCTTTCATCTTTTTCACTACTCACTCGCTCACTCCTAACTCCTTATAATCTGGTCCTCTATCTCCACCAAAACTACTCAACTAAAACCATTCTTATGAAAACTGTGTCATCTCTTCATTGTCAAATCAGCCCCTATTAGAGCCCCTCAGTCTTTTCAAACTCTCTACACAGCAGTCAAGATCCCAGATTACTCTCTCCAACATTTTCTTCTTCTATAACTTTCCTGAGAGTCTCCTGTTTTCCCTAATGACCTGTTTAAACACTCGTGTTCCTCTGTCTAGGCTTCTCTAAATCTTGTTATAAAATTGCACTGTACTTGTTTACTCACCCATCTTAATAAAAGAGTGAGATTCCTGGGGGCAGTAAACTGGATCTTACGGCCTTATATTTCCAGCACTTAGAAGTAACTATATTAGTAACAGGAACAAAGTGATTGTTTGCTGAAAAAATTAGTGGATGATTCCTTAGTTGAAAGTGCTTCCCAAGATGCCATGCTTGGACTTAAACTCCAGGGCTTTATCCCTCCAAAAGAGTAATTAATGAGTTGGTGAATACTGTCAAAATCAACTTTTGCAGAACTCCAGAATCTAGTAAAAAACTTAACAAAAACTAGGGCAAGGCTTATATAAGAAAGAGACTGCTGCTCTGTAGTAAGAGAGAATTGTGGCATTTTAAGTTGCCTGCCTAACATCTCCCCAAATCAGGGGTGGCTGTGAGGACAGCAACCTGAACTCCTAATGCCGAGACAGCAACACAGTTCTTATTCACGAAGATTTGTAATTGTGGGTTTCAACCTGTCTGGCAGCTACCTGAAAGACCAGCAATAATGGCTTGCCTTGATTTCGCTTGACCTCCAGCATCCCAATGGCTAGGGTGTCTTTTGCTGAAATCATTTAATTGATGCAGCAGCCGAGGGCAAGAAACAATAACTAGGACAAAGAACAGACTGAAAACTCTGGGAAGGAAAAGTTTGAGAAAGGATATACAGAGGGTAATAAGGGCTTTTAAAAGCCCCTGTGTATACCAGAAAATCACAAAAGCCACACACATAGCCAGAGCTGGGCACATGTTCAGCAAAGACCTAAGGAGACCCTAAGATTTCACCTATGGCTGACCTTCAAGCTGTGAAAAAGCAGTAAGTAAAGTCTACAGCAGAGTTGTAAATGGCCTGGCTAAGTAAGCATTGAAAGAGTGTTCCTTTTTCCTTTTGGTTTCAGGTGTTTAAGAAAACTCTATCAAAACACTAGCTGACCACTAAGCAAACAGAACACAGATTTCAGTAGTCACACAATGACACAGATTTCACAAAATAGTTTAGAAAAGTCACTGAACAAGCAAACAAAACAACCCAGAATAAGAAGCAACAATAAACCATAGGTACAAGATAGAATCTGATGCTGAAAGAAAAAACTGCCAATCAAGAATTCTACATCCAGCAAAACGTCCTTTAAAACTGAAGTCAAGACACTCTCAGATAAACAAAAACAGACGGAGTTTGTCACACTATACATGTGATACCAAAAAAAAAAAAAAAAAAAAAAAGCTAAAGAGAGTCCTCCAGGTTGAAATGAAAGGACATTACACAGTAACTTGAAGTCATATGAAGAACAGTAGTAAAGGTAACTACATTTGTAAATATAAAAGTGAGTAGTATTGTATTTTTAGCTTTTAAGTCCTCTTTCATTCCTATATGATTGAAGATGCAAATGAGCAGATTGTTGCATACTATTGAAGCTAAGTTTGTATTAATTCAAACTTGACTGTAAAAGTTAAGATGTTAATTGTAATCCACAGGATAATCACTAAAGAAAAACTAAATACATACTAAAAGAAATTAGAAGGGAACAAAATATACATCATTAAAAAATCAATTATAAAAGGCAGTAATAATAGAAAGGAGGAGAAAAAAGGTATAAGACATAAAAAAACAAACAGCAAAATAGCAAAAGGCATTCTTTATCAGTAATTTCTTTAAATGTTGGATTAAAAGGCAAAGATTGGCAGAATGAATTAAAAACTACAATTCAATTCTATGCTATCTGTAAGACACTCAACTCAACTTTAGATTTAAAGATGCAGACAGGTTTGAAAGTGAAAGGATAAAAAAAAAGATATTCCATGAAAACGGTAACCAAAAGAGAGCAGATTTTAAGACAAAAGCTGTTGCAGGAGACAAAGAAGGACATTGTATGTTGAGGAAAAAAATAAATCTATCAAGAAGATATAACAATATAAATACATACACACCTAACAACAGAACCCGAAGACATATAATAAAGCAAAAAATGACAGAATTAAAAGCAGAAATTGACAGTTCTACAAGAGAGTTGGAACCAAACCCCTGCAGGTACCGAGGAACAAATGTACTATCCAAAGGAATGGTAATCAAAGTACCAACACCCCTTTTTTGCAGAAATGTAAAAATTTGATCATAAAATTCACATGGAATTGCAAGGGACCCCAAATAGCCAGAACAATCTTGAAAATGGAAAACAAAGTTAGAGGACTCACACTTGTCCAATTTCAAAACTTACTACAAAGCCACAGTAATCAAACCGAAAAGACAGTCTACGGATGGGAGAAAATATCTGCAAACAATGCAAATGACAAGGGCTTAATTTCCAGAATATACAAACAGCTCATACAACTCAATAACAACAACAACAAAAAAAACACCCAATCAAAATACAGGCAGAAGACCTACATAGACATTTCTCCAATGAAGACATACAGATGGCCAATAGGTACATGAAAAATGCTCAATATCACTAATTATCAGAGAAATGCAAATCAAAACTACAACGAGGTATCACCTCACACCAGTCAGAATGGCCATCATTAAAAAGTCCACAAACGATAAATGCTGGAGAGGATGTGGAAATAAGGGAACCCTCCTACACTGTCGGTGGGAATGTAGTTTGGTACAGCCATACAGAAAACAGTATGGAAATTCCTTAAAAAACTAAAAATAAGACCTTTTCCATTTCCATTCTTTTTTTGCTTAGTTTTTCACCTTCAAGAGATGACATGGATTTTTTTCCGGTTAACTGTATTCATGTTTCTTAACTGTTTTGCAATACTTTCTTACTTCAATATTTCTGACCCCTCTTGAGGATTTACATGCACAACAAACTAATTTGGGAAAAGAAGGTGTTTAGGACTTGGTTCTGTAGTCGGTTCTCCACAAAATTTGAAAGTGAGGGAAATAATATTACCCTCTTAGAGTTAAATTGTAAAATTGATAAAGATATACAAGCTACTGAATCTGTACATCACCTTGGGTAGTACAGCCATTTTAACAATGTTGATTCTTCCAATCAAAGAACATGGATTCTAAAAATAGAGTTATCATATGATCCAGCAATCCCACTTCTGGGCATATTTCCAGATAAAACCTAACTCAAAAAGATACATGCACCCCAATGTTCATAGCAACACTATTTACAATAGCCAAGACATGGAAGCAACCTAAATGCCCACTGACAGATGAATGGATAAAGAGGATGTGGTGACACACACACAGTGGAATACTACTCAGCCATAAAAATGAAATAATGTAGTAACACAGTTGGACCTAGAGATTATCATATTAAGTGAAGTCAAACAAAGACAAATACCATATATCACTTATACATGGAATCTGAAAAAAAAAAAAGACACAAATGAACTTATTTACAAAACAGAAACAGACTCAAAGATACAGAAAACAAACTTATGGTTACCGGGAGGAAAACAGGTGAAGAACGTTAAATTGGAAGTTCGGGATTTGCAGATACTAGTTATTTTCTACTATATAGAAAATAGATAAATGAGGTCCTACTGTATAACACAAGGAACTATATTCAATCTTGTAAAAACCTATAATGAAAAATAATATGAAAAGAAATATATATATAAATAACTGAATCACTATGCTGTATACCAGAAACTAACACAACATTGTAAATCCACTATACTTCAATTAAACATAAAAAAAATTTTTTTAAAGCCACAGTAATCAAAACAGTGTGGTACTGGCATAAAAGGAGACACAAACAGACCAATGGAATAGAATTGAGAGTCCTGAAATAAACCCATACACCTATGGTCAACTAACATTTGACTTTCACCATGACAAGGGTGCCAAGACCATTTAGTGGGGGAAAGAATAGTCTCTTCAACAAATGGTGCTGGGACAACTGGATATCCACATGCAAAAGAATGAAGTTGGATTCCAACTTCATACCATGTACAAATATTAACTCAAAATGGATAAATGACCCAAATATAAGAGTTAAAACTTTAAAACTCTCAGAAGAAAACACAGGGAAAAGTCTTTGTGACCTTGGATTTAGCAATGGATTCTTACACTAGACACCAAAAACACAAGTAACCAAAAAAAAAAAAAAAAAAAGATAAACTGTAGTTTATTAAAATAAAAAACACTTGTGCAAAGGACACTATCAAGAAAGTGAAAAGACAACCTACAGAGTTAGAAAATAATATCTGAAAGTTGTAATTCTGATAAGGGTCTATATCCACAATATATAAAGATCTCTTAGAACCCAACAACAAAAAGAAAAACAACCTGTCTCAAAAATGGGCAAAGGACTTGAATAAATAATTATCCAAGGAAGATACACAAATACCCCAAAAAGCACATGAAAAGATGTTCAACATCATTAGTCATTAGGGAAATGCAAATCGAAACCACAATGAAATATCACTTCACATCCTACTAGGATGGCTATAATAAAACCAAAACAAACCAAACCAAAAAAAAAAAAAAAAAGTGTTGGTGGGAAATAGAGAAACAGGAACCCCTCTTACACTACTGGTCAAAATGTAAAACGATGTGGGAAACAGTTGATGGTTCCTCAAAATAATAAACACAGAACTACCATAATTTCACTCCTAGGTATACACCCAAAAGAAGTGAAAATAAGTATTCAAACAAATACTTGTATACAACTGTTCATAGTCTCGCTATTCACAATAACCAAAAGAAAGAAACAACCCAAATATCCATCAACAAATGAAGGGATAAGCAAAATGTGGTATATCCATGTAATGCAATGTTATTCAGCCATAGAAGGGATGAAGTAGTGATATATACTACAACATGGATGAACCTCGAAACAGTATGCTAAGTGAAAGAAACCTGACACAAAAGGTCACATGTTGTATGATTCCATTTATATGAAATAATATAATAGAATAGGTAAATCAATACAGACAGAAAGCAGATCAGTGGTTGCCAGGGGCTGAAGGAGAGGAGTAATGGGAGTGACTCTTTAATGGGAACGGGGTTTCCTTTTGAGGTGATGAAAATGGTTTGGAATTACATGTGATGGCTGCACAACACTGTTAATGAACCAAATACCACTGAGCTGTACTCTTTAAAATAGTTAACTTCATAACTTTTACCTCATAAAAATTATTTTCTTAGAAGATTCCCACATCAAATCCTTAAAGTCATTTGTCCTTTCTGCCAACACTTTCCATTTCCACTTTTCATGTGCTAGTTCAGGGCTATGTTGTTGTGCTTAAGCCTTCACTACCCTGTAACTAGTTTTTTGTTTGTTTGTTTTTAACTAATCCAATCTGTTCCACTTCAACCCATCAACCACAACAAGAAGTTAATCTTCTTATATTATAGCTACAATCACATGACCCTATTGCTCAAAGGCCAAGAGTGGTTCTCCTGCCTGTCAAATTAAGAGAAATACTCTGCCTAGGATCTACAGCAGTCTTCAGGATGTCCTCAAGCCTTCCTTTCCAGGCTTATAGACTACTGAAAACAGCACAGACCTTGAATTAGCCTTTGGGTTCAAATCCCAGGTATGCTACTTATTAACTGTGGAGCTATTTCACTTTTCTGAGTCCAGAAATGGAAGAAACAGCACAAGAGTTTTGTAAGAACTGAATAAAATAAAGCATAGCACACAGAGTAAATGTTAAATAAAAGCATCTTTCTATAATGCCCTGCACAGAAACTGCTCTACATTTAATAAAAATGGGCCACTTAAACCCCCTGAATTAGATGTTTCCACCTTCATGACTTAAGTTTACCTTGTTTGCTAATTTCTTCCCAAAACTTTATTAAAACTTTTGTCTCTCAAAAATCTACCCACTCAAGAAGTGTGGGTTTTTATTATTTTAACAACTTTATTATTTTATTCACCTTCCTGCTTCGTGTTTCTCAACATCCTTCATTTCTCACCGTCACCCCCAATGACATGTAAGCTCTCCTTTTTTAAGCATCCCAGCACCTTATACTTCTGAGGTACTTGTATGTTAGAATTTCCTGTGTTTGCCTTTTAAGCCCATCTACTAGAGTGTAAGCTTCCAGAGAAGCATTTCAATGTCTCACTCATTTTTTGCATTTCCTAGACTATTTAGAACTGTATACACAGCTGATGCTGAATAAATGTTTGTTAACTTGATTAAACTGAATACTGGTATAAGCAAATATAAAATTTTAAACCTGAAAATAAAGGCTAGTTCCAAAATGTTTTCCTTTTGATTCTGAAAAAATATAATGTCTAAGATGAATTATATACCTTGTCCAAAAAAGAGAATAAAAAGAGTTTTTAGACAGACCCAACTACTAAAGTCCCAAGTGAGAAAACACCAGAACAACCTATTTTGATCTTTGAGGCCAGAAACAGTTCAGAGAAAGAACATAAGCTTAGAATACTTGTTTTCTACGCAACACAAAGCCCTCTGTGATCTCTCCTGTGAGTATGACTTCATACTTGTTCAACTAATGCTACAGCTATACAAGCTCCTCAGTTACAAAAAACCTCTTACAAAAAATGCTCTTTCAAGGCTCTGAGACTTGGCACATGATGTTTTTTGCCTAAAACACTTCCCATTCTCATTCTTCAAGACTCAGTCAAAATGTCTTCTCACTGAAGATTTCTCTCTCTCTCCAAAGTCGATGTACTCCTCCTTCGTACCACTACTTTTCTCTGTAAGTATTTTTACTGTAACGATCAACACTATGTGTATTTCTTCCTGGAAATTAAAAACCATGTTTTTAACCACCTCTTTAACTCTCTCCAGTGCCTGGCCCACATAGAGTGTTGCTGTTTATCATGTGAGTGACTAACAAATACAACATGATTGACAGTTTGTTTTATCCCTGCTGACAGATCTCTGGGAAGGACCTATTTGTTGCCCTTCCACTGCTAAAAAACGGTCTTTCAAATCTCAGGTTATCAGTGAGAGAATAGATGTAACAATACTTTATTAGTATCTATTAATTTCTCAATTATGTTACAATCAGCAACAATTAGATCACTCTACAACCAGAAGGCTCCCTCAGATCAATGTATTATCTTTTCTAAATTCCTCCCAACTTCACAGTTAGTTCATCACTATCCTCCTAATCTCAATTAGTCCTCTTTGCATCAAATATTCCCAGTCCATTGCTTATCTGACTCTTAAGCCTTTCCCTACTCTATAGTCATAATGTGTGCACTAGGAAAATTCTAACAAAAGAGACCCTAAGTTTAACTTTCAGTTCTGCTACTGAATTGGTTAATCTGACCTTGGTCAAGTTATTTAATCTTCTTCAAACTCCAGTTTCCTTGTTTGTAAAATGGTGGTGTGTAGCAAGTACCTATCTCCGAAAATATTTGTAAAGAATTTTTTAAAGTTTATAGGAAAAACACTCAGCACACAGCAGGTACTCAACCAATGATGGTTATTATTTTCCTACCTCCTAGTGCTTCTGGCATTTACTTTTTCAAGAATACATAAACCTTTATTATACCAATAAATAGCTGGACCAGCCAGGGTTGGGAGGGAAATACTCAAGTCTAAGCACTGAGGATGTGCACTTTTATCATTAGCTTTGTTTAAAAACCCAAAAGCGTAGGTATAGCTTTCAATCTTCTCCTCATTCCAATCCACTAGTCTTACTTCTCTCTCTTCCTATAGCATTGTTCTCTTAACCAAAACAATGTATTATTAATTATTCAGAAGTTTTTAAGAATCTGGTTAAGCACTGTGAATACTCCTTCTTCACACGATAGTTGTCCTCTTCCTAAGGCAAATCTTTGTACCCTTTAACTATTCTTTATTAACCTGGTTTCCAAATCCTTTGATAAACTTGATGTCAGTATTTGGAAGCATCTGAGTTTCTCAATACCATTGTTAAACTATATCAATAGTCTTGTCATGTTTTATTTAGCCAGCACACACATAAGGGAACAACTGCATCCCTTCATCTGAGCACCTCATAGATCTGAATCAATGCCATCATACAATGCGTTGAGATTTTTTTTTTAGCACCTACATCTTTACAGCAGCTCTTACTCAGTCTTCTAATCATGTAAACCATGTCAGGATAGATCCTCAGCAATTTTTTCAACTCCTTTTTAAAACTTAATGTAGAATTTTACATTAATGTCTGCCTCTATTCATCTTATTTACTTCTCAGTTTTTAGCTTTCAAATTCTTTCTGAACCCACTGTAGTAGTTATGCTTTGATCAGCAGGCCTTCTTTACCTTAAGCATGTTATTTTCCCTCCATCTAAATCACAGAGTAAATAAATGTTCAGTAGAATGAGGCCTAAGAAAGTATTACTGATTCTTACTAATTCTTTAGAGAACTATAATTCTGTTCTTATGTTCCTATTTCTTCAAAACCAGTTTCTCCTTTATGGATTTTCCCCTGATTTCTATGACACATGTAAGACTGATCATTTGTTTAGCAGGACTACAAGAGTTTCAGAGTCAGAAGGGACTTTCCAGGATCATCTAGTTTTGCCCAACTCTCCTCTTTCTCACAAACTGAGGAAAGATTAGTTATATACTCTTGGTCACATGGCTAATAAGTGGTATATCTAAGAGCAGAACTAAGGAATTCTAAATACAAATATATGATGTTCTTTCCATTGTAGGTTTTTTACTTGGATTTTTGTATTTTTATCTATTTACTTTTATGAAAAACTATTGTTTTTTAAAATTATTCTCTGCTTTATCTAAAACAATGCACCCTTTTTGTTCTCAAGGGTAGTCTGGCTACCACTAAAGGAGCACAGATATCATTTCATTCACTTTTCAAGTCCATTAAGGGAAAAGGTGGGTGAATAGCCTATTTCTAATAAGCTACAAAGCTAAATAAATACAAATTTTGGCTTGCTGCAGGCAGTGAGGAAAGGAATATTTTGGTCACAAATCTCACATCCTGACCCCTCAAGTCTACAAATGTATAAGTTAAGAATAATTTTCAACTTTCTAAGACTCAATAGAGAGAACAGTAATTTTATATTGTATTGATGGTATATATTAAATCACTGTATCAACGATCAATATATTCTTTTTATACCACTTCCAGTTGATTACAATCAAACTTAGATATGAAATCCACTGTATCATTGATAATCAATAATAACCACCATCTACCTCCCCATCAGAATGGAAGTTCTGTGAGAGTCAGTGTTAGTTTTTCATTCTGTAAGTTTTGTCTGGCTTGCAGTAGGTAGGCTCTCAATAAAAATGTTGATAAACAAATGAATGAAAAAATAGGCTCTTCAAAAGAAAAACTAACCCCCAAAAATGAATTTAAAATTTTAACAACTCCTCAGAAAGTAAACAAAAAAGATATGTTCCAGAAGGATTCACTTGGCCACCAAAGTTAACCAAAGAAACAAACGAGTCTGAGGGGCTTCAGCATGGTGGAACAGAAAGATGCAGAGCTCACCCTCTCCCACAAATACATCAAAAATACAATTGTTCTGTGGAACAATTCTCACAGAATACCTACTGAACTGTGGCAGAAGATCTTACAGAAGTGGAGCTATAAGAAAAATTTCCATGTAACCAGGTAAGACAAAAAAAATAAATAAATAATAATTGGGACAGGACCTGCACTATGGGGAGGGAGCAGTGAAACAGTGCCCTCATCCTGGGAAGTCGTTCACCAGTGGGGAGGTCAGCCAGGAGAGAAGGGGAGCTTCAGAGGCTCAGAGAGCACAGTAGCTGCTTTGCAGCAGACAGAACAAAGAGAAACCGGCACCGAGGGTCCAGGCAGTCCCCAGCCCAGGATGCAGGGCTGCTGGTGTGTGCTACAACTGGGTGCTGAAGCTTGAGCTTCAGAGGACAGATCTGGGAAGAGGACTGGGTTGGCTGTGTGGAGACAGTCGGAGGGGGCTGGAGCGTGGTATGGGCTGAGGCTGTGAGTGTGCATAAAGAAGCCTGGGTCCACCATAAAAAACACCACTGTTGGTGTGTACAAAGGGAGGGGCAGGACCCTGCCATAGCAGTGTCCTCATTGGCTTGCTCTGTAAGTGCAGTCACTGGTGGGCTTCCCCCAGCTGAAATCTGAGCCCATTTCCAGGGGCTGTGTGACATCGGAAATTGGGCTGAAATATGAGCCGGGTCCCGGGCAGCTCTGACTGATTTGTACCACAAATGCCTTTGTATACACAGCACTGAGGGACATCCTGAGTAGAATACTGGTGCAATGGCTGGGGTAGATCCAGCGTTAACACATGCCTGCACACCCAGAGCAGGGGATGGGGTCTGGGCTGACCCTGTAGCCCACAGTGGATCCAGGAGCGTGACTACACACAACTACAGTGGGTCCTAGTGCCTGACTTCAACAGACCTGCCCTGGTAATTTTGTGAGCACGGCAGCTGAAGGATACCAGGGTCTACACAGACATTTCGCCAATGAAGATATATAGATGGCAAATAGCCACATGAAAAAAATGCTCAATATTGCTAATTATCAGGAAAACTGTAAATCAAAACTACAATGAGGTTATCATCTCACATCGGTCAGAATGGTCATCATTAAAAAGTCCACAAACAATAAATGTTGGAAAGGGTGTGGAGAAAAAGGAACCCTCCTACAGTGTTGGTCAGAATGTAATTTGGTGCAGCCACCATAGAAAAAAGTATGGAGATTCCTTTAAAAAGTAAAAGTAGACTTACCATGTGATACAGCAACCCCATTCCTGGGCATATATGAAGAGAAAACTCCAATTCGAAAAGATACATGTACCCTAATGTTTATAGCAACACTATTTACAATGGCCAAGACATGGAAGCAACCTAAGTGTCCATCGACGGATGATTTGATAAAGAAGTTGTGGTATACATATACCAAGGAATACTACTCAGTCATAAAAAAGAGTGAAATAATGCCATTTGCAGCAACATGGATGGAACTAGAGATTATCATACTAAGTGAAGTCAGACAAAGAAAGACAGATATATCACTTATATGTCTTTAAAAATGACACAAATGAACATATTTACAAAACAGAAACAGATGTAAAAACATAGAAAACAAATTTATGGGAAAGTAGGGGAAGGGATAAATTAAGAGTTTGGGACTAGAAGATACAAACTACTATATACAGAACAGATAAACAACAAGGTCCCAAGCATAACAAAGGAAACTATACTCAATAGCTTTTAAGTACAATGAAAAAGAATATGCTGTACACCAGAAACTAACACATCGTAAATCAACTATACTTCAATTTTTTAAAAAACAGTCTTAATCTCAATATTTTTAAAAAAGAGTCTCAATTCCAACATTCCTTTTCAATAAAGTGCTTGCTCCCTTTACATTCTGCCCTTTCCTGGACATCTCTCGACAAGTTACTCTGCTTCCTTAGACTCCTTATGCAGAATTCCTGTGCACAATTTCTCTGCTCATTTTTCTAGAACCACTGAGCAATTGTTCAAGGAGACCAAATCAATTTCACTGTCATATGAGCATAAAAAGCCCATCAGTATATACACAGATTAGACTCTTATTAGTAATAGTCTTACTTTATGACCCAAACTCAAAACCAATCCAAGAATTCACTATTTTTTTTCAGTATTTTCATATTTTTTGTATGTAGTTTGCGCTCACAACTCATTTCAAAATGCCAAATCTCACATTTACCAAAATAGCAATTTCTTGCAATCTGATATTAAGTCAAAGCATTCTCTTTACTGGTGCTTTTATTAAACATTATCTTGTACAATGGTCCCCTGAAATCTAAGTAAAAAGCACTAAAAACAGTATCATGTGACTTCAAATATTGAAGGTGAAGGAATCTGCTCACTTTATCTTTTTTCTCATATTTTTAAAGTTTACAATTTAATTCACTTCAAATACCTATGTTAAGTTCAAAGAACTAATTGCAACAAGCTCGATTATTTATATCCTCTTCTTATTTGTAACTTAAACACCGATACAAAAACATTTTTAAACTATTTTACTTATCAAGTCAAAGCTATTACTATTTGATGTATCACCAATCACTTAGCTTGTTTCATAAACAACATAAAGCACCAGTCTTTATAAATCCACCATGTTCTCTCCATATAGTTTTCCTTTAAATTCATAAAGGTGAAATAGATTTAATAAACAGATTAACTTACTGAAAAAATCTTTAAAGACGTTTAGCCAATCCATTCTGAAAAAAAATCCCGTGTTCTCTTTTGTCAGTTTGTTAACTCAGCTCAGGATAATTCGCAATGAATTTCCTGGTTCTGCAACACTGAAACTCCCCACACCCAATCCATGTGACTTGGCCCACACCCAGGCAATAGAAAGTTTTCCTGAGGCTTCTCTCTTTTCAAAACATTTTTGCCGTGAACTCTAACAGAACCTATAAAACAAGTATATCATGACGGCCACAAATATGACCTTATTATTCAGACTTATTTTGAAAGAAGCTTTTAAGTATATATATTTTTTTCAATAGTTGAAAATATAGTCATGTATTCATTCTTCCCTTTGTTTTCTCCTTTTCTTTCTTAATCTTCAAATAATGTCTCCACCAGCACAATCACTGTGGAAAAAATCCATTAATTATATGGAACAATTAAGTTACGAAAATGGGATTAAGAAATTCTGAGAAAGGAGACAAGAGTGTCTGATGCAAAAGATGGATTTATACCAGTATACAGGTTAACCATATACACCACTACCTTAAAACAGAATGTTTCCAAGTACCCTGGAAAACAGCAATAACTGTAATATAGTAATAAAACTAACAAAGCCTAGGACTTAAATAGATATAGTCTAGCTAAAATCATCTCAGTAATATCAGAAAATAGTACAGAAGGTTTCCCAGGAGTATTGACAAATCATAAAAATTGTATCTCATTAGGCTTTTAAAATTTATATGCAGTCATATCTAAAACTGGGATTTTTTTCCTCTTTGCTCTATGATATTAGTTTTTCACTATCTTTTGTTAATTACTGTCATATCTGCTTTAGTCCCAGGACATCACTATCTTTTTAAAAAGGAACATGATAGTTTATCTAGGTGTGGCCCTAGCCCTTTCTGTACCTTCATCACTATGAGACATATTTTCTTGGTAGAAGTTATCTTAATTTTCCCCAACACCTCTAATTAACATGCATTAAATAAATGTCTAGTATATACAAAATCAGAAGTATTCCTGATTCCAACTTTGGCTCTTCAGCTATTCAAGGACAATTTCTTTCTGACTGTCTTCCATTTCATAAGTGTACTGTTTTCCATTTAAAAACTAGTATTAAAACCTAATAATAGTGGCCTTATTTTAAAACCTTAAAATCTCAGAAAAGGTAGTCCTAGTTAAAGCAGTTAAGTATAATGGTGAAAATTTAGATTAATAACTCCATTTATTAAATTACTTTTAGAATACTAGAAATGTTTTTTAGCTCAGAAATTGATATTCCATATTTTATATCTTACTTTGAATAGTACTGTGTTTTAGTTTTTACTGTTTACAATGGGTAAAGACATAGAAGAACTGTCTTCTATTACTGGTAATTGAAAGAACATTCTAGTACAGAATAACAATACCTCTGAATAAGAAATAAAAACTAATATAAAGCAGTTAATAATATTTTATATTTGTCAATCATGCCACATTACTCCCAAACTATCTTTTTGCAAGGAGAAATTCTACCTTTTCTCCTACATATATACAAAGAACTATTAAGTAACAGCATGCTTGCCCAAATACCTGAGGGAAATTCTGTCCCTCCCAATTCCTTCCTGTTAGCCAAGGAGAATTTAAAAAAGAAAAAAGGCTAGCCCTCATCTGTGCATATTTCCTTCCTATCACAGCAGCTTGGCCAAGCCCAGTGTAAAGTAGGTTCCCTTATCTCTGGCCCTAATAGAGGGCCAGGAAAAACGAACAAAATTTAAAGTTAAGGGAATAAAGAAGAGGAAAAATGAGAAAATAAAAAAAGAGATCAGCTTTGTAGATGCTAGTCTATAGTAATGTTCCACAATTTAAAACTCTTCTGTCAAATATAAGAATAAAATGATGGTTTATTTTAAAAGCAAAGTTCAAAATGTAAGCCATTAGAGTAAAACAGAGCAATGTATCATGTAAAATAAACTATCTTAAGGACAAGGAGGATACTCTTCATCTCACTCATTTATTCCCATCTCAATTCAATGCAGAATCTGCCTGAACTCCAACAGGCACTCATGGTTCCAGGAGCCCCTGTCAGAAGAGCAGAATCATTTCCACTATCAGCATCACTCTGGCTTGACTCTTGAACTCTGGCCAGACCCACCAACTAGATTTACAGAAACTGACCTTCACTAGTCTCCTGACTTGAACACGTGCTATGAGCCAAACTTATCTTGCCTAGCTGAAATCCCAGCCCTAGCCTTTTCTAGTCAATTCTGCCCACTCCTGCCAAAATTCTGTACAAAGAACCAAGCTCTACCATCCATTTTTGAAAAAGCATTGTTGTTCTTGTTTTAATACAAAAATAACTTACCTAAGGTATCTTTTAGGTTTTTTACAATAGATGCTTTTCGGGCACTGTTTTTCCTTTCCACATAGTTAGAAGGCACAAAACCCGTTTTATTCATGGAATTTCGAACTCGCCACCAGGACTTAGAATCATCCAGAAGCCATAATCTCTCATTCTTCTTGATATCCAGCTCTTGTTCTTGTTGGGCCACATAATCAAATTTGGCTACTACCACCACTTCTTCTGCCATTTTCAGCAGCTTCTGCACTGTAAGCACATAGAAAACATTTCATATAAGGTTTAACTAGTAGTAGTCTACACACTTTCCAAAAGAGACACATCTAAGAACACTGAAAGACTGAAAATAAAAACATGAAAAAAACTAAAATACCAGGCATATGCTAATCAATACAAAATTGGTGGAGTTAATATTAACACACAAAAGGACTGTAAGGCAAAACTATTACTAGTAACAAAGAAATTCGCATATCATGATACAAGGTTTTTATTCAATATATATATATTATAACAGCTAAACTTACATGTACCTATTAATGTAGCTCCAAAATAAATCGACAGAACCACCAAGAAAAATTAGCAAATCCCTTGTCTTCAGAGGACAACTTTTAACATACTTATCTCAGTAATAAATCAAGGAGACAAAAAATTAGTAAAGCTAAAGAAAAACTGACATCATAACCATTAAGTCTGATGTAATAAACATATACAAGTATTACTTCCAAACAGAAGAATACAAACAGAACACATACAAAAGTTGACCAAATGCTAGCACATAAAAGAGTCTCTTACATTTTTCACTTGGTATCCTACAACCACATTCTGATAATCATAACAAAAAGATAGTTTTAAACCTTATATATTTAGAAACTTCTAAAAACTCATGAGCCAAAGATGAAATCATAATAGAATTTTGAAAATACTTGTAAGTAAAATAATAAAATGACTACAGCATTGTGGGATGCAGCAAAAGAGTGTATAAAAGGAGACTCTTAGTTCTAAACAGTTACCTCAAAAAAATAAGAAAAGCTAAATAAAAGTAATGAACAGATTATCTGTCTTCAGTTAGAAAAGTTGAAGAATATAAAGTAGATAAAAGGAAATAATACAAATAAAAGCAGAATTTAATGAAACAGAAAACAAAGATATAGAAGAAAGGCTCAACAAAAGGTAGTTCTTTGTCATGACTAAAAAAAACAGGCATAGTTCTGGAATGACTGATGAATGAAAAAAAAGGAAAAAGCACATCCAAACACCAGGAATAAAAAGGGAATTATAATTACAGATGCTACAGACACTCCAAAGACATAGCAATATTAAAAACTTTATCAATAAATCTGAGAATAAGTAAAATGTACAAATTTATAGAAAATTAAAATAACAAAAGTAATAAAACTGAATCAGTCATTAAGAAATCTTCCCATAATGAAAACACCAGGGCCAGATGGTTTTACAGGCAAGTTCTACTAAAATTCAAGGAACAAATAATTCCAATTTAAACAAACACTTTAAGAACAAAGAAAGGAAATGCTAAAAGCCTAACTCACTCCTGAACCTAGATTAGCTCTCTGCTTTCTTCAGAGAGATTATTTTACATAAATAGCTACCCCTGGTTCAGCAAACAAATAAAATCAGCTTCTGGTTTTGGATAATGAATAGCATTCTGCTTTCTTAACAATGAAGCAAATTCTTCAATGTACTCAGAGAAATGCATTTAATCTAGAATTCAAAAACCCCTAGCATTCAAGTGTAGATACTGTATCTACAAGGTAGATACTTTTGGGAGGAGGGGGCAAATTGCAAGGCCTCAAAACCTACCACATAGTCTTCTAAAGGAATGACTCAAGTATGTACAGCAACAAAATTAATAACGCTTAAAAAAAAGAGGATGCTCTGGTATTCAAGTATTGACAAACAGAGAAAAACCAGAAAAATTAATTTGTATTCCTGCAACTTTTCTGTTTGAAATTACTTCCAAATAAAAAGTTACAACTCAAGTCTAACTAGCTTCAAATGTGTATTTTGGTTAATGAAAGCCTTCCCTACATAGTAGAATCATTTATGGAGCTTTTATAAAAATACAGGAGCTTAGGCCTCTACTTCAGAGCTTCTCATCAGGAATTAGTATTTTTAGGAATTAGTAATTCACTCAGGAATTAGTTTTTTCAAAAGCCACCCAGCCTAGCAAGACAAAACTTTTAGACAATAAACACTCTACTGCAAACACTACAGAAAAACTGGCCCCACCCATACGAAAAAAACCTAAGAAAGAAACCTGGACTTCTCCCCTTAAGAGGCTATATGGGGCACTCCAACAGCCCTGCCTGGTGATGTAAGTAAAGACCAACTAAGAATCCAGAACTTTCATTACCCATCAGCCAGACAGAAAATCAGCAAGGATGTAAAGGAAACCAATAACACATTCAACCAACAGGATCTAGCCAACATTTATAGAATATTCCACTGTACAATAGCAAAATATACAAGCTTTTCAAGTGCTCATGGAATAAATACCAAGAAAGACCATATCCCGAGCCATAAAATAGATCTCAACAAATTTAAAATAACTGGTCATATAATGTGTTCTCTGACTACAATAGAATAAAACTAGAAATCAATAACAGAAAGATAACAGAAAAACCTCCAAATATTTGGAATATACTTCTAAATAATCCATGGGTCAAAAAAGTCTCAAGAAAAATCAAATATAACACTGAAGTGAAAATAAAAATTAACCTATCAAAATTTGTGTGACACAGATCAATCTGCAAAAATCAATTGTATTTCTATATACTAGCAATGAACATATAGACAACAAAATTAAAAGCAATACCACTGAATAATAAAAGGAAAAAAATGAAATTAGTGTGACTCTAACAAAACATTAATATGACTATATGTTGAAAACTACAAATGCAGATGAAAGAAATCAAAGATCTAAATAAAAGTGTTTAGGAATAGAAGATTCAACACAGTAAGGATGTGAATTGTTTCTAACTAGATATATGGGTGATATAATTCTTATTAAATTCCAGCAAAATTTTTTGTATATATAGGCATTGTTATTCTGTAATTTTTACGGAAAGGTAGAATAACTAGAATAGCTATAACAATTTTCAAAAGTTACAATAAAGTAGGGAAAAACTTACTATGTAGCTACAGTTAAGTCAAGGTTGTACATATTTGCAAAGAGATAGACACATATATTAATATAACAAAGGAAAAAAACCTAGAAATAGACCTACACAAATATGCCCAACTGAATTTTTAACGAAGGTGAAAAAAGTAATTCAATGAAGGAAGAACAAATATTGCAAAGGCTAATGGACACCAATAGACAAAACAAAACAATGTGCACTGACCTAACCTCACACCTTATACAAATTCAAAATGGATGACAACCTTAAATGTAAAACTATGAAACCTGTAGAAAAATATCTGCAAGAAAATCTTCAGGCTACAGAGCTAGGTAAAGAGTTCTTAGGCTTGACACTGAAAGCAAAATCCATAAAAGGAAAAACTCAACAGCAGAAAAACAACTCCAATTAGAAAACAAACAAAAGACAAAGAGACATTAACTAAAGAAGATATATAAATGGCAAACAACCATATGAAAAGATGTTCATCATCACTAGCTAAGAAAATGTAAATTAAAACCACATTGAGACATCACTACACACCTATCAGAACAGTTACAATAAAAGAGTGACAATATCAAATGCTGGCAAGGATATGCTGAAACTGAATCACTCATATATTGCTGATGAGAATTTTAAATGGTACAAATACCCTGGAAAACAGCTTGGCAATTTCTTGTAAAACTAAACATGCATCTGCAATACAACTGACCAATTGTACTCCTGGGCATTTATCCCAGAAAAATGAAGACTTACAATCATACAAAAACTTTTACATGACTGTTTGTAGCAACTTTAGCTGTAATTGCCAAAAACTGTAAACCACCCAGATGTCCTTCAACAGGTGAATGTTTAAACAAACTGTGGTATATCCATGCCATGGAATAATACTCAGCAATAAAAAGGAAAAAAATGACTGATATGTGCAATAACCTGGATGATGTATCTCCAGGGAATTATGCTGAATGGGGGGGGGGGGAGGTCAATCCCAAAGGTTAAACACTATGTGAGTCCATTTATCTGACATTCTTGAAATGACAAAATTATCTGGGCTTATGGATGGGGTGGGAGGGTGAAAGAAGTGGATGTGTTTATATAAGGACAGCATGAGGGATTCTTCTGTTAATGGAAATGTTCTGCAGCTTGATTATCAATATTAATATCCTGTCTGTTACACTATACTATTCTTTTGCCAGATGTTACCATTGGAAGAAACTGGGTATAGAATACACTGGATCTCAAAGTCTTAAGATTTCTTGTAATTGCATATGAATCTATAATTATCTCAAAATTAAAAGTTTAACTGAAATAAAACAGACTGATTAAAGATAAAAGCAAAACAAAAAATAAAATATAGAAATAAATTTTCATATTCTTGATGCAAGGAAGTCTTTTATTATCATGATTCCAGTATTAGAAATCATAAAATGAAAAAAAATTTAACTTTGGTATAGCAAAGGACATTAGTACCTACTGCTGCTGTAACAAATTACCACAAACTTAGTGACTAAAAATAACACAAATTTATCATCTCAGTTTCAAAGGTCAGAAATATGAAATGTGTCTTACAGGCTGAAATCAAAGTTATCAGCAGAATTGTGTTCCCTCTGGAAGTTGTAGGGGAAAATCCTTTCCTTGCCATTTCCAACCTCTGGAAGCTGTTCCCATTCCCTGGGTCAAGACTGCATCACTCTAATCTTTAAGTTAGACTGTCACGTCTCCTTTTCTCACTTTTAACTCTTCTGCTTCCCTCTCATAAGGACCCTTACAATTTACTTTGGGCCCATAAGGATAATTCAAAATAATCTCCCCAATTCAAAATCCTTAATTACATCTGCAGAGTCTCTTTAACTATGTAAGGTAACATATTCATAGGTTCTGGAGATTAGGTCGTGTACATCTTTGGGTAGTCATTACTGTGCCTACTATCACATCAAAAAACAAAGTTAACAGACTAACGTGCTGGGGGAAATATTTGTTATATGTTCAAGTGTCACAGCCGATTATATAATTAAAGCTCATACAAATGATGAGAAAAGATAATAAATGAGTTTAAAGTTGGCAAAAAATTAAGATCATTTATGGACGTGAAAGTACAAAAGGTAAGAAAGCACTGGGAAAGATTCAGAATGTCCTTATAATTATAGAAATAAAATCTGAAACCAAGGTACTAATTCACTACCTATTAGAGTGACCAAAAAATACCAACATTATCTAGTGCTCCTAGAATGTAACATAATAGGCATTCTACTACATTATTGACATTATAACTAAAAATTGTTATAAAACTTTAAATTTTTTAATTATGGGAATTTCAACATACACGAAAGTAGAGAATAGTAAAACAAGCCCCATACATATTACCCAACTTCAATGATCAATATTCTGCCTCTGTGGTTCATCTGTCCCCTGCAACATTTGGTGGGAGAGCTGGAATCCTATGACTTCATCTATAAGTACTAATAGATAAGAACCCATACCCCACAAAAATTAACAATGAATTAAGGGCTCCCTCTCCCTTTTGGCATCTGGTAAAACCTGTAACACCTAATCAGAATATGGTTTTAAATGCATAAAAATATGTAAGATCACAAATAAAATCAATTATATTGAAATTCAGTTATCAAAATATTTTTAAAAACTTGTTTTGTTAAAAATGTTTCTTTGTTAAGGTTAAGAGTACCTGCAACAATTCTTTCATTTCATCAATATTAATGTTTAATTTTTTCTGAATGAATTTTGTTAAGTCTTTTAACAACTGGTTTATTTGAACTAGGATCCAAGCTACATCTGTACATACATACACTTTGGTTAGTATGTTTAAGTTTCCTTAATTTTTAACACAGTTCTCTTTCCCTGCCATTTATTTGTTGAAGAACCTGGCTTTGTTCTGTAGTATTTCCGGCATTTGTGGACTTGATTGACATGCATCCTCATGGCGCTCCTTTATCTTCCCTATCTTCTGTAAACTGGTAATTATATCTAGAGGCTTTACTCTTTCTTTTTCTCTCCTTCCCAGGTTCTTTTGTTGTTGGAGTAAGAATACTTAACAGGTATTCTTGTGTACTACTTACTGCCAAAAAATAGGCGGCGCACTATATTTGGCTGCCCAATTGTCAGTTGTGTTAAGACTGAATGGTGGGATTATGAATATCCATTATCAAGTTCCCCATCAAATCTTCAGCCAGTGGTTTTCTCAGCCACTGATGCTCACTCCCTGGATCTACTATTTCCAAAATGATGATCTGCTTGATCTACCTGCTTTTAGAAACTGTTCTTGTTCTACAAAGAACATCATCTCATTAATTACTTGATTACCCTAATACACAGACCCTACAGGAAAGGCAGAATATTAACTGGATAAATTCAAGTTTCCATTTTTTGGAGATCACTTTATTTTTCCTTTTTTAATTTAATTTTATTTTATAATTACATAAAATATTTAGATGGTTTCTAAAAGTAAACTGTCAGACAAGGTACATTTAGAGGGGTCTGCTTCCATACTCACGTTGTCTTTTTTTTCTCTCCCTCTCCCAAAATGATAACCATTTTTTTATTTGTCTTGGGTTATCTTTCTATTGCTTCTTTCTGAATATATAAGACATTGGTAAATTAGAAATGCCAATTTTCATGTCCTCCCGCAACAAAACATACACACTCACAAAAGGAGGAGGCACACTATGTATATACTCTTTGAACCTTGCTTTTTAAATATAAAGATCATTATAGAAGATCATTCCATAGCAGTATAAAAGAGTTCTCTTCTAATATAATTATTTCTAACTATTGCACAGTACTTCATCATATAGAAGTATCACAGCTCCCTCAACTAGACCTTACTGACAGACAACAGGTTGTTTCCAGTCTTCTGGTTTTAAATAGTGCTGCAGTGTGTGTGTATATATATATATATATATATATACACACACACACACACACACACATATATACATATATCACTTTATTTTCCTGTTTGTGTGCCTCTAGGTCACAGGCGAATGCTGAGATGAAGCTTAAGGTTTATATAATTTTGTGAATATTGCCAAATTTCCTATCTGTTGGCTCTTTATCCTTTTGTATTCTCAGCAATATATGATAGTGATTATTTCCTCACAGCCTTGCCAACAAACTATGTTAACCATTTTTTGGATTCTGGCCAACTGGATAGGTAAGAAATGCTATTTCAGAGAAGGTTTTATTTGTATTTTTCTGTTACAGTGAAATTGAGTACCTTTCCCCCAAATGTAAGGAACATGTGCATTTGTTTTTCTGTGTGGACTGCTTATTCATATCTTTTGATCATTTTAGTGTAGCTTTTCTTTTTCACTTTTTAGAAGCTCTTTATATAGCAGGAAATTTACCCTTTGTCTTTGGTATAAATTGCAAATTTTTCCATTTTGTTATTTGTCTTTTTAACTTGATTAACATATTTCAAGAACAAAATTTCTGAAGGACAACTGTCAAAACTGTAAATGCACATTTCTTTGAACCAGCAATCTACAAACTACAGGAAAAAATGATAAAAGTACCCAAAGTCATTTATGTAAGAATGTTTGCTGTGGCACTGCTAATAATCAAGAAAAATCAAGAATGAAATGTACAATAACAGTGTCTAAATTATAAATACTGGTATGGTAAAATGTCCAAGAAATATTAAGCAAATGGTGCAAATTCCAAAACAATGTTTATTATGATTATGTTTTTTTAAATCCTATTACATATGCTTGTATATGCACTAAAAAGTTCAGGGAGGATATACATCAAACTGTACAGAGGTAGCCTCAGTGAGTGCTAAGATTGGTACGATTTTCCCTCCCTACTCCATATATATGTATGGTTTGAATATTTTCAACAGGTACATACTTAATTCTTTAAATGTATTATAAAAAGAGAGAAAACCAACTGAAAGCTAGTTAATAGGAACTGGCATCCAGAACACAAAGTATGGGTAAGGAAACATGGGGCAGGTATGAGCTAAAAGGAAATGTCAAGAGTAGTAAGGAGGTATAAAACTAAATCTGCTTTACAGTAGAATTACATTTAGAACCTAAACAATCAGAATCTAAAGCAAAAAACAAACAACACTCCCTCCAAAAAAAAACCCACTTAAAAGTTAGCTTTCCTTTGATGACCATTTCTTCAGTTAAGTACCAAAGAGCTAACTTTAATTTAGAGTCTGTATAGTAGGGAAAACTATGTATCTTTAAAAACAAGTAACAAAGTGAAATGACATGTGTTAATACTACAAGAGGGACAGCAACTGAAATCAACTGAGAAAACAAAATAATGCTTCCCACCTCATGCTTACACTGGAACAGATGCTCAGAGTAGACTGATAGGTAGAAACATATACAGTTTTAACAGCCATTTCTCTCTTACTTTCTTTTAGCCACACTTATTTCAAATGACATAAATTAAATATGAAATGACTCCACTGCACTTTGAGCCAACCTAGAGGCCTGGTTATAAGGTTGTCAGTTAATATTCCACATTCTCCTGCAAAAGCTTCAGCTCCATGTTTTCAACTACACTAAAGATATTTGCACTGGGATGCTCCTGGCTCCTACTCTTGCTTTCAGGATCTGGACTCCTATCCTTTTGTCTTTCTGTCCCTATACCTACTACCTGAAACCAGGAGCCTTACCAACCAGTGTCCAATTCCTCCCCTGACATCAAGTGTTGGATTTCCTTCCTAAAATCTGTACTGCTGATTTTGATCCCCACTGACTGCCAGCTCTGCTCTGATTACATGAACATCATGGACCTTGGACTTGACATTAGTCCCAGTTTATAGTATTCACACCCTGCTTGCCTTTTTTTCCTGGGCTTATTTCCTGATCTCAGTTTGTTTTTCAAATTCACTTCCAATCTCTTCCAAACTGGACTTGTACTTCTGGCTTTTTCTGATCTGGTTACCACAAGAACAGAACCAAGTTGGAATTAAAGAACTCAATAATTTCAATATGTCAGTAAAGATAGTATGGAATTTACTGTTCTACAGATCTTCATAAATTACACCATTCTTTCTTATTGGAAAGGGATCAATAGATTGAGCTGGAGAACTACTAGTTTAAGAAGAGAAGTTTTACACTCGCACAAAGGCTGGGAGTCACTAAAAATGTGTCACTCTATACCAAGGAATGTTTACTGAATGTCCATAATTCAGGTATATCCTAGGATTTCCCTCATAACAATCCTTTAAAGTATTATCCTCACTTTACAACTGTAATACAGACACTAACAAGTTAAATGGCTTTTCAACCTTGGAAAATAAATGGTGAAAACTGGGAGTCAAATGCATGCTCTTTTCACTTCCCTAGAGTTCATGTACTTTTGATTACCATGCTGACTCTTAAGGAACAGAAAAGGAGTATAAATGTTATAAATACATGGAAACCAATGACTACTAAACCAGCAATTCTCAAACTATTTGGTTTCAAAAATCCCTTTACATACTTAAAACTGAAGGCCCAAAGAGCTTTTTTGTTTATATCAGTTATATCTATCAATATTTACCATGTCAGGAATTAAAATTAAGAAAATATTGGGATACTTTTAATTCAATTAAATACAATCACATTTAATCCAATGCATTTTAACATATTTTTATGAAAATTATGCCTTCCAAAACAAAACATTAGTGAAAAGAGTGGAATTATTTTACATTTTTGCAAATCTTTTTAATGTATGATTTAATAGAAGACAGGTGGATTCTTACATTTGTTTCAGCATTTAATGTATTACAACACTGTTTAGGCTGAAAAGAAAACCTGGTCTCACACAGATGTAGTAGGAAAAAGATGAGGAGTATTTTAAGAGTCTTTCCAGATAACTGTGGATTCTTTTTTGATACTACACTAAAATCTGACAAGCACTAGAGTTTCTTAAATACTAGTTTCTAACATGGAATCTAAAAGTTTATAATGAACTTTTCCATACTGTTTCACGTATTAAAACTCATTGGCCTAAGTATTTTCAATTCCAGGAATGATGAGTGTAAGCCTACTGTAATCTCTCTCCCCAAATGATTACAATTAAATCTCCAGGAAAACACACACACACACACACACACACACACACAGAATTAGCTACCTAAAGACTCTGAAACATATATAGGTAGATTGGAGAGGGAAATCAATTTGAAAAAAGACCAATACAGCAATGACAAATTTCCTTTTGGTCACCCTCACCACACATACACACAATTTCCTAGCTTTGACCCAAAGCCAGGCAGAATAGGAAATTGCGTAGCAGGTGCAGTAAGGAAAAAACTCAAGAGAAGCTCATTTGGCCAAAAGACAGTGGGAAAAGGCTCTAGAAAGCCAGAGTGAGTTAAGACCATAAGTGTTTCTTCCTCTTTTTTCTTCTCCCAGCTCTGTCTTAAGGCCAGTCTCTGTGTGGATCTGTGCTGCTGCCACAATGGTGGAGATGGCACATACATTAAGACCCTAAAAGGACACCTATCCTTTCTCTCACCACTTCACCCTGAATGCAGGCACAGTCATGCCCAGAACTGAGCAACAACATGGGAGACTGAAACTCAGATAAGAGAACCCAATCTTTCTGGTCAAAGAAACCAGGAAGACAGGTCGCTGGGAGCTGGAGAATATGGGGAAAACCCCTATGAAAGAAAAGCTGAAGAAGGTAATCTATGACAAAGACTCTACCCTTGAACAAACTCTAGCCAGGCTCCTCTGAAAGCAAGAGAAAAATTTTTTTTTCTTGAGAGCAGGTGAAGGAACTGTTCTGTACTTAAGACTGTGGTAGTGATAACATAACTCTAAGTATGTGTCAAATCTCACCCACATGCCAAAAAGTGGAGTATATATAAACTAAAATAAATATATAGCAGAAAACATTCATTGATCTGCCTTATGCTTTAAATGGAACTATTTTTACTCATTCGTGGTTTTGTATCATCAATATACATTCACTGAGTTTTGCAGACCTTCCAAATGTTGACATCTTAACATCACTGCACTTCATGCATTCTCTGCAAACTCCAGAGTCGCAACGGAAACTGAACATCACAGTCTAATGAAAACAGTTTTGGCCTTGTAAACTCCCTAGAAGGTCCATTTTAGGAAACTTTAGAGAATTGCTAATCTAAATATGGGAATAAAATCAGGCCAAACACCTAACAACATTTTCTTCCCAACCTACTTTTACAAATTCATTAGGTAGATCTATATATTAATGACACTAAGTCAATTTATCAGTCATCTTATCAAATCATTTTATTATATTGTGTATGATCTGTAAACTATGAGGAAGGGCACTGTTTGCTATGTATAAAGATCATGATAAATATGACCATTTTTGGCAAGCCAGTTGTTACATTCTGAGGAAAAATTAAAGAACCAGATAGTGACAGAAAAAAATTCTAAAGGGAAATCTCTCACGCTAATATAAACGCAATTTTAGAATCTGCTGTACTTTTAACACATAACTTGACAATTTCCTGTTTCTGATAAAAATCAGCAGAGTGACAATACCCAAGTGACTAGCTCCGGAAGTTTGGTTGGGCTACAGATCTCTCAGTAAACAATGAAGAGGGGAAAATCCCCAAATAACCAACTTCAATAAGCTGTAAGTAATGCAAAAAGACAGGTCAATTTATAAAATTATTTTATTCTATTCAATGCTTTAAAACTTACTCTTTTCTCAAGTAATTTTAATTGCTAGACATGCTTACTAATGAAACAACATGGATGAGAATCCCATCATGGGGAAAACAAAAATTTACATACTAGTCTGAAACAAAAGACTATTTAAAGTTAAGGCTTTTCTTTTTGTTTTTAAAGAATAGGTGAAATAAAATGCCAACTTATCCTATCTACTTTTGAAAATACCACTTTAAAAACATCCCTAATATGAGAAAGCACAAAATAATGACAAAGATTAAAGTCCCATGCATATCAAAATTCATTCACTTACTCATTCAACGAATGTTTACTGAGTAGTTACTACAGACCAGGAGAACAGTGAGCTAAAGCCTGAGAGTAAAGACAGGCATATCAAGCAAAAATCCTGCTCTCAAAATATAGATTATAATTTTATTTCTTCAACAACTGATTTAATTAATGTCTTTTATATACAAGGCATTAATCCTTATATGATTATTTTGTCAGGTATCACAAAACTTTACTTATTACTCTCTGAATTACAATAAGCTATATCAAGATCAAAATAAGAATGTATTGTCATTTCATAATCTGAAGAATATTACATTTTATATGATTTAGTCATTATATGTTACTGTAAAAGCAGTATAATAATCTTGCTAATACTGCTAAATTGTAAGCAGACAATTATGGCATAAACCACCACCTATGACAAAAGTGTAAAATAATGAAGAATTTAATGTCAAATTAATACAACAAATGTAAACATACTAACTGATCTAATTCTTATCGTACTTCGTAACAACTAAACATAAATGGGTTAATAATTGACTATAATCACATTTTTATGTGTATTTTTAAAATTGTGGTTAAAATATACGTTATGAATTGAACTCCCACCCCCTCAAATTGAGATGAAGTCCTAATTTCTAGCACCTCAGAATGTAACTACAATTTGGAGATAGGGTCTTTAACAAGGTAATTAAGGTAAAATGAGGTCATTAGGATGGACCCTAATCCAGTCATTTTAAGAGCTAATTAGTTCACAGATACACTCAGTGGGAAGACTACATGAAGACAGTGGGAGAAAACAACCATCCAACAAGCCAGAAAAAGATCTCAAAAGAAATCAAACCTGCCAGTATTTGCTCTCAGATCAGACTCCAGCCTCCAGAACTTCGAGACAATAAATTTCTGTTGTTTAAGCCACCAAGTGTATGATACTTTGTTACGGTAGCCCTAGCAAACTCATACAATACACATAGAATTTATCATCTGAACCATTTTTAAGTGTACAGTTTTGTGGCATTAAGTACATTCATAGTGTTATGCAATCATTACCACCATCCATCTTCAGAACAATTTTCATATTGCAAAACTGAAACTCTACACCCATTAAATGATAACTCTCCTATACACAGCCAAACTACTAATTAAGTATGAGAGAATAAAATCATTTTCAGATATGCATTCTCAAAAAATATTTAATTCCAATGTACCTTTACTCAGGAAATAACTAGAGAACATACTATAGCAAAACAAAGGAGTAAAGGAAGAAAAAAGAAGACACTGAAAGCAGAGGAACCAATGAAGAAAGGCAAAAAGATTCCTAGGATGTCAACAAAAGCAAATTAAGCTCTGAAGCAGGCCTAGAATAAATAGTCCAAACTGGAATACAATTACAGGAAAAAGAAAAAAACTGACAGGTAACCTGACAGATATGACCACATGAAAAATTATACAAATACAAATTTTATAGAACTCTTGGTGGGCGTGGGAAGGCTAAGCTATAAATTCAAAGAAAATTTTAAATGAGAATCTAATAAATTCCTTGTGAATTTCAAGAAAAAATAAGTTACACAAGACAGGATATTTAGTCATAGGAGGTGGGTCAGCTGTAAGCAATACATACATGGTTATGTGGTCATACTAACGAAAACACTGAATCTGAGTATGTAATTTTATCAAGACAGTGGCGCCAAGAAAGATAGGTTAAGAAAATGAATGCCAACATTCATCTTAAAACCAGCAGATGTCTAAATTTAATGAATAAGAGATAATAAGACATTATAAAGATTTTACTTATCAAAGTAATACATGAACATAGTTTAGAATGTCATATAGTGCTAAGAGGCCTATAACAAAAGTAACAGTATTTAGTTCTGCTCCTTTTTCCTCCCCCTTGCCTCGAGGTAATCACTCTCACTTTTTTTAGCTGTTTCTTCTCGTTTCATCAAGTATCATTAGAAACAGCTAGAGAAGTTGAAAGTGATTACTTCCTGAGTCAAAGGGGTGAGAAAAGTAGAGGGAGAGCAAAGGATTGCTATTTTTGTTATAGGCCTCTTAGCACTATTTGACATTTTAAACTATATTCATATATTGATGACTAAAAAATGTAGAAAGCCTCACTGATCCCTTAAAAATAAAAAATTCAGTCAATCAAAATACTGAATAGCTAACTTTTATGCTGTACCAGCATCTATTCTCTCTTCTTTTTGTTATACTATCTCAACTTCTTTCTGAGAAACTATCCTCTCTATCCCCACCCCAATTCTATTCCACCATTTATCACGTGGAGTTGCACCAACTCAGATACAGTATCTGCAACTCATTTTGGCCAATCAGAATATTAAATTCCCTTAATTCTTGTCACTAGTTCGAGAATGGGCTTAAAACTCAAGTTGTTCATCCAGAAAGACTCCTGGGATACCTAAAGGGGTTACTGGGAAGACACTCTTTTCCCAACAGACTTAAATCTGAGAGCACGTACCCTCAGAGTAAACGTCACCATGTAGAACCTGGCAATGAAGCTGAGAGGCAAACAAAGATTAGATTTCAGTTTTTGAGCCCCCAAACCTAATCATTCTTCAATCTAGAATCTAACCCCAACTTTTTTCATAAATTTCATTTATGAAATGAAAAATTGTTAAAACAAAAATAGGGCCAATATATAAGACAGTAATAGGCATCATAACTGACTGAAAAAAAAAAGAGTATCAAATTTAAAGGGAGAAAACACTATAAGAAAGGAGACTTCAGATGGAAGAAAAATAAACAGAAACAAGAATACAAAAAGCTAGATGGAGATTAAGGAAATCCCAATACTAGCAAGTACAGATATTTCCAAATTTAACAACTCTGTGTATGTTTGTGTGTATAAACACTTTGGAATGGGTTTAATGAAAATCAACTCTGAACACTATGTGGAGCTTATAAACAACCAAATCACTGAATTTACCAAGCTTTCACTTGTAAACATCTTTACCAGTTATTTTTTTTGAGGTCCTACTATGTGCTGGGCACATTATGAGCAAACCAGCTTACAAGCTAAAGCGGTCCTGGAAGAGCTTATAGGCTAGAGGGAAAAGTTCTATTTCTTGTTAATATTATTTTATCTGTAGTGCTGACTTAAACTTATTCCACTCCCAATTAGCATCACAAAGTATGCCAATTGCATCTGTAAATTAGGTCCAGTGTGTTGCTACTGTTTATACATTTAGCTACCTCTGACTGGACCAGACCAATAAAACCACCCATCTTTTCACTTTATAAAACTCTTAGCTCCCAGAATACATCTATTTTAAAATGTAATATAAAAACACATGGTCTGCCTTTAATTCCAAAGACCTAAAGAATAAAAAAATATAATGGTCCTAAGAAGGCAAGCTTGGTATCAAGTACAAAACAGGACAGATCCAGAGAAGCAGCATAACAAGTTTATATCCACTAGTTCTACGACAGGCTGTACATTCTGGTTTTATTCCCCTCATACAGGGTAATGCCAAAAAGGGGACTATTCATATTTGGAGGAGGGCTTTTCTACTCTATATGTCATCCATCCTGGAGGTTCTGGGAAATACAAAGTATCTTCCTGAAACAAGGAAGTAGGAATTTTATTCAGCCTAGACTGCCTCTTAACCCCTAAGTGCTGGGGGAAAAGACCATCATAAAGAATCATGTCCTTTACCTAAGGAGAGTAGAGCTGAACTAGGTAACTCCACTCTCAAAAACAAAATGGGAGTCAAAAACTAGAGACCAGAGGCTATGACAGCAAAACACTTGGGTTATCTCTTATTTCTTTATTATTTATTATCTGTCTAGATTCTCTAAACTCTTCAGCCAAGCCTGAGTAACTCTCAAGTCGTTGTGTAGGTTAAATAGCTTTAAAAGTACAAAGAAAAATCTTCACCTTCTGAGATCTTATTCAAGGGAAAAAGGAGAATAGGAACCAGTCCAGGCCTCAAGACAGAACACCTCACACTGTTCTCACAAAGTGATGCAATTCTCCACAGGTGCTTGCAAACTGTTATATTACTGCACACAGAGGGCTAGGTCTTCAGGGATAGTTCTCTTCTACCACCAACCCATCTAGCTTCCTCAGGCTATTCCTAATCTGTAGGGCTGGGAGGTACCTCTTAGCCCTATTTGACAATTTAAACCATGTTTACACATTATATTGATAAATAAGGATCCTCCAAGTGCAGGGTCTGCACCTAAGGGTGAGTACCTCCTTCAGTTCTGTACCTTAGGCAACTTAGTTGCTTGCCTCACTCTAGTCCCAGCCCTGCTTCACTGCCCCTCCAAATAAAATATGCTTATGATACATTCAATTTCCTTTCTAACCACATACTTGGGTTCTAGACACTACTGTGTCATTAGCTATGACTCAGGGAATGTCCTATCAACCTCCCTGAAACTCCATTTTCTTATCTGTAAAATAAGGAACCTGAATCAGATAAAATCCAAGTCTTTTTTGAGCACTAAAAATATGATCTAAGTTTCCCCTTAAATTTCCCAGACTAAACAAAACCAGATTTGTACTGTTTTTTAATTTTTTCATTATATTAACCCCTCACTACTCCACTCCTCTTTAGTATACTCTAATTACTGTATTCCTTAAAAGTGTTGTTTCAAGGTGTACATATTTCCAAAAGAATACACACAGCACAGGGGACAGTGGAACTATCATTTCCCCAAGATATACAGTATAAATAAGGTTTAGATTACATCATTACTTTTAGCAACTATATTCTCCTGTCATACACCAAACCTGTGGTCACCTGAAATCCCAGACATATTTAACATGCAATTAATTATAACATTTGTACATCTTTCACATTAACTGCTGCACTTTACCTCCCCCTCATGGCCTCCATGCGTAAGTTTTATTCAAAAATAAATTCAGGACTTTACTCAGAGATGTCAGAATGGCTATTATCAAAAAGACAACAATTAAGTGTCAGAGAGAAAATGGACAAAAAAGAACTCTCATGCACCACTGGTGGGAATATAAACTGGTGAAGCCACTATGAAAAACAGTATAGAGATTCCTCAAAAACTTACAAATAGAACTACCATATGATCCAGGATTTCCACTTCTGGATATTTATCCAAAGAAAACCAGAACACTAATGCAAAAAGATATATGAACCCCTATGTTCATTGCAGCATTATTTGCAACAGCCAAGATATAGAAGCAAACTAAGTGCCCATCAACAGATGAATGGATAAAGAAGATGTGATACACACACACACACACACACACACACACACTGGAATATTACTCAGCTATTAAAATAAGAATGATATCTTGCCATTTGCAACAACATGGATGGACCTAGAAGATACTAGGCTAAGTGAAATAAGTTAGACAGAGAAGGACAAATACTATGTGATTTCAGTTATATGTGGAATCTAAAAAACAAAACAAATGCACAAACATAACTAAACGGAGTCATAGATACAGAGTAAACAGAAGGTTGCCAGAGGGTAGGGGTTGGAGGAGGAGAAAAGTATGTGAGGGAGATTAAGGGGTACAAACTCTCAGTGACAAAATAAGTGAGTCACAGGTATGAAATACACTGTGGGGAATATAGTCAATAATTATGTAATATCTATGTCTAGTGACAGACAACAACTAGACTTACGGTGATCATTCTGAAATGTTTAGAAATATGGAATCATTATATATGTTGTATACCAGGATCATAGGTGTTATAAGTCAATTATATTTCAAGAACAAACAAACTGAGATGGCAGATGTTCACTAAACCTATTGTGGTAATCATTTCCTGATGTACGTAAGTCAAGTCATTATGTTGTACACCTTAAACTTATACAGTGAGGTATGTCAATTATATCTCAACAAAACTGGGGGGGGGGGGGGTTAGGATGGTAAATTTTATGTGTATTTTACCACAATAAAAAAGTTGAAAAAAATATATACATTTAAACTTTTTAAGGTCTAATGTTTCCCTTTTTGTTTCATTTTTTATTAGATACTTTAGTCCTTTGTACTTAAATCCACTTCAAGTGTCAAAACCCTGTTTAGATAATTTACATAGACAATAAAACAATGGTAGTATGTGAATTATATGACTTTTAAAATAAATCAACTGATGAAAATGATATACAGGGGAACATGTTATGATAAGGTTAAAAAAAAATGGTATTACTGTTTTTTTTCCACAGCAGTAAAAATAAGATTTTAATAAAGTGTTTTAAGAGTTTTTCCTTTAACAAAAAAAGTCTTTCCTAAACAATATCATGTTTCCTGTTTAATTATTAAATTCTAAACAACCTAGTCTCCATCGTACAGCCAGCATAACTGAGCTTTTAACTCTTCTGCTCAAAATCTTTCAACGGTTCCTCCTAGACCTCAGAATAAAAACACCTTCACATAGTCATATCTTTCCATATTCTGTACCTATGCTCTACCCATATATAAAGATCCATGTTCTGCTCCCTGAATTTGGTATTCTATAAGGATGTTTATCTGTGTATTACTCCTTCTTTGGTACCTAAATTCAAGAGTCATTTCTCTAGGAAGCCTCATCAGAAAAGGCTGATTTAGGTACCTCTCCACTGTGCTCTTACACCACCTTTTATTTACTTTATTAAGGCACTCAACATCTTCTCATTAAAACAGGCTGCTTAAACAATGTCTCCCTACACAGGAAGTTCTTAGACAAAATAGACAAAGTCTCATTTCACTTTGTATACTTGGCACCTCTACAGAATACCACTCACATGGTAATTAAACTTACAGAATTAACATAACTTCCAGCTCCCTTCATATGATGTTTCAGTCCTCAATACAGCATGCCCTTCCTTGTTCAGCAAATTCCTGAATATCCTTTATGATCTTATTCACATTTGTTTTCTTTGCATCATTTCCCCAGGCATCTGTGAGCAGTTAGTCGATCCCTTCGCTATGCATCTACCTAACTTCTCCTCTCTATATACTCATTCCACTGAATCTGAAATTCTCTTGTACAGTTCTTATAATTTCTGTATTTCCATATGGCAGAAACCATTAAGTGTCTACCTCTCCAACTGAGCTCAGCACCAGCTACCATAAGAAAAAAAAATGTATTTTAAGCTTCCTTTGGAGTTAGATGTGACTATTTAAGTCATACTCTTCAAGCAGTAGTCAGTTGCAGCTTACCTCCTATAACAAGTAGGTTTTGGTTTTACTCAGTATCGCTAACTCTGGTCCCCAGTATCATGTGAGACTCTTTCAGTCTCTATGATCTTACAGGACATGAATTCAGGACCACCTCAACTATTTCCATACCCAAATCCTGCCATAGCCAAGGCTTCAACCCCACTTTGCACTTCTAGCCCATTACTTCCACAGATAAATTTATCTCATTTTTAACAAGGTTTTTGTTTCTTTTACTTTTTTTTATTGAGTGATAGTCACTTTACAATGTTGTGTCAAATTCTAGTGTAGAGCACAATTTTTCAGTTATACATGAACATATACATATTCATTGTCACATTTTTTCCCACTATGAGCTACCACAAGATCTTGTATATATTTCCCTATGCTGTACAGTATAATCTTGTTTATCTATTCTGCATTTTAAAATCCCAGTCTGTCCCTTCCCATCCCCCACCCCCTTGGCAACCACAAGTTTGTATTCTATGAGTCTGTTTCTGTTTTGTATTTATGGTTTTTTTTTTTTAGATTCCTCATATGAGCGATCTCATATGGTATTTTCTTTCTCTTTCTGGCCCACCCCACCTAGAATGACACTCTCCAGGAACATACAAGTTGCCGCAGACGGCGTCATGCTGTCAGTTTTCATGGCTGAAAAGTATTCCACCGCATAAATATACCATATCCTCTTTACTCAGTCATCCATTGATGGCCATTTAGGCTGTTTCCATGTCTTGGCCACTGCAAACAGTGCTGCTATGAACATTGGGGTGCAGGCGTCATTCCAAAGTAAGGTTCCCTCTGGACACATGCCCAGGAGCGGGACTCCTGGGTCACACGGCAAGTCTATTCCTAGTCTTCCAAGGAATCTCCATACGACTTTCCACAGTGGCTTTCCTTGCCTCCCTCTCCCACTCTTAATGATTTAGATGTCTTCTTTTACAATTTTGTGTTTATTGTTTTTGTAATTCATGGCAGTTATCTCCTTTCCAGTTATGAGTTTCTCATTTTTGTAGCATCCTGCTTCTTTTCTATTTAGAGTAGGCCTGTCAATATTTCTTTTAGCATGGGTTTAGTGTGCTAAACTCTTTGTTTTTGCTTGTCTGTGAAGTTCTTTATCTCTCTCTCTATTCTAAAGGATAGCCTTGCTGGATAGAGTATCCTAGGCTGCATCTTTTCTTCATTCAGGACTTTGAATATATCTTGCCACTCCTTTCTGGCCTGTAGTGTTTGTGTAGAGAAATCAACTGAGACCCTTATGGGGGTTCCCTTGTAACTCACTCTTTGTTTTTCTCTTGCTGCCTTTAGGATCATTTCTTTATCCTTGACTCTGGCCATCTTGATTATGATATGTCTTGGTATGGGTCTTTTTGGGTTCTTCCTGTTTGGGACCCTCTGAGCCTCCTGTACTTGGATATCTGACTCCTTTAGGTTTGGGAAGATTTCAGTCATGATTTTTTCAAATATCTTTTCAATCCCCTTTGTTCTTTCTTCCCCTTCTGGAACCCCTATTATGTGTAGATTGGCACGCTTTATATTATCCAATAGGTCCTTTATATTGTTTTCATTGTTTATTTCGTTTTCTCTCAGCTGTTCTGATAGGGTGCTTTCTGTTGTCCTGTCTTCTAGGTCACTTATTCGTTCCTCTGCATTAGCTAGCCTGCTTTGTACAGCCTTTAGGTCAGCTCTCATCTCAGCAAATGAGTTTACTAATTCTACTTGGTTCTTCTTTATAGCTTCTATTTCATTTCTGACATATTTTATATCTCTAAACACTATTTCTTTTAGTTCCTTCAGTACTTTGATCACTCCTTTTTTGAAATCTTGATCTAGTAGGCCATCAATGTCTATTTCCTTGATCATGCTTTCAGGGGATTTCTCTTGACCTTTTAATTGGGAGTGGTTCCTCTGCTTCTTCATATTGCTCATATCTCTCTGGCACTGTGGCTTAAGGAGTATCAGTTATCTAGTTCTCCTGGAGACGGTGTGCTCTTAATGATTTTATCAAGAGGTCTTTGTGTCTTCACCCTGTTTCATGAACTCAGCTTGCTGTTTCCAAAGGCCCTCTGTTGGTGCCCTCATCTGTGCTGCTCCCAGTGGCTGTTGGCTAGCAGATCACGCCCCCTCCCCAACACTGGGTCAGGTGCTGAGCTCTTACCCGGTAGGCGGGCGGGTCACTCCCCCTCTCGATGCTACAGTCAGATGCTGCTCTCAGGCGAGGCAGGTGGGCAGATCACGCCCCCTCCCACCACTGTGATCAGGTGCTGCGTTACTGCCAGGAAGGCAAGTACCGCCTGCCCTCTCCCAGCACCATTCGCTCCGCTGCTCTGTGCAGCTGCCAGCTCCGCCTCAGGTCAGTGCCCCGAAGGCGGGCTCGGGGAAGACTGTGGAACAGCCCCGCCCCTGCTCCGTGCCAAATCTCAGCTTCTTGTCTGTCTTGACAGCATGAGTTCTCTGAGGTGCCAGGGCAGAAAGATCCTGTCTGCCTCAGGCTGTAAACAAGTCTCAGTCCTGCCTAGGAGGTTGCGGAGCCCCTGGGTGTGGATTCAGGTCTCGGCCCCGCCCCCACCCGGGCGCTGCACACAGCAAAATATGGCGTCTGTGGCTGCGCCCCACCTCTCTTCTCACAAGAAGCGCCAGTAATGGCGGCGCAGGTCTGAGGAGACAAAGGCTATGGCGCCCCTCCCCCCAGGGCACACCAGCCGTGTTGCTTTGCTTTTTTCGCAATTTATGGGGAACTGAGGTTGTTCAGCTCCGTATCCCCTCCCACCACAGTGCGCAGCACCCCTTCAGTGCAGCCGCCCCAGTCCTCCACCTAGCTCGGGCAGCCTGTCCCGTGTCCCGGCCCCAGCTGCCAGCTCGCATCTCGGGCTGGGTGTCGCAGGGACCCTTTGTGCCCGTTTAACTCAGTTCTGTCTGTCAGGAGGTGCTCAGGGCAGATCTTAGCCTCAGAGGCTCCCCCTTCGTCCAGCTGGCCTCTCCGTTGGAGAGGGGAGACCCAGCGAATGAGCGCCAGTCCTCCTTTGCCACTCCCTCACCATGGGATCGGTCCCGCACTGTTTTGCTTTTTCTTCTTTCTTTCCTTTTCTCCTACCACATTTTTGGCGTCTTTGTCTTTCAAAGAGCATGATGTTCTGTCGGAGTTCGGCAGGTGCTCTGGTTGGCTGAGTAGGTCCACAGATGTGAGTTTTGGTGTATTTGTGGAAGAGGGTGAGCTACGAGCATCCTTCTACTCCGCCATCTTGCTTTGTATCCCCCAACAAGGTTTTACCTTTTAAAATTCTTTCTATTTTATCTACCATTGCTTTTTTTACAGCAGGCATATATTATACCCATTCTAATATGTTAAAAAATTGAAAAATCTATTAGGTCAACCAATTATTAAAACTATATGGGCCCCTGCAGATATTTGTGAAGAATGTTAATACGATAAAGCCAAAAGGTTGTATAGGTTATATACATACCTTCTGCTAAAAGGCTATTTTGAGATTATAAAGAAACATATGCTCTTTTCTTCCCCTGAAAATCATGTTTATCAACTCTTTCTTTTCTTTTTCTTTTCTTTTCTTTTTTTTTTTTTTTTTTTTTTAGTACTTTTGAAGGGTAAGTTTCCAATGCTACTTTCAGGAATACCATCACTACTAAGATAGAAACAATATTTATCACTGTACCACCAGTTCTTAGCATATCAGGCACACAAGGATTTGGTGACTGAGGTTGATGCCACATAAGGATAGGGTACCTGTGGCAATGAGGTCAATAGGTAGGATTCTATATTTCCACTTTGTTACAAACTGATTACAGGCAGTATTTGTTACAAGGCAGTATTCAGTTATCAACTCATCAAAAGACAGAAAAAGAAGAAAAGAGTAGACAAAACAAGAAAAAATAAGTCTACTTATAAACTATATGTAAATGAGTTTAGCTCATTTATAAGGGCTTATCAGATTTGATATAAAAATAAAATACAAAATCTAAAGCTGCTTATAGGAGAGAAAGGCTGAAAATAAATGAAAAAAATTTCTGGCAAAGACCAACACAAAAAAAGATGATGTAGCAATCTTAATAACTGACATAATATTATGGCAACATTAACAGGTATGAAGAGGTATTATATATATAGTAATAAAAGTATAAATAAGCTAAGGAAATATATCAAAACTTTATATATACCTCACTTTTAATATAAACAAGGGAAAACTAATATAATTACAAGAAAAATTCATCTTGAATCACTGCATGAACCTCTAATACACTTATATTAAAAACTGATAAGAGGTAAGTAAGGATATAGAATACTTGATCCACAAAATCATTAAGTTTAATCTAACAGTTACATAGAGAACCTCCATCAAACAGAAGAATATATATTTTCAAGTATACATGGAACATTTTAAATAACTGATCATATATTCACAAAGAAAGACAAAAAGTTCAAAGAACTTATATCTAAGACCACCTTCTCTGACCATAATGTTGAAATCATCAATAAAACATTTTTAGATGTTTGAAAAATTAAAAATGGCCTCCTAGACAAAAAAATTTAAAAGAAAAAATCATAATAGAAATAAAATAAGAACCAAGCAACAATAAAAGTATTAAGCTATCAAAATGTGGAGCTCAGCTTATAGCCTTAACGCATCTGTAACAAAAACATAAGACTAAATATGCTTAACTAATACATTTTCAATTAAAAAACAGGAAAAAGGCAACAGAGCAAATCTTAAGAAAGCTTAAGTGTATTAGTCATATTATAAAATTTTCTATATTTTATAAAGCTCTGACATGGCAGGGCCCTTAGGACCCAGGGAAAGACTGTACCTCCCAGGGTTACCTAATCCCTGGAGATAGCTTGAAAGCACATCTTTGATGTACAACCAACCAGTCCAGAGCCCATATCCCCAGTCATCTCCATCAAAAAACTCTCAAATACCAAGCCAATATTTTCCCTACCCTAAATTACCCCAGGGTCATGTACTAGTGATAACTAAAGACCACCTCTATCACCCAGAGCTATAAATTATTCAAACTATCCAAACCCAAACTTGCTCAAGCTTGCCTACCCTGCCTCATCCATTCCTTCTCACAGACAACAGTAAAGGCTCTGGCCTATACTTTCACCTTGCTCCTTTGTCTCCTTGGTGCTTCCCCAGGTGGCTCAGGGTGGTGTGGCTCCTGTTCCTAAGGAATTGTGAGTAAAAACTTCTCCTTCATGACAGTCATTTCCATGACAGTGTGTGTGTTTTACTCTACCTGATTAAACCAAATCCTGGGTACATTTCAAAACATTAAAGGAAATAAAGAGCAGAAATTAACAAAATGGAAAGTCAGAAAAAAATATCCTAATGGCCCACATTCTGCCTATGGAGTGTGCATATCTCCTAAGCTGTTTTCCTTTCTGAGTGAGACAGACCCCACTAGCTGTGAAGTGTGTTCTCTCTCTAAATAAACTTGCTTTCACCTTAAAATTAAAAAAAAAAAAAACCCTAGAGAAGAGTTTTTCAAACTTAAGAATCAAAAAGCACTATCTATAAAGGAAAAAAAATAAATATGGAAAAGATTGACAAAAAGGTACATTAAATCTTCTGCTTTCCTTAAAATCAGCAGTGAGATAGAATTCACACACAAAATTCACTGATTTTAAGTGTAGAGTTCGAGTCTTGACAAGTACATAAAATTGCATAACCCAGACCACAATCAAGATCTAAAATATTTTAATCACCCCAATAAGTCCCCTTGTGCTTCTTTATAGTCAGTCCTCTCCTTCTTAGCAACTACTAAGGGGCTATCACAATAGTTTTTGTCTTTTCTTGAATTCCTCATAAAAGGAATCATATAAGTTGACTATATTAAATTTAACACTTCTGTTCATCAGATCCCTTACTATCAAAAACATCACCAACTTACTTTGAAAAATGTTATAAAAAGCCTTACTAAAAGAGAGAAAGTTCTAGTGAGATTAGTATCACCAGAGAATACAAATAGCAACTTATCAGACATAGAGATGAACAGATGGCATAATGGAGCTGGGAACCCTTGCATTCTGGGAGGGAGTAGAATTTACTTTACTCTAGAAATGGGACTGCCTTCCCTGCCCAAAGCATCCCTTAACATTTATAGTACCCCTGCCCGACACCATTATCCAACAGCTTCAAAATGTTTGCTTTACCAAAATGAGACCCATCTTAACACCACCTCAAACCAAAGGACTCGTTTAATGGTGAAGGAGAAATAACAATAAGCATTTGACCATGGCATCCACTGGTCCTACTACATATCACATCATGAGGAAACTGCCACACTACCAGAATGATGGAGTGGCATATTAAAGGCTCAGCTGACCAGTCATCCTGTTGGTCTTCCAGGATGCAGTATATGCACTGAACCGAAGAGTATGGTGTTACATCCCTATTAGCTAGAATGCACATGTCCAGAAGCCCAAAGATAAAAGCTGGACTGACTCTTTCCCCAATCAATCCCAGTAGCTCACTTACGGAATCTGGGAGTCCCATACCCACAATTTAAAACCTCTCTTGTATTAGAGGTCCTGTGGGTAATGCTTCTACCTGATGATACAACAAGGGTTCCAATGAACCTAAAAAGCTACAACCACAAAAGTCAATGGAAGAGAGGCTTCCAGAGGAGGGAGGCACCAAGCACCTTCTTGATACAGGGCCTTTGCACACATGTTCTCTGTTAGAATGTTCTTCCCTACTTCTTTATCCGCTTAATTTCAACTCATCCATCCAGTCTCTAATTAAGAGAAATCTTCTCCAATCCCTGAATGTCAGGGCTAGGCTAGTTTCTCTCTCCCTTTACATGCTCTCATGGCTCTGAAAGTTTCCTACATAACCCTTATCACAATTGTGTTAATTGAAATGTGATTAATATAAATAGAATTTTACTAATTGAAATGTAATTAAAAGAATGTGCATTTTACAAAAAGCTACAACCACTACCTGGCACTTCAGGCTCCCCCTTAGTCTTGACAGACTAGCAGGCAAAGAAAGAAAGAAATATACCAGCAGTGATAAGTGACTGACTATATTAGGAGTTGTTGTATACAGTGTGGGCAGGGAGCAATCTGTCTGAAACTCAGGGCATTTTCCATGCTTGGTACTAACAAAGAAAACAGTAAATTGCAGCAACCATGGCCAAAAAGGGGCAAGACAACTAAGGGCTCAAGTCCCCCAAAGATGGAAGTCTCCAGGTCACAAGCAGCCTAGAGCAGCTGGACTGCCTGCTGGTCCCGCACAAGGGAAATCTAAAACATGTGGTGAAGGAGGAAGATGATGAATACTAATCCTTGGCTCAAGACCAGCTGCATCAGCAAGTTGCACCAGCTTGCACCACCAACCCTTTCTAAATTTCTGTTGAAGAGACTGCAGTGATTCAGTGAAGGATTAGAATCAATGCAGGGTCCAAGTAGATCATAGTAGAGCAAGAGGTACATTTGTGGCAGTTTGTTACACAGCAAAAAACTAAAACAGCTAGAATCAAAGGAGAGGCTGACAGCAAGACAGATTCTATCAGAATTCTCTTACACTTCATCTTCATGCTATCCAACTCTCCTTTGATTCTAGCTGTATTAGTTTCCTAATGCTGTGTAACAAACTGCCGCAAATTTAGTGGCTTAAAACAATACAAACCTCTTATCTTAAAGTTCTGGAGGCAAGTTCAAACAGGTTTTACAGGGCTAAAATCAAAGTCTGCACTCCTTCAGGAGGCCCTAGGGGAAAATTCATTCATTGTCTACTCCAGCTTCTTAGAAGCTGCCCACATTCCTTGGCTCCTAGCCATATCATCATGACCTCTGCTTCCACTGTCACATCTCTTTCTAAAATTGACACTCCTGTCTCCCTCTTACAAGGCTCTATGTGATCACATTGGGCCCACCCAGATAATCCAGAAAAATCAACCTGTCTCCAGAGTTTCTTCTGCCATGCAAGGTAATATATTCACAGGTTTATAAGATTAAGATGTAGATATCTTTAGGACACCATTATTCTGCCTACCACATTAGTCATAACCTAAGGCTAATAATTTCAGGTAGGTTTTGACTTACTTCTCCCATAGTATTCAATGTGATTCATTTTCTTCCTGCCCTACGGCTTCGTTAAAGCCATGAAGTGAGACAACACTGGGAACCCACTTGACAGGCTCTTGTTTGCAGCCCTAAAACGGGAGAGGGAAGGAGAAAGAATTTACACCCTACCGAGGCAATCATCAACTTATGGAGAAGAACACATGATACAGTTTACGCTCGTCCATCCCTGAATAGATAATTTGAAAAGCATCTAGATCCTCAGAAATTCCCACTGGGATTAAGCCCTAATTGCCACATAAATTAATAACTCAATAACACAGTCTTCTTCTTCTTCTTTTTTTTTTTTTTTTGGTAGGGGGTGTGGGGGGTGGTAATTGGGTTTATTTATTTATTTAGTGGAGGTACTAGGAATTGAGGCCAGGACCTCGTGCCCTGGCATGCACTCTACCACTGAGCTATATACCCTCCCCCTTAATAACACAGTCTTGTATTGGCTTTTCTTCTTTTATTTCATTCACCCTGGTCTCTCGCTCTTGATACCCCAGATCACCTGCCAAATAAATTACCTGCACACAACTACTTGCTTTTAAATTGTACTTTAAGGAAATCTACTTCAGGATGACACCTGCACCCCAATGTTCATAGCAGCACTATTTACAACAGCCAAAACATGGAAACAGCCTAAATGTCCATCAACAGGTGACTGGATAAAGAGATGTGGTATATTTATACAATGGAATACTATCAGCCATAAAAACCGACAACATAATGCCATTTGCAGCAATATGGATGCTCCTGGAGAATGTCATTCTAAGTGAAGTAAGCCAGAAAGAGAAAGAAAAATACCATATGAGAGCGCTCATATGTGGAATCTAAAAAACAAAAACAAACAAACAAACAAAAACAAAGTGTAAATACAGGACAGAAATAGACTCACAGACAGAGAATACAGACTTGTGGTTACCAGAGGGGTGGAGGGTGGGAAGGGATAGACTGGGATTTCAAAATTGTAGAATAGATAAACAAGATTACACTGTATAGATAGCACAGGGAAATATACACAAAATGTTATGATAACTCACAGAGAAAAAAATGTGACAATGAGTGTGTATATGTCCATGAATGACTGAAAAATTGTGCTGGACACTGGAATTTGACACAACATTGTAAAATGATTATAAATCAATAAAAAATGTTAAAAAAAATTGTACTTTACGGAAGAGGATGGGGAAGAAACCTGGTAAAGATAATCAGGTAAAGAGTTTTAGACACAGAAAATGGAAACACGATTTAATAAAATGAAAGGTATACACACAGGAGAGCGTCTGATGTTGACATTATCACTGTATAACTTTGAGTCAAATCTCTTAGCTTCTCTATTTTATCAACTGTAAATGAATGGTTTGACTTCCATGACTCTTAGTTCTTTTCAGCTCTAAACTTTTATGATACAACAAACAACACGATGGACTGGTGAAAGGGGACAGCAGAAAGGCAGAGTTGTGAGATTATCACCAAAGAGGCCAGCCAAGTAAACTGTGAACTAAGCTAGTCAGAAGGTAATGTAGTATGGATTCAAAAAGCCATAGAGAAATCAGATCCCTCATACACTGCTGGTGGAAATGTAAAATGGTATAGCCACTTTGGAAAACAGTTTGGCAGTTCCTCAAAAGGCTAAACATAGCTACCAGATAACCCAGCAATTCCATTCCTGGTTATATAAGCAAGAGAAATGAAAACATGTATTCACTAAAAATTAATAAAATGAAGTTGAACCCCTACCTTACACCATATACTAAACAGATCAAAGACCTAAATGGACGAGCTAAAAACCATAAAACTCTTAGAAAAAAAAAAAAACAGGGCAAAAGCTTCACAACATTAGCCTTGGCAATAATTTCTTGGATTTAACACCAAAAGCACAGGCAACAAAAGAAAAATTAGATAAACTGGATTTTATCAAAATTAAACTCTTTTGTGTGCCAAAGGACAATACCATGGAATGGGAAATAATATTTGCAAGTCACATATCCAATAAGGAATTGATATCCAGAATATATAAAGAACACTGACAACTCAACAGCGAAAAAACCAACCCAATTAAAAAATGGGAAAAGAATTTGAATAGACATTTCTCCAAAGAAGATATACAATTGGCCAATAAGCACAAGAAAAGATGCTCAACATCACTAATCATTAGGAAAATGCAAATCAAAACCATAATGATATAACACCTCACACTCATTAGGGTAGCTAATCCTATAAAAAAAAAAAAGCAGAAAATAACAAGTATTGGTGAAGACGTGGAGAAATTAGAACCCTTGCGCATTACTGGGAGGAATGTAAAATGGTGCAGCCACTGTGAAAAACAGTTTGGATTCCTCAAATACTTAAAAATATAATTAAGCAACTCTACTACTGGGTATACATCTAAAATAAGTAAAAGCAGGGTCTTAAATAGATATTTGCATACCAAGCAGTGCCTTTCCAAGCAGGTCCTAAGAAAACTGAGTTTCCTATCAGCATAGACACAGCCCTGTGCTTTCCTGAATTTGAACCCCTGGTACACCTTAAGGAGACTGAGTTCTGTTTAGCCTAGATGCTGAGATTCTGGGTTACCAAAGCCCAAGCCCACCATATTCATTGCAGCATTATTCACAATAACCAAAAAGCAGAAGCAAACAGCGTCCATCAACAGATGAAAGCATAAATAAAATGTGATATATACAATCAATGGAATATTACCAGCCTTAAAAAGGACATGCTACAATGTGAAAACATTATGCTAAGTGAAATAAGCCAATCACAAAAGGACAAATATTGTGTGATTCTGCTTAAATAAAGTTCCTAGAGAGATCAAATACATAGAGACTGAAGGCAGAATGGTGGTTGCAAGGGGCTGCAGGATGGGCAAATAAGACTTTAGTGTTTTATGGGTACAGAATTTCAGCTGAGGAAGCTGAAAAAGTTCTGGAAACAGCTGGTGGTGATGGCTGCACAACAGGGTGAATATACTTAAAGCCATAAAATATATACTTAAAAATGGTTAAAATGGTAAATTTTATATTACGTATATTTTACCACAATAAAAACAATCTATACATGAATATCCATAGCAGTATCATTCACAATAGTTAAAATGGAGAAACAATCCAAATGTCCATCAACTGATAAATGGATAAATCTGGCATATCCATGCAATGGAATATTATTCAGCAATAATAATAATAAAGTACTAATACATGTTAAGATTAAAAAAATGGTTGTGCAATAATGAGGGGTTACAAATGGATGAACCTTAAAAATTTATGCTAACTGAAGAAGCCAACAAAGGGCTACATATTATTTGATTCCCTTTATGTGAAATGTCCAGAATGAACAAATCTATAGAGACAGAAGTACATTAATAGCTGTCTAGGAGGACAGAGGGTAGGGGAAGTCAGAGGGTGACAACTAACAGGATTGGGGTTTCTTTTGTGGGTGGTGTAAATGTTCTATGTGGTGATGGTTGCAAAACTATCTGAAAAGTACTAAAAGCTACTGAATTGTACACTTTATCTTGAGGTTGTTTTTTTTTTTTTTTTTTAATTTCCTCTGATTTCATTGTTGACCCACCAGTTTTTCAGTAGCATGTCGTTTAGTCTCCATGTAATTGTTTTTCTCATTTATCTTTCTGTGGTTGATTACAGAACTGCATACTTTAAAATGGGTGAATTGTATGTATGTGAATTATATTTCAATGAAAATTTTTTTAAAAAGCCAACAAGACCTAGTGACTGAATGGAACTGTAAAATGAAGCAAAAGGATAAATAAAAGATTAACTAGAAAAAGAGTAGAAACATCAGTTTGAATTCTTGCTCTGAGATTTATTATGTGTGACTTTGAGCAACTTAACTCAACCTCTCTGTGCTTTGGTAACACCTACTTACAGGGTTGTTGTGAATATTAAACAAAATAATAAGTAAAACACTTAGTACAGTGCCTGCTACATAATTGCCTTCCCTGCACTATTCCTCCTACCTCATGCTAAAAATTACATCACCAATTGTATGGACATATAAAATCAATGACAGTTATATCCAAATTTTATGATAAAGAAATTATGTCTGTTACAGGTAGCAAATAATCTAAAAGTCACAAATTATATGCTACTGGAAAAGCAATTTTCAACTGCTAATTCAAGCTGAAACCAGAGGCAAAGGCAAAGATAAACTTTAGAACCTCTATTCACCAATTATCTCTCAGCTTCTTTTTCTCTTCCCTTCCATTTTTAAACACTTCTTTCCTTACCTCCCCATCTTCTTTACCTTACCCTTTATTCCAAACTACTGCTCTTGATCATGAGAAAACAACAAGTGTTTTTTTCCCCATTATAATATATGTTAAGACGGAAAAACAAAGGATTGGTCTAAGACAACCAAACTCTCCCCAGCTAACCTGCCAAAGTTCCCTAAAGAAAAAGATAACGAAAAGGAATGCAGGAAAGCTCCCACTTTCCCTTGTGTTAATGGCTCTCTTACTTTATGATCTGGAGACAGAATCCTGTGGCATCTACAAAAAGGAACTGGAATTTCTCCATACTACCTAAAACTGAGTCCCAATACCAAAAGTCAAATGCTCTAAGCAGTTAGTACAACTTGACATACTAAACTACACTTCCATTTAAAATATAAATGTTAAATAAGAATTTAACCTCAGCCTATTTTAAAGGACAATGCCTTTCAAAGGAGCACCTGCATCATAATGCTTCTGAAATAAGATTCAGTAAAAGGATGTGGTTAACAAGCATGAACAGATGAACTGCCATTGTACTGCTATGATTTTGTATACTTTCAGATCAGAAAATTTCTACTAAAAACACTTCAAAATAAATTCATAAATGTTATCTCTATATAGGCTTTTAGTATAATTCTAACTCACTGTAACATTTAAAAAGACTATATCTCTATAGAAAAGATGCCACAGCAAGCCCAGAAGCTTTTCTCCCTCTACAAAGTCCTTAATGCCTCCCTCATGCCTAATTGTATTGTTTCATTGTATTTCACTTCAAAACGTTTACTGGACACTTATTGCACAGAGAAAGTACACTAAGTCCTTTTAATACAATAACTTTTCAGCTTTATACGTTTATTTCTGCTTCAGTTTGTAAGTTAGCCCAGGAGATTCCCCAAACAAACGCGATGGTGGTAGATATGATATATCATTTAGTAGCGGTAAAGGAGTTGGAGGAGGAGCAATTCCCGTGGGTAGAGGTGGTACTGGTAGAGCTGGTGGTGGGGATGTCCCTCCAACTGCCTGTGGATGCAGTAGAAGTGGTCCTGGAATTTAAGAGCAATCTGTGAGTCCATACTCCTGGATTTCATGCTGGAATTCTGTTTCAAGGTCTTTGAATTTTTACTCTTATTTTTGCAGCTTGTCTTGAGTTTACAGTTGGGTTCTGAATTCTTCATTTTTCTGCAATGATGACCACTATTAGAAGTGCAAAATCAGTGTCTGATTCTTGTTTGTGCTTAACTCTGAGTCCACACCAAGGGAGTGCACGAGCTGTTGATCATGTGCTTTGATTTTCTTAAGAAACTGTGACCATCCTGCTGAGGTTCCTTCTTTATGTTTCCAGTTGAAGAGGATCTTTTTTGCTAGGTTCCAGTTTTTTGTGGTTTTTTTTTTTTTTTTTTTTCATGGTTGTTCAGTAGTCAGTTGTCGTTTTGTTACAGTCATGAGGAGAGGCGAGCTCGTGGTCCTCCTACTTCACCATCCTGACCTTGGCTGAGGCCGCATGCCAGTAGGGAAGGCTGGGTCTGCACCGATCTTCATGCGGGGCTGCCAGGACTCAATACAATATGCTAATAATCCCCACAGCAACCTTATGAGGCAGATACTAATATCGCCACTTTATAACCTTCAGGGAAGGTAACATTTCAGAACCTTCAAATGCATATCATAAAGAATAGCCACACTAGCAGCAGCCAAGTTAATCATCCCTCTTTCCTGAAACTCTTTGCTGGTTTCCTTAACCCTGTATTAAACTGGTTCTTCTCCTCCCTCTCTACCTACTCCTGGTTTACACGTCTGGCTTCTCTTTTTTCCCCCCCTTGCTCTTCTCAGTATATGCCCTCTCTCAGTAGATCATTCATTTTTATGGCTTCATCTTATCACCTTGGCCAGCTGACTCCCAAATCTATAATTCCAATTATGTTTTCTAATCCATCCTACTGTTCCTCAACACTTCTACTTGAAAGTCTTGCTATCAACTTGCATCAATGCCAACTCATCGTTATCACCAAAAGCCAACTCTTCTATCTTCTTTACTAGTCTGTTAATTACAAACCACTATCATCTCTTTCACCCAGACCCCCTTGAATCTGTACACAGAAATTTGCGTTGGTTTTTCCTTTGTTTCTTGTCCATCCTTTCCTGTTCTGCTGACACTGTCACCACTAAAACCCAAGCCCTCAGCAATGCACCTAAGTTACCATAAAAGCTCTTGGTTATAATTCACTCTGGTCTCTCCATTGTAGTCTGTTCTGTATAAGTTATTCACTCACACGATACATTAACTGAATGACTACTGTGTGCTAAGCATTGGCTGGGTGCTGCAGGATATAACATTGAGAAAGACATCTTCTAACAAAGGACACAGGTAAAGCAAACAAAAATTTTTCTCAAACAAAATAATTACAGATTGTGATAAATGCTGGGATAGATATAAACACAGTGCAATCACAGAGGACAGAGAAGAGAACGGTTATTTTTGTTAGGGATTTTAGTTAGAGATGGATTTTAAGCTGATATATGAGGATGAAAAGGAGGCAATCATGTAAATATTTAAAGTAGAGTGCTCCGAGAAAAGGAAACTGCAAAACACATAGGTTCTAGCAGGAAAAACTGGCATATTATGAGAAATGACCTAGTCTAATGTGACTTGAGAATAATAAGAGGGAAAGTGGTACAAAATAAGGCTGAAACTGACATAAGCTAATTTTATTCTATAAGTAATAAGAAGTCATTAAAGGATTTTAAGCAGGGGAGTTCTAATCTAATATACACTGTGACAGAGACTGCTAGTGCTCATTATTATCTGTGTTCTTCTCTCTTTCATTAGCACACTGCTATTCGACATTTCCCAGACACCTCTGTAGTTAGGTGGGATCATGAGACTCAGTTCCGACCAGTGGAATGTGGGTGAAAGTGATATATGTCACTTTAAGAGTGGGCCCTAAAATCTTCCTCCATACTTGCTTCCATTTTCAAGACAACTTCAAAAGCCATATTGTGATGACAGTGATAACACAAAAAGATAGAGGACCTGTGCACCTGAATTTTTATATGAAGCAGAGGTATTGCCACCCTACTCCATTATACATATACACTGGATTGACATAAGAAAATAATACAAACTTCCATTGTGTTAAGCCACTAAGATCTGTTACTTATTAGAGCGGTAGCGTATCATGACTAATACAGAAATCTTGAATACCTTTCTCTGACTGCTGTGTGAAGAATTAGTTAAAAGGAAAGAAAACAGTAGGAATACAAAGACTAGTTAAGACTCAACAATAACAACAACAACAAAAAAAATCAATTAAAAAACACAGGACTCAAATAGACATTTCTCCAAAGATATACAAATTGCCAACAAGCATAAAAAAGGATACTCAACATCACTAATCATTAGGAAAACAAAAATCAAAACCACAATGAGATATCATCTCACATCCATTAGGATAGCTACTTTCAAGGAAAGAGGGAAGGAAGGAAGGGAGGAAGGAATGGTAGTTCTTCAAAAGAAGTATAGCAGTTCCTCAAAAAATTAAACTAGAGAACTACCAAATGGTCCAGCAATTTCTGAAAGCAGAGACTTGAACAGGTATTTGTACATCCATGTTTATGGCAACATTAATCATAATAGCTAAAAGTGGAAGCAGCCAAGTATGTATCAACAGATGAATGGATAAACAAAATGTGGTAGATATATTCAATAGAATATTACTAGCCTTAAAAAAGGAGGACATTTTGACACATGCGACAGCATGGATGAACCTTGAGGACATTAAGCTAATTGAAATAAAAGAGTCATAAAAAGACAAATACCAGTGATTCCACTTACATGAGGTACCTAGAACAAACAAATTTATAGAAACAGAAAGTAGGATGGTGATTGCCAGGGGCTGGGGAAATGGGAGAATGGGTAGTTGTTTAATAAGGGCAAAGTTTCAATTTTGTAAGATGAAAAAGTTCTGGAGATTGGGTGCACAACAATGGGATTATACTTAACAATACTGAACTATAGACACTTAAAAATGTTATGTTATGTGTATTTTACCACAATTTTTAAAAAGACTAGTTAACATAAATGTGTTAATACACTACACTGTATATCTGAAACTAATAAAATATTTTATGTCATTCATATCTCAAATAAATAACGACAGGATTCCAAGTGAAAAGATGATGGTGGCTTGGTAGCCGACTTGAGTGGTATGGTGACCACGTAGACAGAGACTAGAAGAATTCAAGATATATTGCAAGTTAGAAGAGACAGGATAAACTGGAATTGTGAGAGGAAAGGAATCAGGTATGACACCTGGCTTTTAGCTAATGGGTGAATGGCAATACCATTTAACAAAATGAAAAAGACTGAATAATGGATTAATGAAGGGGAGTGAAGGGGGCAGTTTAAAAGTAAGAGAATCAAGAATTCATTTTGATTGTTTTAAGTTCAAAATACCTATGAGATATACAAGATATACAATATCAAGGAAACAGACTGATAAATGTGGCATATTGTATTTTCTAAAGATGACTGAAAGAACATCTTCAATACTGCGTGTTTTTCTTCCTATATTATTTAGACACCACCTCTTAATGAGGGGACAGTCAATTTCCCTTCTCTTGAATACGGGCAGGCTTATCACTATGCAGAAGTAAAGCTATGCAACTTCCAAGGCTGTCACAAAAGCTGAACACCCTTAAGAGAATTGTTTTTGGAACCTAGCCATCATGCTATGACAAAGCCCAAGCAATCTATGTAGAAATCCACATGGAGAGGGACGAAGGCCCCCAAATCACAGCCAGCCAAGGAGCTCCCAGTCAACTGTTAACAACCACTTGTCAGCAATATGAGTAAGCCACCCTAGACGATACCACATGGAACAGAGACAAGGCCTCTCCACCCAAGTCCTGCCCAAATGCAGATCTATGAGCAAAAGAAAAATGTTTAATGTTTTAAACCACTCAGTTTTGAAGTTTTTACACAGTAATAGATAATGGATACAATATATAACTCTGGAACTCAGAGAAGAGGTCTTGTGTAGAAACATAAATTTGTGAATCAGCCATATATCAATATATTTAAAATCACAGGATTAAACAGGATCACCCAAGGAAGAGATCAAGAGAAAAAATAATTTCAAAATAAAGCCCTAAGTCCAATATAAAAAACTAAGCATACAAAAGACATCACTAATTAACTCTGAATTCTTCATCAATTGCCTAAATAAAGAGATAGAAACATCAGACATTCTGTTAGTTTCACTGCCATACAATTACCAGGGCATTCTCATCTGCTCAAATCCAGACTAACTACTCTTTAACTTGATAATCAGTCAGCATTCAGAGAATCCCTTAGGGATCCCCCTTGTCTCTCTAAAATTTGATTTCCTTGTTCCTATATTGTTCACTTCCTTCTTTCATTGAAGTTTACTCCCCTCCTTTAGGTGGGTGGAGCAAATCACACAATAGCTTTCAGAGAAGACAGTGAGGAAGAAAAATTTCTGGACAGCTCACATGTCTTAAAATGTCTGTATGTTATACTTGTACTTAATGATCTGACTGGGTAAGGAAATCTAGCTTGGAAATCATTTTCCCTCAGAATTTGAGGGCATTGCTCACTGTCTTCTAGATTGTTGCAGATAAGAATATTTAATCTCTGTACTGTGACCCACTTCCCCTACTCTGGAAATTTATAGATCCTCTTTGTCCCACGTATTCCAAAATTTCACAATGACATTCAGTGTCTGTGTGTATTGGTTATTAAGCTATTGTCCCAGACTTCAAACCTACTCTTCTCTACTGTGCTTTGTAATATTGAGGGGCTGGAACCCTACAAATCACACTTCTTTTCTATCTGGCTTCCTGTTAGACTCTGCCAAAAAGGGACACTAGAAAGACACTGGAAGACTGAAGGAGGGAACAGGGAGATACTCCTTCAGCTCAGCATCAATCTTCACTCTGGCAATAGCAATGGTTCCAGTATCAGCAATTGGTTCCAGTTAGCAATTTTTTGCTTTTGTGTTTTTCCTATCATTCCCAGACTAGTCTTACCAAGCCTCCTAAAATACCTTTTCTTCCTGAGCAGGCAGCAACTCCTGAGAATTTTGGGTTTCAGTTCCTCAGAGCCACTTTTTAAGCTTCTAAATTCTAATAATCCCAATCTCTTCTCTTTGTTCTCCCAATCCTAGGGGCTAGTAATTACTTCCTACAGTTACTATCTTTGTGATAACTCAGTGTTCTCTTACTGCCTTTTCAGTTCTCCAATTATCTAGTCTATTAGTTTTTGAGGGCGGCTATAACAAATTAACACAAACTGGGTTGGCTTAGAACAGAAATCCATCTCACAGTTCTAGAGGCCACAAGTCTGAAATCAAAGTACTGGCCATTATCTGTCTGAAGGCATCACTAAGGATCTGTTTCAGACCTGTCTTCTAGCTTCTGGTAGCCTCAAGCATTCCTTGGCTTGTAGATGGTCATCTTCCCTCTGTGTATGCCTGTGTCCAAATTTATGTCTAAATTACCCCACTGTTTTCAAAGAACATCAGTCATATTGGCTTAAGAGGACACTCCAACGACTTGACTTTAACTTGATTACCTCTGTAAAGACACTATGTCCAAACAAGATCACATTCTGAGGTATCGCGGTTAGGACTTTAATGTATCTTTTTGGGGGGGACACAACTCAACTCGTAACATCTGGCTAAACAGTTCTTTACATTATAAAATTCTGTTATAAGTGGTATGGTCTCCATTTTTCTGACTAGACCTTGATTCAAACCATATTTATCTATTTTCATCCATTTTCCTTGAGTACCCAGAGAGCCTCTCAAATGCAAAATGATGTTCCTCAACTCTGGATATTTTTCTTGAATATTTCACTAATATTTCCTCTCCACTATTTTCTCTGTTCTCTCTTGCCCTCACTTCTGTTACTTGGAAGTTATCTCCTAGACTGATCTTTGAATTTTATTTTTTTTAACCTGTTTTTTTCCATCTTTTCCTCTACCTTATGCAAGGTCTCCTTTACTTTAACTTCCATTCTTCTATTCTTTCTTGCTATTTTCCTCTAATTTTCAAGAGCTCTTTTTTATTTCCTCCAAATTCTTTTTTTCTATTTTGTTTTGGTCTCTTCAATAAAAGCTTTCCTCATGAATCTGGTGATCCTTGACTGTCTGTTCATATTTAAAAGTAGGGCCCTAAAAACTGTGAATAATTTAGAGTTCTTCTCCTTGGGCTACCAAGTGAAGCATCCTCTAACTTCCTACTTGATTGTCAGGATTTGGGGATCCCAATAGGAGAATGGACCTCACTAAAGGTCCTAACATTGAACACATTCACTTAATCAAGGTGTTTTCTGTAGGACACCTGGCCTTCAATTACATCTAGTATCCACCCCTCTCTAAGAGACACTGTTATTTTGTTCACTGCAGAGGATAAATCTTCAGTCTTCTGCTGAGGCAGTAAAGAGTGCAGTCACTTAACTATACAAATTGACAGAGATCTAGGCTCATGCTGCCTTTATTTATTTATTTTTGGGTAATAGATTACTGAGCTATAACTCAAAATACTATATAACTGACCCATTTAAAGCATATGGTTCAACGGATTTCAGTATATTCACAGTTGTGCAACCATCATCACCATCGTTTTAGAACATTTCATCACACGAAAAAGAAACCCTACACCCTTGAGCAGTCATTTCCCATTTCCCTCTAACCTCCCCTATTTCCAGCCCTAGGCAACCACTAATTTACTGTGTCTACAGATTTGCATTTTCTGGACATTTCATACAAATGGAATCATATGTGGTCTTTTGTGACTGGCTTCTTTCATATAAACATATTGTCAAGGTTCATCATGTTATAACATGTATGAGCAGTTTATTCCTTTTTATTGCAATATGTGTTTTATTTATCCATTTATCAGTTGATGACACTTGGGTTGTTTCTACTTTTTGGCTATTATGATTGATTGAGATGGCTTCTTAAACAGGCTTCCAACCAAGTCTTCTATTTTTAGCATCATTCTCATCCTTTCTTCTACAAAAATACCTGATGCTGCCAATTCTGGAGCCTGAGGATTCTTATCCATTTTCCCTACTGCCAGTTTAGATTGAACATTCTGAAGTCTACTAAGATGTTTCTATCAGTCTGCTGCTTTCCAGCTTCCATATTTTATTGCTTCTTTCATTTTCTTTACCTGTGTAGCTTAAATCTTTAAAAAAAAATATCCTATATGATCACCTTGGTAGGCTTTGGAGGGGAATAAAAGTAAATGTATTTTTTACTCATCCATCTTCACACAGTTCTTTCAATTATTTTTAGTCTTTATTCTAACATATGCATTTTAAGGCTATAAACTTTCCTTTCAGCATGGCTCACCTGGATCCCTTAAGTTGTGTAATACTTTCATCGTTCAGTTCAAAACAGTTTAATGTTATTTCTTCTTTACTCCCTGGGTTACTTAGGAGTATACTGGTTAGTTTCCAAACAGCTGACAATTTTCTAGTTATTTTTGTAACTGATTTCTGGTACAATTCCAACATGTCAGAGCACACATGCTAGAACGAATTATGTCCATCTTTTGTATGGTCCAGCACATGTCAATTTGGGGAAAATTTCCATAGACCTTTAAAAATATACTCTGCAGGTACTGGGTGAAATGTTCTATACATGTAATTACTCATTTATTAATTATGCTGTTCCAATCTTCTCTTTTGACTTTTCTGTCTTGTTGCTCTACTAATTACTCATAGAGTTATGCTAAAATATCCCAAATTATGGTTATGGATTTGTCTGATTCTCCTTTTAGTTCTGTCAGTTTTTTACCTACCAGGTTGGCAAAACTCAGAATGATAATGCAAAGTTAAGGACACTATCTGCTGGTAAAGGTATAAATTGGTATGTTTTTTCTGAATAGTAGTTTGACAAGTTAGCAACATTTAAAACATCTATATCTTTGTATTCTTTTACATCTAGAAATTGATTCTAAAGCTCTTAATGTGTGCCAAGCACTGCTTAGCAGTTAAATGGATTCACAAATTCCCATTTAAATCTTATAATAATCCTTTGATTAGGTATCAACCCCATATTACAGATGAGAAAAATGAGGCTTATAGAGACGTAAGCCCAAACAAATAGCAATAAAGTCTATACTGGAATCTAAGTTGTATATACACACACACATGTATACATATACATGTATATTACTGCCTGGAACAGATTTTTGCTTAGAGCCAATTTATTTTGCCAGTTACGATATACCAACTACAGACAGAGCTAATGAAAACGTCTCATTTAAAATGGCCTGTTCTCAGTATGACAACTGCCCCATTCTTCAAAGTATATGCACTTATGTTCTGCACTTAGATAACAAGATAAACAGCAATGCATACAAACATTATGTGTTCTATGATTTATTTCTTCAATATTTTGCTTTGCTTACTTTTTGAGATTTTACATTAAAAGTATCTCATATCTCTAATAAGTCTATCCTACCAATTCTTAGTCATAACTTCCATGAAATGAACTAGACTAAATTAAAGCAAACAGCTTCAGGAAGTTCCAAGACTGTAAACTGAAGCTTGCACGGGAGTCAAAGTAGTAGTAGTCTAGAAGCTTTATCAAAGGAAATCAGAACCATTACAATAAGAACAAGGTAGGCAAACCTTTCCTTTAAAGGGCCAGATTGTAAATATTTTAGTCTTTATGGTCCACACTCAGTCTGTCACATATTATTCTTTTTTTTTTTAACAATCTTTAAAAACGTAAAAACATTCTTAGCTGAGGGCAGTACAAATAGGGTTTCTGAGGAGTACCAATTAAAATAGTGAATTTCATAAAGTTTCTTTAAAAAGGAATTAACACAGAAAGCAAAACATACAGGAAAGCAAACAACAGCAACAAACTTACAGAAGCTAAAAGACAGGTGGACAACTGGTAACTAACTCAATGAATTCCATGAGCTGAAAAACCCCATTTATACCTCACAATCCTCAAAAGATTCAGGAACTGGCAGCACCTGGTACTGCTGAAACTGCGAGGAGGAGTGAAAGCTAGGAAGGAGTTACTTCCTCAGACATTTCCGTCCCAAATATTACTGACTGGCTGGCTATTTCACTCTGAACTAGGAGCCACTAGATATAATTAACAATCTACATACCCTACCAAAAGTGGAGGAATGAGAAATCCAGTTCATCACCAAAAAAACCAACCAACCAACCAACAAACAAAAAACTGGTGGCCAAACCTTCAGCCCTCAAGCAGATAGTTTTCCTTCATGAACCTGACCCAAGAGGAAATCACCTCCTGGACATTAATCAGGGTTTTCTCAAAAAAATGGTTCACTTGGACCACCACACAAAGAAGTTCAAAGTCTTTTAAGTCCCCATCAATTCAGACTTTCACTCACTAGATAACATCCAAGGAGTACTGACACATGAAGTAAGCCTCTAACAAAAGTTAGAGATCAATTTAGAAGGAACAGAATCTAAAAAAAGAAAAAAGATTTTAAAAAAAGTAATTTACAGCCTCAGAAATTAGAGAAGACGGTGCTTCACTGACACAATAACAAGATGTTCTCTATAATAGAGAATTTTTAAGAGAACAAAAAGAACTCTTGGGAAATCAAAATCTTGACAGTAAAAATGAAAAATTCAACCAGAAAGCTTAGAAAATAAAGTTAAGGAAACCTCTTTTAAAATAGAGCAAAACAGACTAGGAGGTGAAAAGTAAGAGAGAAAAGGTAGTATTAGAGGACTAGTCTAAGAGAGCCAAACAAATAACAGAAGTTTCAGAGAAACAAAGGGGAGGAGAGGAAACCACCGTTATGGACTGAACTATGTCCCCTCAAATTTCACATGCTGAAGCCCTACCCCCCAATGTGACTGTATCCGGAGATATGGCCTTTAGGAGATAATTATGGTTAAATGAGGTAATAATGGTGGGGCCCTAATTCAACAGGACTGGTATCCTCCTAAGAGGAGGAAAGATACAGCTCTTTCCACAGAAAGCCTTGTAAGTAAAAAGGTGGCTGTCTACAAGCCAAGAAGAGAATTCATCAGAAACCAATCCTGATGGCACCTTGATCTTGGACTTCTAGCCTCCAAAACTGGGAGAAAATTAGTATCTGCTATTTAAACCACACAGTCTGTGGTATTTTTAATAGCAGCCCTAGCAGATTAATCTAATCATCAATGAAAAAATTCAAGAAAATTTCCCAGAACTAATGAACATAATTTTGCAGATTTGGAGGACACAACAAATACTATCAAGGGAAACACACAAAAATAGATGTATGCCAAGTCACAAGCTAATGAAATGTACAAAATTCCAGAAGGGCAAAAACATTACAATCAGGAATCAGAATGTCTCCAGAATTCTTGAAAGGATTACAAGTTAGAAAATAATAGAAAGATGCCTTCAGAATTCAGATGTGAAGTTATTTTCAACCTGGAACTCATTCACAACCAACCAAATCAGTGAAAAAAAAAATTTTTTTTTAAGTTTTTATTAATGCAAGATCTCAAACTTTCACAGGAATCTACTGTGGGATAGAGGCCAAATCAATAAAAAAGAATTAAATGATTCACAGGAAATAAGAGATTAAAGGCAAAGGGAGTCACTAGTTTTACAGTAAAGGGAGAAATCCCAAGAAACTACTATGGACCAGCAGGAGAACTGGTTCAATCAGGTTCAAAAACTAATAGACAAAAACAGGAATTCTACACAACACACACACACACACACACACACACTCAAAAGAAATGAGGGTGTCTGTGCACTAAAAGACTTGTAAGTAAATGTTCATAGCTGCTTTATTCACAACAGCTAAAAAACTGGAAATAAATCAAATATTCATTAATGCTGATTTTTTAAAGTTATATTTCATCCAACAAAATACCATCATCAGTAAAAAAGACCAACTACTGCTGCACCCAATATCACAGATGAATCTTACATAGAACATTATGTTCAATGTTAAGTAATAGTAGCCATCCACAGAAGAGTATATACTGTATGGTTCCACTTATATTAAGAACAGATCAAAACAACCTATGGTGATGCAGGTCAAAATAGTGATTACTTTGCAGGGCAGGAGATACAGATTGCGAGGAGGCATGAGAGAGCCTTCTGGAGCACTGGGAACATTCTACACCTGATCTGGGTGATAGGTGATATGATGTCTACAAATGTAAAAATTCATTGAGGTACACTTTGAAATTTGGGCACTTTTCAGTTAAAAAAAAATTAATGAATACTTTCTCAAAACAAGGTTTTAAAGAAATTAATGGGATTTTCAATTGGATCCCACAACAGAAACTAATGAAAAGGAAAATTTTCTAAGGCCTTATACACAAAGATCTTTATTTCAAAGTTATTTACAATATGAAAAAAACTGGAAATAACACTTAAATGAGTGCCATGCAAATTCTGGATTTCTCTGGTGCGGGAGAGAATATATTATTTGGTGTCTGTTACTAGCAGCCAAACTTAATACTTAGTAACCCAAGGAAGCCATCTGCCACAGAGAAGAGCATGTTCACAGGCTCCAAGGCAAAAAAAGAGCTTGGCTATTCAAGGACCAAAAAGTAGCCTAAAAGAAAAAGAAAATGGCAAGAGATGCAGCTAGAAGTTGGTAAAACCAAATCACGGAAGGCTTTATAGGTCTTTTTAAGAACAGGGAAAAGAAACGTGAAAAAAAAATAGAAAAATTAAAGTAACTGACTTTCTAGGGCAGCAGAATTCTGGAAGGGAAAGGTTGTACAGGAAGCATTCTAAATGCTTCTAAAAATAAAAATGTTATTTAAAAAACATATAGTATCTGGAAGTGATTATTTTCAAAAAATTTTCCAATGCCTTATTTAATTAATAAAACATTTTTATAATATAGTTAGAATACTCAAAAAGTACAAGTAATATTAAATTTTGTTTATATTATTTCAATTGATCTAAATGCAACATGATTTCAAAGCATCTACTAAAAGTTCTGGAAGGCTGATTCCTTAATTTAAAAAAAAAGCTTTTTAGATGTATCCATTTTTAAAAAAGATTTCCCCAAGCCATATTCTCACTGCTTTATTCAATTGGTCTGTTTGAACAAAAGCAGAAATCATTCATATCATACTTAGCCAATTCAGTACTTCTTAAGTACAATTTAAGGAATAAAGAATAAGAGCATCTGTGTTTCAACAGTTTATTTTAGCAGGTAATTTATTTAAACAAAAATAAGCCATTATAAATAAACACAAGCTTTTAAAAGTAGCTTCTAATCTGTTTCAGACCAAAAAAGTAAAGCATACCCTCCAGAAATATTTCACCTGATAGTTTTCTACGCTACCTTTGTTACACCATTCAACTCTTGTTATATAAATGTAAGAAAAATACCAAGGAAACCCTACGCTGCTGGTATTAAGAGAAACTTTAGAGTTAAGAGGGGAAAAAACATGAAGAATAAATATATAAAAGCTCTCTAATTCCCCAAATGGAACAAATGGTTTTCAGAATGTTTTGCTCAATAAGCAGACTGCTCAACAATCTGGTTCTTGACAGATGAACAAAATGACAAAATTGCAAAATGTAAAAGTGTACTGTTCTACCAAAAAGAGAAAAAACATTTAGTTATATGAATAAACTTAGTTATGTGATAAGTAATACACTGTTCACATCTACTTTAAAGGCTTCCAACGATTCAGTTTCTTCATCAAAACTAAACTCCAAACTAAACTCTAGCAGTAAAACTTGTAAGAGATTCACTCACTTTTTAGTGGGTCATAGGATTCAACTGTAGACACGATATTATTTTTGTTAATACATTCTAGTTAGAAAAAGACTTTACGTAGACTTTAAATCATTGTTTCAATGACTCAAACAATGCAAGGCACGAAGGTTCCTCTGATCTTATACAGAAGTTTTGAATCTACATGAGAAGGCGTTAATACACAAAATGCAAAGTAATGTGAAGCAAACAACACAAAATGACATTGCAAGAAATGAAAAGAAGTATAGTTTCATAAAGAATATATTGAAATTTTTTTTTTTTTTAAAGAATACACAGAACTTGAGTTAGAAGTCAAGTCAGAAATCAAGATTTGAATCTCAGGTCTGCTATCATCACTAGTGAGTGAATTTAACTAAGTTAGTCTGGATGGATTACATTTTCTTTATCTATTAAACAGAATGCTGGGTTCCAATATTCCCACAACACTGTTCCATAGTATTATGAGACAAGCCCACATAAGATAAAAAACCAAAGGAATGATAAAACAGTAAGAGCTACAGATTCAAAGGAAAGCAACAACACAGGGTACAGAAAGATCTGGAAGGCTGCCCTAGAGAACCAAAAATGAAACTTCAACAAAATTCGACTTTATCTGCTGCTTAATTTAAGGAGGAAAATTCCTTTTAAAGAACAGGCACGCTATGTACAGGCAGTAAAGTCTCAACAAATATGAAGATAGAAAAATACAAAGTCTCAATGAGAAGTGATTGATTTGGTTAGGGTGGACAGCTCCTGCAGAGTGTCATTAGAAAAAATAGGTTTTGAGCAGATTGTTAGAAGGCTGGGAATTCTGAACTATACTCTGTAAATAACACATGAACAAAATAACAGATGAACAAAACCAATGTAAATAACAGAGTATAAATAAATAAATGCTGGTTTAACAGTGAGGGATATGTTCAAAGCATTATTTTAAGAATAAGGCAGAAGGCAGGGCATACTGAGTAGGGAGAAAAGACTGGCAGAAAACCCAGTTAAAAGCCAGTGGGTGGGAGGAGGGTATAGCTCAAGTGGTAGAGTGCATGCTTAGCATGCAGGAGGTGCTGGGTTGAATCCCCAGCACCTCCATTAATTAATTAATTAATTAATTAATTAATTAATTAATTAATTAAAACAAGCAAATCCCCCCACCCCCTGCAAAAAAAAAAAAAAAGCCAGTGGGAAGGAACAGATTTCTGAAAGAAATTTCAGAAAACGGCCGACAAAAATTGGTCAATGTTAACTTATGTGGATACAGAAAGTCAAAGATAAACCCAAGGTTTATGTCTGGGTAATGTAAAACATGACAATACCACCCAAACAAAGTCAGCATATGGAATCAGTTTTGAAGGGAAGACTATCAAGTCTACCTTTCAAATAAAATGAAGACCATCCAGATAGAATTGTTGCCTTATTAAATAATCTTTAAATGTCATTTTTGGTCCTGTCAGTTGTCTCCCAAAAACAGCACAGCAAAGTATTTATGGAAAATTTGTTAAATGCTTAGTGATTTCAAAAGTTTCCTCCAACTCTACTTATCAACTTAACAATTAAATACTCATTTAGTCTTCTGATGTAGGTAGATAACATTTGGTATTTTTCCACATTATAAAGGTAAGTCAATTGTAAAAATTATTAAACTGTAAGAGAAAAAAAGAGACTGCATCTGTATCTCCTAAATTAAGTTTTCCTGACAAGTGATTTATAACAATAACCACATCAAATCTACCTTAAGCTTTGGCAGGAAAGTTCTCAAAGATCCAAAAGAAAAATAAATCCAGTGGCATAAAGTCATCACTCAGTATCTAACAAAATGTTTGATGTATGCCTCAAGTTTTATTTACCTGGACCTGAAAGCACTGGTAAAATATGGACTAAAGATAATGCTTAGAAAAGTAAAGCAAACAATTTAAAATTAAATACATCAACAAGCACAGCTGAGAAATCTTGAACATTCCGCAGTGTTTACAGGTCTCAATTTTCCAAAGAAGAAAATTCCGAAGTTTGTGATTAAGATGAAATAAAACTATCAACCAATGTATATTTCTTGAGTTTCTATCGAACTGTGTGTGAATAGGATGCCTACTTAAGAACTAAACATCATTAACAATTACTAAACAAACAAAACCTTCTTGGATCATTTCATTTATTCTGCGAACTCGTTGAAGATTGAGACTTCAGGTACAGTGCTTTCCAGGTGTCTAATAAATTGTATGGCTGGTCTTTCGTAAATCTACCACAAAGTAAGATTTTTAAAAATGAATACCTCTTGCAACACTTACCTATTTTGGCCGAACACTGACTGAGCTTCTTTGCTCACCATCCAAGACGGGATTAGTGACTTCTCCTTAACTTCATTCTTTCCTAACTCCCATGGTTTCTTACCAAATCTAACGGGTAGAATTATTTTTAAGTGACTAATTCATTAGTTCGGCGTTAACTGAGCGTCTATAATGTTAGGGTTCTCAGCCCTGCACAAAAGCCAGCTTCCTAAGCGTCTAACGGCAAATTTAACTTCTATGGACACACATAAGAAAGGTTACAAAACCAACCATGGAGATACATTTCTTTTAAATCGGATATATTACAACTCAAGTCAAAAGCTCACAGCCCGAGCAACTCGCGCAAGGATCCACATCCATAAGATTAAAATAACCCAGATTTCCCAAGGAGGGGGGAAACGGCTGGTGGTGGGGTGGGGGAGGGGCGTGAGGCGCATCCCGAGCACGTCCACCCACCGCACAGGGAACTGCTCCCTCCCCCTCCTCTTGGGCTGGAGGTGAGCAAGCCCCTTTCCCTCCTCTACCACGTTCCTACCTTCCCAGCCTCAGATTACGCCACAACGCCACAACGACTTTTGGGGAGAAAAAAAAACGGGAAGGGTGTGCGCTACACACTCGACCTCCCAGCCTCCCGGGGGGGCCGGCCCCGGCGCTCACTGCGCCCCGACGCTCCGGGGACGGACAGGGATGCCGCAAGGCCGCGCCGCCCGGGTCAGTGGCCGGAGGGGCGCGCGGAGCCGCGGGACAAACGCCCAGGCCAGGCCGAGCGGCCTCCCCGCCCCCTCCGGCTCAGCTCCGGGCCGGCAGACGGCGCCCCCAAGGCTAACTTCGCCGGGGAAGAGGAAGCGCCGCGTCAAGTAACAAGCTGTGTGGACTCTCCAGGCAAGGAAAGGCTGTATGCGTCTGCCTGCCTGCAGGACCGCCTCACCTCCCTTGTGCCAAGCCCGGGCGGCCCCAGCTCACCTGAGGAGGGAACCGGGACGCCGCCGCGGCCGCCGCGATGGCCGTTACGGCACGAGGCCTCCGCTCAGCCGCCGCGTAGCTCTCAGGAGAGGGGCGGGGCGCGCGCGGCGGGCGGGCGGGCGGGGCTGCTGCGCCGACTGGCCGCGAGGCCGTAGGCGGATCCGCGCGGGCAGGAAGCCCCCTCCTTGCCCAATCTGATAGGCTCAGTCGCCCCCTTCCTTCCTATCCCTGACGCGGGGGGATCTGCTCCGCGCGAGGATTGGGCAGGCGCGTCTGTCAATCAAGCGCTGTGGTGGCTGTGAAGCGAGCTGAGGCCGCTTCGCGAAGGGAAAGCGAGAGAGTGAGGAGCTCCTGGGCTGAACTGAGACTTGTCGCTTTTGTCTCCCTGGCTGCTCTGGCTGATTACTTTGGGCCTTTCTCCTCTGCGCCACAGAAGAGACTCCACAGCCAAAATGACTGTTTCCCCAGTTCAGCCCCAACTGCTTTGGAAGCTTCCTTCTGATTTCTGCACCTGAAGATAGTCTTGCCAGCAGAAGGCTCTTGGGGGCGGGGATCGAAAAGGAAAACAAAACAAAACAAAAGGCCTGGAAATGGGGCCTGAGAGAAAAATGTGAGGCGTATGCTTAATTTGAGCCGCAAACCAAAATGAGCTGAGTCTGAGGGCCTTCGAAGTGCCCTAGTGCGTGGGTAGCTTCCCGTTTTGGCTGCGGTAGCCTTGCTGTGAGGAGGACAGTGACCTTGGGTGTCAGGTCTGCCCTGCCACCTGCCATCAGGAAGTTGGTTCTACCCACACAGGCGCTGCACCACCACCACCAGCACCACCCCCAACCCCGTCCCCTGCCTCATTCCTTCCCAGACCTCTGTGGCTCTGCTTAGGCCTTGCCGCCTCAGGGAAGCCTGTTGGATGAGGCACCCTTCACGCTGCACAGGTATTTTCCCCATCCAAGCTGTTGAAAGAGTCTGTCCATATCCCTATGTAGATTGTAAACTCAGTTAAATCCGGATTCAGTTTCTCCCTAGTGCCCAGCATATGATAAAGCATGAGCAATTATTGTTTAAGGCATTAATGCATCTTCCATTCCCCTTTTTAGTCCTGGCCCTGACTCTAAGTCCCAAGAGTTTACACTTTTCTCTATTTAACTTCAAAATTACTCATTTGAGTCCTGATAGATGTATGTGATTTGCTTGCCTTGTGAAATCACCTATGGTCCCTTCCCGGCCTCAAGTTGGCTAGGGCAAGTAGACCGTGAAACTCTGGGCCGCAGCTACTCTTGTGACTATATCCCATAGTTAGCATCTGAAGTGAATAGTGTAAGTGAATTTTGAATTTATTCTAAGGATCTAAATACCTTTGCATGTTTTATCATGGCTGCTATGGACTGAATTGTGTTCCCTACCAAAATTCATATGTTGACGTCCTAACCCCCAATGTGAATGTATTTGGAGATAGGGCCTTTAGGAGGTAATTAAGGTGATAAAGAGTGGGGTCCTAATCCGATAGGACTAGTGTCCTTATAAGAAAAGACAGCAGAGAGTTGCTCTCTATCTTCACAGTGAGAAGACACGGTGAGAAGGCAGCGATGTGCAAGCCAGGAAGAGAGCTCTCACCAGAAACTAACAATGCTGGCACCCGGATGTGGGACTTCCAGCCTCCAGAAGGGTGAGAAATTAAATTTCTGCTGTTTAAGCCACCCGTTTTGGCATTTTGTTATAGCAGCCCAAGCTGACTAATACAATAGTATTATTTGTTGATATGTCATATAAAGTTTATAGATTGATATATTATTATGTTCATTTTTGAAGCAGGAGAAATCATTGTCCAGAGTTTGAAACTGTTTCTCCAAAGTCGCACAGTAAACTGTTAGCTACACCTGGCTCAATTCAATTCTAGTTACATATATAACATATGGGGTTGGGGGTGTGAATACAAATATAACAGGTGAAATAATCCTTGCTGTCAGGTAGCTTATATCACTGCCTTAAGTGAGAAAAATAAACTCAGAAAAATACGCTGAAGTTATGAGTTTAGATTTTAAGGGAATATGTATTTTGAATGGGCCAATGATCTGAACAGACCCTTCACGAGATTTTGACCCAGAGCTCTTGACTACTCTGTGCAACCTATTTATGCAATAGAAGAAGTAAGGAAGAGAGCTTTTTCATAAAAGGATTTTAGTTCCCTGTAAACATGTGTTTTCCTTTTTATTTTCCTTTAAGTTCCCTCATCACCTGTTCTTACCAGAAACTCTTTTAAAAAAAAAAAAGAAACTGAAAAGATACAAGAAAAAGAGAAATAATTGAAGAAAAATAAGGAAACAGCAATGAGAGAGGAAAGCACTGGGTGGAAGGACAGATAGGCAGAAAGTTATGTATGAAAGTGCAGTATGGTATACTAAGAAAGAATGGAGTCCATGTTCCTAAGGGGTGGGAGTTGTCCCAGAGACCTGTCACATGCTCTGTCTCCCCAACTTCCAAATATAAACATGCGCTCTGCTTCTTCCTCTCTTTTAGCGGAACTCAAACCAAAAATGGAAATCAACCCTGTCAATTAGTTTGGAGTAGACTAGAGACTAGCCAGAATCAGGCACGAACATTTAGGTCAAAAATTATGACCTATGGGCTGGAAATGGGGCCTCAGATATGGGTAGCTAATCTATCTAGGATAAAAACATGTAAGCAGCTCACTTGATTCATCCCAAAGGAAAGAATTTGGGAAGAAAAGGAAAGGAAAAATGAGCCTCCATGTCTCAAGACCTTTCTCGGGAAACTATTGATGGCTTATAGTTAGAAATGATTAGAGAGAATGATCTGTAATCACTGTAAGGCAGGATTATTTAAGACCAAAAACCCTACATACTAATCAGCAAGAAGTAACTAATCACAGGCTTGACTGTGAAGTATAGAAATTAGTGGGCCCTTGTAACTAAATTTAATTTCTGGATTGAATATTGTTAGGCTTTTATGGGAATTAATTCAACAAAACTTTATTAGTCCACTCTATGGAGGGCACTACAATAGGTCCCAGAGATCTAAAGATCAGTCTTAAACTTGAAGGAGCTCCACCTAATGTCAGAGAATGAGATTTAAACACATACTTATTATTTATATAGTAAATACAGCAATAGATATGTACAGGGGGACATTAGGCCACAGTGGGAGGGGAGGTGTGTGGTCAGGCTAGTAGGCAGTTAAGTAGGCAAAAAAGAAAAGGGCTTTCCACATAGAGGAACCTGCATTAAAAAAGAATATTACACAATTGTAGAATATTGCTAGAGCAGAAGATGACTAAAAATGTATGCAAGAGTGGGTTATGCAAGTTAAGGACCATAGACTTTATTCTATAGGCAATGAGAAGCCATCACAGGGTTTTCTTTTAGCACTTTAAACTGTCATTCTGTTGTTTTCTGGCTGCCAGTGTTTCTGATGAGAAGCCAGCTGTAATTCTTAGCATATGTCTTTTCCTCTGACTGCTTTTAAGATTTTGTTTCTTTATCTTTGTTTATCAGCAGTTGCACTATGCTTCTAGGTGTGGTTTTCTTTGCATTTATGCTGCTGGAGGTTCATTTGTTTCCCTGGATCTGTGGATTGCCAGTTGTTGTTGTTTCCTTTAATCAAATTTAGAAAACTTTTGGCCAATGTTCTTCACATACTTTTTTCTGCCCCATTCTCTCTCTCTTCTGTGACTACACTTACACTTATGCTAGACTTCTTAGTCCTTAGTACAGGTTACCCCAGGCTCTGTTCTTTTTTTTTTTTAATTTTTTTCTTTCTGTGGTTCAATTTGGATAATTTCTATTGAGAACCAGTGATTCCTGAAAAGTCTGAATGTTAATATTTTCCCAAAAGCACAGACATCCTTCAAATGACTGTGAGTTCCTTGGGAGAATACTTGAAGGCATATTAGTCAAGAGAAGAGAAATGATTACAACAGAGAATTTAGTATTGGGTATTGATGAACTGGAAAAGCAAAAAGGGAACACTGAAGTAGCCCAATGTGATAACTGTACCCTAGGAGTAGTAAAAAAGAGAAATCAAGGTTGAACCATCAGGTCTCAGGAGCTCAGAGGAATGACCCTAGCTGCCTGTAGCTCGTACCCCTGGGAGGATGCTGTCCAGCTGGTCTCACTACTACTGAGAGGGATATGATGCGGCTGAGTGGGGGGTGGAGGAGTGACAAAAGAAGCTCAAGGCTGAGATCAATTGCTGTTTCTGGGGCACAGGGCTGCTAGTTATTCTTGAGGTAACAATGACAAAAACTGCAAGCAAACAGAAAGGAGGATGTCTTTTTCCCACTTCTCCTGTCTTCCGGTCTCCCTCTAATGCCCTTTATTGGTGGACTCTAGTGAGACGCCATCTGGCATAGGAAAAAAAATGTAGTTTGCAGGGTCTGAGCCATAGGATCACAGAGGAAAGTATAGATGGGTGAATTTGAAGTTAAGATAGCTCAAAAAAAATTGTTTAATAGCCAGTACCATATCAACATTTGCTTGTGCTAAATCAGTAAAAATGTCCGAAATTAGACCCAAATTAATGCTACTTTATATGCTTTTACACTATTAGGTTCTTTTGAAAAGAATCTCAGGACAACGTGTTGTATCAGTTTTCTGTTATACTATGATTATTGTTAGTGTCTTTTTCAGGGCTAAGGAGTACCTTTACTGCAGCTCACACTTGTACTTGCTACAAAATCATAAACAAGGGCAGATTTGGAGATCTGCATAACTAAGGTAGACCCTCCCCAGCATTAGGTCCCCACTATCAGGCACAAAATGGCATAGACTAAGTAGAACTAGCAATAATCCAGTCTTCCCCCTATCTCCATATCCTACGCTTTGCCTAATGTGGCCATAGCATGGGCCACATTTCCAATTTTCTGTTCTAAGAGGACAAACCACCACTGTCATTGAAAAACCACTCCTTTTCTTTGTTCCCTCTTTCTTATCTCAACTCAAGCTCCCTCACCCAGCCCAATCACCTCTTGTTTTCTAACGCAAATAGATGACAAAACATAGCTCGGTATTCAGCATTTCACCTAATAGATTTTTGAATATTGAAGGATCTTTGTTGAACATTTATAGAACATTGAGCATGAACATTTTTCTAATTTTTGAACCTTAGGACCATAAATGTTCCATCTGAAAGGGGTGATTTCTTCAAGTCTTATGTTCTTTAGTTATTGAAGTTAACATTCTCTACCACAATTACCTTTTATTATTAACATGAAGATACCAAGTTCATGATATTTCACATAATTTAACATTTGTTTTTTAATATATTAGATTAGAATAAGCTTTTCTACATCTGCATATATTAATCATATATAGCATTCTGTCAGTTATACAACACAAAAACTTTGATAGGTGAACATTAAATGGCAGTGTACTTATTAATAACTCAACATTAACAAGATCATAATCAAGTATATTCATTTAATGGGAGAGTCTAGTATTTCCTGATAATCCTGCCTTCTTAAATTCCTCCAGTAAAGTTTATAGCCAGCAAGGACAAAAACACTAATCATAATGATTATCCCTCCAAAGACATCATAGACACTAGGAAATATATGTAACACTAGAAGCTGCAAGACCATAGCTACCACAATCTCCAGATGTTGTACTGTGCTGACCAAAGCTGGATGGAATTTGTCCAAGGCATAATATACTCCTAAGAATGCTGCAGTAGAACAAACGCATATAGCAATGAGATAACTCCAGGTTTCTCCATCTAATGGGATGATGGGTTCTTGAAGAACAAACATAGTAGATACTCCCCAGACTGTCCCAGTCCAACCAAAGGTAAACAGTGCAGTCCACATGCTGATCTTCTCCTTAATGGATCTGTATACTATCATGGAAAGAGCAGTGGTCAGTCCAGCCATCACAGTCATAGTGTACCCAAAGGCTTCTTTCCAGGCATTTAACAAAGAATTGTCTTCATCAACAATGTTGGGGATCATGACAAGACAAACACCTAAGATGCTGCAAACAACTGTAGCCATGTCAACATAAGCCATTTTCTCATCTACAAGTAAAAAAGCCAAAATGGCACTAAAGACTGTGGTTGTGGCTCTCCACATAGTGGTCCCATTGCTGGGAGGAACTATTGAAAATGATGTATAAGCACAGGTGATAGAGATGACATTGCATACACCATAGAAGAAGAGTCGCAATCTGTATCCACTGGGTCCAAAGGGGGCCTCCTGGTAGTAACACACAACTAACACAGATAAGACCTGCAAAACAGAACGGATAAAAATCAGTTCTAGAGATGGAACTTTAGAACGATCAGAAACAAGCCTAGTGATAAGAGCTACACATCCATGAGCCAAAGCAGATCCAAACAGCACTATCCACATTTTTCTGGATTGAAAAATATTTTTTTCTGCAAAGCTTTGGAATTGTCCAATCTCATTGGTCATGGGGTCTTCTGTTAGTGGAGGTCGAGTATCCGTTGTTCCAAAGAAAGTTCTTCCTTTTCTTTTCATTTCACTCAGCAGGCCTTTCTTTGGATTTTCTTCCATAAAATTTCCATAGTCTTCATTGATTTCTTCATATCCATCATCCCCAGGCTGAGGATAATGAGAAGTATATTTCACCATCACCGTGTTGGGATGTATTTTCACCCGTTTTTTAACTGGATATTTTTTGGAGGGAGATGTATCCATTTCTTCAGATAATCAATTCTATTTAAGAAGGAAAAAAAGACAAATGTATTTGTTCAATCAGATGAAATATAGTTCTAATTTCTATTATAATCATATGTACTAATTTAAAAATAGAAAGTAGAGGTTGTAACAAGAGTTTTTAAAAAGTAATAGGAAGAGATGATCTGGTAATATGCCTTATCAGATGTATGTGGCCCAATGGAATTGTCTATCCTTTTTTCACTCTCATCTTGCTTCTGTCCCATTTCTCATTCTGCTTTTTCTTTGTCTCATTCAGCTCTATTTCCTTTCTTTACATCACAAACAACTGACATTTTTCCATTTTTTCATTCCTACCTCTTTACCCATCCGGGAAGAAAAACAGAAAAATAAATAACAATTTAGATCAAACCTTTCCTTCTCATTGTGTCCATTTGTCTATATTATAAACTCTAAGTGGATAAGTCCAAATTATTTTGCATAATCACTTCTGTATGATACCAAAACTTGCCTCATATTACAAATTATAGTGATTTTTTAAAAACATTTATTCTGGCTTCCCATACATCTTCAGATATATAGATACACTGAAATTAGAAAATAAGGTGGATTTAGTGACATTCATGCATTGTTGCTATGTACAGATTTTCTTATGAGCAATTGGGCAATATGTGTAAGATTTTAACTGAAACTACCCTTTAATTCAGCAGTATCATATCTAAGATTTTACCCTAAAGAGATGATCACAAGATGCTTTTTACTTTACGTGTTTTAAGAAAGGAAAAAATAAGAATACATACCTGTATTTGCTTATATAACATAAAAAGTATAACATAAAGTAATTATGGAAAGATACAAAGGTAACTCATAATCATTGGAGTGGGACAGGGAACAAGAATGGAAGAAAATATTTTTACTCTATACTTTTTAATGTATTTTTTGAATCATGATAATTGTTTAAAACTTAAATTACAAACTAAAAAAAAGTTAATCTGTTATTGATAAAAAGAGAGCATACACAAAAGTGTGGGAAAAATGTATGAATGGGAGAGTTCATTGTAGCTTACTAGAATGACCCTTCATACAATGGAATACTATGCTATGCATCCATTCAAAATGACAACACAGGGGCAGGAGGGTGTAGCTGTGTAGTAGAGCACATGCTTAGCATGCACGAAGTCCTGGGTTCAATCCCTAGTCCCTCCATTTAAAAAAAAAAGTAAATAAATAAACCTGATTACCTCCTGCCAAAACAAAAGCAAAAATAAATAAATAAATAAATAAATAAATAAATAAATAAATAAATAAATAAGGGGGGAAGGGGTGGGAGGGGATAAAGTGAGAGTTAGAGATTTGCAGATACTAACTGATATATATAGAATAGATAAACAAGTTTATGCTGTATGGCACAGGGAACTATATTCAATACCTTGTAGTAACTTATGGAGAAAAATATGCAAACGAATATATGTATGTTCATGTATAACTGAAGCATTGTGCTGTACAACAGAAATTGACACAACATTGTAAACTGACTATACTTCAATAAATATATATATATATATATATATATATATATATATATATATATAGTAACACAGATCTTTATTGACATAGAAAGATGTCCATGACATATAGCTGAGTGGGAAAAATGTTAAGGTTGTTGTAAGAATTAAATGAAATAATGCATATAAAGGATTTGCCACAGTGCTGGCATATAGTAAACTTTCAGTGAATATTAATAACTCCAGCTTCTTTTCACCTATAATTAACTCTTTTGAAACACTGGGTGTCTTCTACAATGTTACTCTTTCTTTGAGATCTGTATTTATTCATTCAGTTCTCTTTAGTTTTCTCCTCTCTCCCCAAGAAAAATTTCTAATTTCCTTCCCAATGATTTCTCCCCTCCCCCCTAAAAAATTAAAATAAAAAAAAAAAGAGGAAACTTTTTTTTTTGGTCCTCATAACATATTTCCCGTTCCTTGCCAAGAACTCACCAGTTCCAGGATCTTAAACCATGGTCCAGAAATCAAATCCCATTTTTGTTCTTTAATACCATCTGGGTAAGCCAACTATTCCACGCCTGTTTACTCCTTTCTCTTCTAAATGACACCACCTTCAGTTTGAAGAATCATTTGAAAAAACACCACCTGTGCCTCCAAGCCTTTCAGATCCTAGCCTGTACCTCCCACTTGTAGTCCTTTATGCATCTTGTATCAGGCTAATCTGGATGCTCCCTTTTTTAAACTTTTATCAGGATATTTTCCCTTCACATCATGACCTTACCTTCACTAATAGTCTTGATCTTCCAAATAGATTTTTCTTCCCTAATTTCCTCACCTATGTTTGAAATACCACCATTTTTCTAGTTCCCCAAGCTAGAAACCAAGAAATACTCTGAATTAGCCTTTTTGCCATCACACTTTCATTTGGTCATCAATCTTACTGTTTTTGTCTTTGAAATATTTCTCAGAGTTTTCATTTCTCCTCCAATTCCATTTTACCTTTGTGATTCTGGATCGAGTTTTTGTGAATTCCCATCTAGAATATTGCAACAGCATCCTAACTAGCCCCCTTGAATCCCAGTTCTTCTCCCCTAAAATCCAACTATACATACCACTATACACACACACACACACACACACACACAACCACTGTCACTTAATGCCTTTAAAAGATTCAAAACAAAACAAAAAATTCCCTCAAGCTTTCCCCACCCAAGAACCTACAAGATTTCCTATTGACAACTTCATTAAATCTCAACTCCTCTGCCTAGCTCTGAAGACCTTTCCTAGTCTAGCCCATATCAATACTTAGCTCCTTAACACACATACTTTGTTCTGATCAATCCAGTCTCCTCCCTGTCCCCACTCTTCACATGTACATATCACTTCTCTAAGCCTTTATTCTCACTAGCTTACCCTCTGCTCCAACTTTCTAAACATTTCTCATCTTTTACGAAGGCCCAGTCCAAATTCTGCCTTTCAGAAACAAGCCTTCCCTGACCACTCTAGCCACTTATTTTTTTCTTCCTTGTTTAACATCTGTAGTAGTTCTAATGTTTGTAATCTCATCGTTTTATTACTTAGTTGTCTCAACTCAGTGGAATTTTGTCTCCAGTCATTGTACTCAAATTTGTGGTTAAATTTCCTTTCCTCAGTGGTCAGCAAGTATAACGACATTTCAGTTAGATCCCATAACTTCCAATTTGCTGTTCATCATTAAACTTGTGTCTTATATACATTCACAGCTTTCCCCTTCCTACTGCAGACCAGATTTGTAGCCCCGGGGGCATGAATAGGGAGAGGCTGTAGTCTGCTGTATTATTCCTTCTCCCTTTCCCTTCTTTTGGAGTCCGTGGGAGGGCAATATGGTCTGCCTTTGGGACATCTCCATCTCCTTCTACAAGGCTCCAGCTCCCCTGATGTGTTGGCACAGGGAGGACAGAAAAGGAAAGGACACATATCTCATATATTGGCTGTTGTTGTATGATGGGCTTTTGATGTATACATAAACTTGGCTAAGCTGAACTACATTTCTCAGTTATTTGATCAAACACTAATCTAGGTGTTGTTATGAAGGTATTTTGCAGATGTGATAAAACTCTAATCAGCTAAGTTAATAAAAGAAAGACTATCCTGGGTGGGCCTGACCTAAACAAGTAAGCCCTTTAAAAAAGAGCTTTAGGCCTTCTTCCTTCAGCTCAGAGATTCCAAACAGTTCATGCCATTGGGATTCCAACCTGCTCATTACCTTCCTTTCCTTACTGCCTGTAGACAAGAAGCTTCATCCTGTGCTCATGGGTTACAACATGATATAAGATCTTTCCTTTCTGTCTGCCCACAGACTTCAGACTTCCTTATCCAGCCCCCACAATTACATTTAATAAATCTACTGGTTCTGTATCTCAGGTTGAATGCTGACTTTAACACATGGTGAAATTCTCTTTGATTGTTGTCTTTATTTCTCTGCTAACTCTGATAGGCCACTGATACTCTCTAGGTTGCAGGCATCCAAATGCAGGCTATCTTGCATAAATTTTGTAGAGTCTCCCCAGTGCACAAGTCCCTGATGTAGGAGAGTCTCCTGCCCTGGGGCTATAGCCCACAGATTTTTGCTGCTTGGGTCCTATTGCCTGGGGGGCAGCTCTCTTGGTTGGGCACCAACAGTATTCACTTGACCCTGGGAAAGTCACAGATCCTTACCACTTCAATGAGTGCATAAGCCACTCACTGCTGGCCCCTTCTCTCCAATTTTATTTCTCTTTGTTCAAGCAAGCAAAGAGCAAATGTACTGTCTAAGCAGACTTCCAATTGGAGAATAAGAAAGCACAACCAGTCATTGTAAATAATGATCTGATAACGTTCACCCTCAGTTGGCTTTAAGGGGGAACATCCTCCTCCCCTCCCCATTAGGAAAAAGCACAACTGTATCAATCTGAAATGCTGGACACAAATGGATTAAAAGGATGCAGTTTGGTGACTGCTGGAACAATGGGCACAATTTAGTGTGGCAAGACTGAAAGCAGTATTTGTATCCAAAAGAGATACTGTTTCCTAAACTATATCCCACAACATAAGGCCCAAGATCACTTTTCTCCTAAGGCTGAGAAAATTAACACTGCCATCCCTACTGTCTTGGTAGGAATCCTTAGGGCAGTCCTCTTATGGTGCCTAAGGCTAATGCCATTTGGTAATAGTGGTAATAAGACTTTCTTTAGTTACCAGACTGATCCCTAAAGTGGTAAACAAAACAAAACAAAAAAAGTCTTAGATATAAAGCTGACTAATGCAACTTGATTATAATATAGTGGTTTAAATGTAGATATTGATGTGATTTTTGACATTCATGAATCAGATTACTAAACATCAAGAACTAATCGGTTACTACCTGAGCAGCCTAGTCCTGAGATACTTTATTACCCCAATGTGCTTGGACAGCCTTTCTCCTGAATAAAAATGAAAAGACTACACCTAACTTGTCACCTGAAAGGGAAGACACAACAACCATCTTTCCAGGATATTGAGAAACATCAGGACATGCATAGGATCTGTGCTGTTCAACATACCTCCTGAGACCTACCAAGAGAAGCCATTCACACTTCCAAACTGATGAAAAGGGGCCCATATTGTGAGGCCCCAAAAGCTGTGAGTATGATTCTACCCATCCTTATGATGAACCCTGCCTGGCAGAAACTTCAGCATCCCTCTTGGAATAAGGATTCTTCTCTCTCTTCCCCACTACAACTCAAGAGGATCAGGAGGACTAGAGGAAGCATTTAAGTTTGCTTACAGTTTACTAATACTCTTTAGGTCTGTATCTTTGTGTAAAGGCCCGCTGCTTTAGAGGAAAAAGAACCTGCTTCTAAGCTCCAACCTCTGGAACTAGAAAATTCATTCTTATATAAATGAATAAAGTAGAGTTTGAAAGACAAGAATAATGATAATAAGTGAGAAATAACAGAGTAGAAGGTAAAAAGAACACACCCTTTCTTAAATCAGTCACACTTAGGAAATCAGGGACTTGTGAAGAAGTATGTGTTTGCCCTTCTTAGAAGGTATGATAATATTCATGTTGCATGTAAGTGGCAAATGATCAAAATGAACTAAGTCTATAATCAAATCATGAAACTGAACAGTTTTATGAAGACGTAAAAGAAGGGCTATAAGAAAAGTTAATCGTGTAAGATTTCAAATACTCAGATTATAAAGGAACCACCATGGGTAAATTCAACCCAAGGGAAGAAAAGAGAAGACTTACAATTCAACCAAAGGAAAGAAAAGAGAAGAATTACAAACCAACTGAATCTCTATAAAAATATAAAAAGAAAATACATAATGAAAAAGAATATGAAAAGGAATATATGCATGTATATGTACGACTGAAACATTATGCTGTACACCAGAAATTGACACAACATTGTAAACTGACTATACTTCAATAAGATATGTTAAAATTAATAATAATAATTTTTAAAATATAAGAAGAAATTTCAGAGCAACCTGGACAGAATCATTCTAAGTCAGATATATTACTTAGGACAGATATACCATATGTAGTGGCAGAAATTGCAATTAAACTAGCACTCATATTGCATCAGATTATTGCTTGACAAACAATCCATCTACATCTCTCTTAGGAAAACAGAAAATAAGGCACATAATCAGTCCCTCCTTTGTAACACTTAGATTAAAGCATCCTTGCAATAGCTACCGGAAAGAGACTAAGACAAGATCTTGATTTAGCCAGAGATCATGACAACATTTTCAGCCCTAATGGAAACAATCAGAATTAGTATAAAAGCAAGAATGGGACAACAAATAGAAAAAAGAAAGGCAAAACTAATGGCTCTAAAATCCAGAGAAAACAAAGGGAAATATGAAAGAAGTCAGTAAAAACAATACTATAAACAGCCAGACATATTCCCCTTCACATGTGTACAGATAATGTGCTAGGAAAAATACAGGTCAACTCAGCTTTGAGAGAAAGTGAAATCTTAGGAGGTTTTAGAGTTGAGGAGCATTGGGGAAGGGTGGAATACTAAAAATTTGGAGAAAGCTAATGATCTACCTCACTCTGAACTGAGAGAACTTAAAAGGTAAAGGAAGGTACTCACTTTAGGAAACTAATTCAGTATATATCATTGAACACTCTATGTGAAGGGTACCAAGTAGGCCACATGGAGCAGGTCAGTAGGTTCTACTGTTGAACAGAATTTGTTCCAAAGTTTAGTCCAGAATTTTGTTACATAGTATCCCAAATTCGTGTCTTCTCCTTGCTCTTCTCTCACTCTTTCCTCTTCCCAGTCCCCTCCCTCTTTCCCCATCTTACCTTCTCAACTTTATTCCTGTCCCCTACAGACACAGCCCTGTCTGACACCCCAGCCCAGAAGTAACTACCACTTATCCATGTGAATGGTCTCAGGAAAAATGATATTTATTTTGTTGACTTAAATGACAAAGCATTAATACTGTCAGAATCATATTCTGCTTTCATAATAGAATAAACTATTTTCATTTTCCTGAAATCGTAAGTTTTCTGACAGGAAATAGGAGTGATGATGACAAAATATCTGTTCAGAAAGTAGGAGAAAAGCCTCAGTCATGTGACCACCCCTGCCACTAGAACTCCACCCTAAAAACTAGCCTCCTGCCATCCAAACCAAAATGTACACATGTCACCCCTCTGAACCTTTTCCCTGTGCCATTTGGTACTTAGCCTCTGCCTCTTTTCATTATTTTATTCTCTTCATGTATGACATGGTGAAGTTTTAAAAAAGTAGTGGTTCCTCAGTGTGTGTTTGAAGGAAGAAAAGCAACCTAAGTGCCCCAACAGATGAATGGGTAAAGAGCATGTGGTATATCCATAAAATTGAGTATTATTCATCCATAAAAAGGAATGAAGGTCCAATACATACTACAACATGGATAAACCTTGGGGACATTATGTTAACTGAAATAAGCCAGAAACAAAAGGACAAATATTGTATGATTGCACTCATATGCAGTATTTAGAATAGGCAAATTCATAAAAAGAAAAAATAGATTAGAAGTTACCAGGGGCTTGGGTAAGGGGGAATGGGGAATTATGGCTACAGAGTTTCTGTTTGGGGTAATGAAAAAGTTGGAAATAAATAGTGGTGATGGTTGTGTGATGTGAATGTAATTAATGCCATTGAATTGAACATTTAAAAATATGTTAATATGATAAGTTTTGGGTTATTTGTATTTTACCACAATTTTTAAAAATAGGGAAAAAAAAATAAAAGAAAGGGGAAAAAAGGAGTGATTCCTCCATTGTGGGTTAGGGAAGTGGGGATGGCAATGCTAGGCATTGGTATTTTTAAAAACCTCCCATTAATCCTAATGTATAATTTTATTGTGCAAGAATCACTTGACTAGATTATCTAAAGACATTTCTGGCTTTAAGATTTAATGAATCTATGACTGCTGCATTAATTAATTAAGACAGAGAGTGACACAAGAATTGAAATTTTTTTAAACTTGGATACTGAACCCAGACTGTCTGAATTTGAATCTTAGCTATAGAACTTATTAAATGTGTGAACTGGGGTGGGGAGGATGTACCTCAGTGGTAGAGTGCAAGCTTAGCATGCACAAGGTCCTGGGTTCAATCTCCAGTACCTTCATTAACAAATAAATAAATAAACCTAATTACCCCCCCAAATTTTTTTAATTAATTAAAAAAATTATAAACTCGGGCAATTTATTTTACCTCTTTGCCTATTTCCTCTTCTGTAAAATTTCAATAATAATAGTATTACCCCATCGGATAGAATAAAAATATTAAGTCAGTTAATATATACAAAACACTTAGTATCTGGCACTTAGCAAGTGCTCAATAAACTTTAATTCTTTATTCACATGATTCTGTCTGCCTGGAATGACCTATTCCTCCCCCTTTCTGTCCTTGTCTACCTGTAGGCTTCACATCAGTGCTTCAGTAGTGTTCCCTCAGGTGTTACTTCCTCCTATGCAAAGTCTTCCCTGGCCTCTCAAATCTTTGTGCCCCATTGTCCCTGCATTCATTTGTTTATATCCTGTCTTTCTCACCAGACTGTACACATCTTGAAAGCAGACTTTCCCACCATTATATGCTTGGCCCCTAACACAGTGTCTGGCACATAGTGGCACTCAGTTTTGTTGGATGGAATGGAATGGACTTGAAAAGCAAGAAGAGGGAGACATGGAATGATGTTGACTACTGACATCTCCATAGGATCTTATAGGCCCATATATCCATATTTGCTCTCAGCATCATTGCTTAATCAGTGGTAGACTTAGGTAACCAAAAACCTGTAGTTTCCCTTGATCATTCAAACTACAGAAATATTCAGAAGAACTCTCTCTATCCTCTGCCTTTAACCTTTTTATTAGTCAGATTTCTCCAGAGAAACAGAATTAATAGGATGTAATTACATATGTACATATATAGACACACACACATCTATAGAAAGAGGATAATTTTAAGGAATTGGCTCATGCAATTATGCAGTCTGTCACAACCAAAATCTTCAGAGTAGACCAGCAGGCTGTAGACCCAGGGCAGATTTGCAGTTCAAGTCCAAAGGCAGTCTGCTGGCAGAATTCCTTATTTTCAGGGAATGTCAGTTTTTCCTAGTAAGACCTTCAACTGATTGGATGGGGCCCACCCCCATTTTGGAGGGCAATCTCCTTTACTCAGATACACTGATTTAAATGTAAATCTCATCCAAAACACCCTCACAGAAACATCAGCATAATCTTTGACCAGCCAAGTTGACACATAAAATTAACAATCACAGCATCATCTTCTGCTTGTCCTCCACAGGCACAGAAGTTCTGGCTATTCCAAATTGCAGAAAATTCTTTGAATATGTCATGCTCTTTCTGGGTTTTTACATATGCTGTTCCTTTATATAATACTCTTTTTCTGCTTTTTCACTTGGTAAATTCCTGCTCACTTTTCAAGGCCCAGATTAAATATTACCTTCTCTGGAAAACTTCCCTAGGCCTACCTCCCACCCCTGTCTGTGTTAGATGCCCACCTCAGTGCTTCAATCATAGAATTATTGCATTGAATTACAACTGTTTTTTTTTTCTTTCCCTCCTGCTAGATCTGTGAGAGTTTTAACCCAGAGATATTAAAATTAGATATTACTAATTTTTATATTTGAGCATCTAGCACAGTGCTTGGCAGGAGATGGGTGTTCAATAAGTGTTTGCTGAATGAATGAATGGACTATTTTTTTATGAAGCAAATTTTGTTAAGAATAAAATATAAGTAATATAAATAAATGAATTTAAACAGCTAGTTTAAATAAAAATGGGAGCCTTAGCCATTAAAATACTTTAGAGTCCTTAATAATACTTCAAGACTAGTAAAACATTAGGATGTGCAGTTTGGCTATAGAAAGGATTTGTGTATTTAGCTTCTCTGTCTCTGGCTCTGTTTATGTTGCTAGGTCTCTCATATTTTCTTTAATATTAAATTCCTCAGGCATAACTGGAGCTGTTTCTTAAATAATGTGTATCTGCTTTTCTTAATTAAATCATTACCAGCCATTTAGGAAGGATATCTTTCAACAAGACCAGGCTGAACTTCAGTTGCTATTTCCCTGCTTCCCAGAGCACGTCTCACAGTTTGGCCCAATCAGGTTCAGTCCCACCTGAGTTCCTCATCAGGCTTCCCTGGGCTTGCTTAGGACAAGCTTATGCTCAGGAGCTATTTACTACCAGCAGATCTTTAGAGAAAAATTAATTTTTGTTTATTCTTATTACAAAAGCAATATATGTTTATTGTAGAATATTGAGAAATGTGAGAAGGCAAAGAAAACAAAACCACTCATAATCCTTCCTACCACCCAGAGATAACTATGGACCCTTCCAGGCATTTTTCTGTTTGTGAACATTTTCCCCCCAAAAGTGGTATGAAACACTATATCCTCTTTTATAACTTCCCCTTTACTTACCAATACATTATAAACATTTTTCCATGTTATTAAATATTGTACAACATCATTTTTAATGGATAGTTAATATGGATTCAATAATGGGCTTTGAACACAACAGGTCAATCATTAACTTCAGCTTTCTGAGAGCTGAAAGGCAAGTATGTTGGCCAACTGCCTCTTTACTTTATGCAGGGATAGATCCATAAACCATCACAGGAAAAGCCATGTATGTGAAAAGACACAGATAACAATGTTGAAGTTTTCTCAATGAATATAAGTGAAGAAATGGATTTTGATAGCCAGGAGAAGATGGTGAAAGAATAAATAGGAGATAAGTCAAAAGGATTCATGTTTCCCTCTTTGTTCTCTGTTAAAATGTCATCTAGAGAGAAACTAGCTGAGCCTAATAGTGAAATAAAGTATGTCTTCATTTATTGTTCTGTATGTTTATTTAGGATCAATACACTGGTTTTGAAAGGACTTGAGGCAACCATTCAATTAGAGTTAAAGGTAAAATGAAACCACAGGAAATAACAAGCACAGATGCTTCCAAGCACCTGGGAAGTACTCTTTTGGATTGTTTGGTTTTAAATATGGCTGTAGATTCTCTAATTATAAGGATATCTATGTTTATTTAGCCTCTTTTATAGCAGACATGCACTAAGAACTTTATTTTATCATTTAAAGGTCAAAACAACTCTATGAAGTAGATAATATAATCTCCATTTTATAGATGAGGAAATAGGTTCTGAGAGGTTGGGTAACTTGCCAGTTCGTGGGTGACATAACTAGTTAATGGTAGGAACAAGATTCAGATCCAGGTCTGCCATCCCAAGCCCTTTCTTCTATACTGCTCTGCAAAGTAACCATCCATGGTAGGCAGAATAATGCCCCCCATTCCCAGCAAGATACCCACATCCTAATTCCCACACCACTATCTTATATGACAAAGGGGAATTAAGGTTGCAGACGGAATTAAGGCTGTTAATCAACTGACCTTAAAATAGGGAGGCTATCCTGGA